>NW_003852478.1:5721135-5729793 GCF_000181295.1 Otolemur garnettii
TCAGCAATCTAACAATGTTAATGAGAAGATGGCAAATTAAAACTACTTAGAGAAATGACTTTAACAGCACTTATTCAGGGCTGTTTGGAAATGCAGACAAGGGGGCAGCTGAGATGGGCTTCTGGCTGATTTTTTCTGGGAGGACCATTTGTCTTCAAACCAGTATTTTTTGATGGAACTTCGAGGATGGTAGATTTCCAAACCTCACATTAAGTTGATAAGAACTAATCAATGTGTTTCTGTCCCTTAGTTTATTAAACAGGTGATCCAAAATGTTCCTCCCCTTTAATGTTAAATATTAACATTATTATGGATAATGTTGTAAGTATATTATTTCTACTTTCTACCTTTTGAGTCCAGAAATCTATTAAGCCTTTTTCTAAAACAGGTTCCATGAAGAAAAAGCACACTGATGTTTGGATGTGCCTTGAACTTGAAATGGTATTAAGCATAGGGAAATCTTTGTGAATATTTGGCAGAAAATTGGCAAATCGGTATCACTGATCCAGAATTGGCCTGAATACTTGTTTTTCTTGGCAAGTTGAGTGTTTCAAAATTTAAAAAATTGTCAACTTTTAAAAATTAGGAGATTTCATGTCTGGATTTTTGCCTTCTCTTAGGGAAAATCCAGTAACATTAGATGTACTTCCATGTTAGTTACCTATGGTTTCCATAACAAATTACCACAAAGTGGGTGACTAAAGCAACAGAAATTTATTCTCTTGTAGTTTGTAGTTCTAGAGGCCAGAAGTCAGAAATCTAGGTATTGGCCGAGCTGTGCTCGCTCTAACACCTTGGTGTGAGAATTCTTCTTTGCCTTTTCCTGCACTGATGGTTGCAGAGATTCCTTGGCTGTAGTCTCATTAGCAGAGTGACATGCTAATTAACATGCTGACATTAAATCCTAAAGTATTAATAGATTTCAACTATTAAATCTGATGGTTGCAGAGATTCCTTGGCTGTAGTCGCATTAGCAGAGTGACATGCTTACTAACATACTGACATTAAATCCTAAAGTATTAATAGATTTAAACTATTAAATCTGATTTTTATGACTTTATACTGATTCTTTATATTTTTCTAAATTTGTAAGGACACCTTAAACATAAAGTTCAAATGAGTAAGAGTAATAAAATTTTAGATTTTTAAAATAAAGATAGCCATCTTGATACATATATATATCTTCAGATAGCCATCTTGAGATATAGATATAGATAGCCATCTATATCTCTCTCTATATATATATAAAGATAGCCATCTTGAGATATATGTAAATATCTTATATATCTATCTTGAGATATATATACATCTGATTTTTATGACTTTATACTGATTCTTTATATTTTTTCTAAATTTGTAAGGGCACCCTAAACTTAAAGTTCAAATGAACAAGAGTAATAAAATTTTAGATTTTTAAAATAAAGATAGTCATCTTGAGATATAGATATAGATAGCCATGTATATAGATATATAGATATATATATCTATAAAGATAGCCATCTTTATAGATATATATATATATATTCAGAGTGCCAGAAGATAAAAGAATGTAATCAAGAATTCTACATCCAGCAAAACTATCCTATAAAAATGAAGGAGAATAATAGCCACTTTTGAAGAGAGTTTGGCAGTTTTTATGGAGATAAACAAAGTCTTAGTGTATAATTAAGCATTGTGCCCCTTGGTATTTACTCAACTTTTATGGCTATATGAAAGTCTGTGTGTGAATGTTTAGAGTAACTTTATTCATAATAGCACCAAACTGGAAACAACCAAGGTACCCTTAAATAGGTGAACAGATAAACAAACTGTAGGACGTATGTACTATAGACTTTCTTCAATGATATAAAGAAATGAGTTAGAAGCCACAAAAAGACGTGGATGAACTCCAATGCTTATTGCTAAGTGAAAGAAGCCAGTCTGAAAAGACTATATACTATATGATTCCAATTATATTACATTCTGGAAAAAGCAAAACTATAGAGACAGTAAACAATCAGTGGTTACCAAGGGTTTGGGGGAGGAGGAGGGATGAATAAGGGAAGCACAGGGAATTTTCAGGGTGATACCATAATGGGAGATGAATGACATTAGACATTTGTTACAACCCATAGGGCTTTTATAGCTGAACAGTAAACTTTAATGTCTGCAAGTTTGAAAGCATTTAGGAGGTCAGGGGGCCCAGTAAAGGAATGTTGACTTTGACAAGAGAATCTAACTGTGTTACAAATGTACAAAATGATCTCAGGGAAAGGGACAGAGGAAGAAGGTGCTGAGTAAGTAACTTTGGAAAGGAGGGGAATTTTTAAGATTAAGAAAGGCAAAGGGAGCTGCACATGAGTACAAACAGGAGCATGTACTATGACATGGGGCAAGTCAGCACTTAGGGGCTGCTGTCTGTGTATACTTGAGTGAGGGCAAGCATTCTGACATGGGGCAAGTGAGCACATGGGGGCTGCTGTCTGTGTATACTGGAGTGAGGGCATACACTGTGACATGGGGCAAGTGAGCACACGGGGGCTACTGTCCATGTATACTGGAGTGAGGGCATGCAGTCTGACATGGGGCAAGTGAGCACACAGGGGCTGCTGTCCGTGTATACTGGAGTGAGAGCACACACTCTGGCATGGGGCAAGTCAGCACACAGGGGCTGCTGTCCGTGTATACTGGAGTGAGAGCATGCATTCTGACCTGGGGCAAGTGAGCACACGGGGGCTACTGTCCTTGTCTACTGGAGTGAGAATTTACATGAAGAGATGGTGGATGGTGGGAGTCACATTCCTCAGTGTTGGGCTGGGAATTTACCACTAAGCAAGTGCAGGAAGAATGATCCATGTGGTGATGGATTAGGCATCAGTGTGAACTCTTGCTAACTTAATATAAATCCATGTATATGCCAGGGTTAGAATACTCTGTATACTTCCTTGCTCCCTTAGCTGAGAGGGCCTAGAAGCAACATCACAGGAGCAGTGAGCACCCCTAGCACCCAGATCTTGCTTTCTAATACCATTCTCTAATAAAAGGAACCAGGGCTCCTTGGAGAAATGGCTGATTCTAGGATGAGAACAGTTAAGATACAAGAAGAGCAGGAGGTAAGGAGGTGCTAAAAACAAAAACAAAAGTGGAAAAACGAACTTACCTTGATAGGGTAGACAGAGGGACATAGGAGCCAACAGAAAGAGGTCAAATGGTCAAAGCAGGAACAATTTACACACCAAATAAATAAAATAGCATTGGACTGTGACCCAACATATGAAAGTGAATTTAATACAGATGTAAATAAGTAAATGGAGAGAAGAAAGGACTATCCCTTGCAGAAGACTTACAAATAATGTATGTGGATACTCTGCCCTCAAGGAGGGGAGCATAAATGCCCACTCCTTAAATATGGACTGCTCACACAACTTTCTTCCAGAGAGTATATCATGGAATAGGGGGTGAGGAAAGGAGTAATTTAATGGAAAAGCCTGAGAACTCTACTTCAGCCAGATGATCAAGGTCAGTATCAACAGGGATAAGTCATGTGGATAGTCTATACCCTTGACATGATGTGATGAGAATGTCACTTTTCTTCTGTGGTCTTCCTCCCCCCAATCCATAAACCCAGTCTAATCATGAGAAAAATATCAGACAAATTCCGAAAGAGGGGAAATAAAAGATCCCCAAGCAATACATTAAAAAACTGTCAAAGACATGAAAAACAAGGAAAGGCTGAGCCAAGGAGAGCTGAGCCAAAGCTGACTTATGTTTGAGCCAAAGTCACAGCCAAGAGGAACCTACGCAGACATGAGGACTAAATATATTATGGCTTCTGGATGAGATCCTGGAACAGGAGAAGAACATTAGGTAAAAACTAAAGAAATGTGAAAAATTTATGTTTTAGTTAATAGTGTATCAATACTGGTTCATTAATTGGAACAAATAATAATAATATAAGATATTAATAATGGAGAAACTGTGTCTAGGACGTATGAGAACCCTGCTGTCCTCTTAATTTTTCTATAAATGTGACACTGTTCTAAAAGGTAAAACCCCTCATTTTCTAAAAAGGAATAAATTAAGACATTTTCAAATAAGCAAAAATTGAAAGAATTCATTTTTATCAGACCTATCTTAGAAAAAATTACTAAAGGGAGACCTTTAGACTGACATGAAAGGATATTGGACAGTTCCTTGATGCCAAATGAGCAAATAAATATAAAGCACTGTAAAGGTGACTACACAGGACAGTGTAAATGTATTTTCTTCAGATTCTTCTATTATCTGATTTAAAAGATAACTGCATAAGACAATAACTATAAAACCATGCGGATGGGCTTGTAATGTATAAAGATGTAGTTTGTACACCTGGACAATCATATCCCAAAGGAGGAGAGGAACAAAGCTATATGGGAGCTGAGTGTTGTGTACCAGTGAAATTAAGTTTGTGTTAATCCAAAGTAGGTTGTTTTCAGGTAAGATGTTAATTTTAATCCCCCAGGTGACTGATACGAAAGAAAAAACTTAAAAATATATAGTAAAATAAACAAGGGAATTAAAGTGGTACAGTAGAAAATATCTATTTAATCACAAAGAAGCTAGTAATAGAGGATAAAGGAACAAAAAAAGGTACATAGATATAAAAAAACAAGTAGCAAAATCACAGACAGGAATCCTTCCTTATCAGTAATTAATTACACTGATCATAGTTAGTTAAACATGCCAATTTGGTGGCAGAGATTCCAGAATGGATAGAGACACTACATAGTCACAGTGAAAGATGAGGCTGGACCTTCACCTCATGTATGTAACATAGACAAAAATGAACCCAGAGTGGATCACCAAAAAGGCACAAACATCAAAGTTAAAAAGCTTTTATACTTCAAAGAATATCATCAGGAAAGTGAAAAGAAAAACCACAACCAGGGAGAAAATATTTGCAAATCATGATCTGATAAGAACAACAACAAAATTAATTTAAAAGGACTTGAATAGACATTTCTCCCAAGATACGCAAATGGGTAATAAGTACATGAAACATGCTGACTATCAGTAGTCATTAGGGAGATGCAAATCAAAATCCCTGTGAAATGCTACTTCACACCCAGTGGCATGGCTAAAAAAAGATAGACATTGGCAAGTGTTATTGAGGTTGTGGAGAAACCAGAGCCCTCACTGGGATTTCAACGTGATGCAGCCACTTTTAAAAACTTCATCCTTTCCTCAAAATGTTAAACAGAATTAACATAGGACCAGCAATTGTACTCTTAGGTATATGACTAAGAGTAATAAAAACATATGTCTACACAAACACTTGCTGTATGAATGTTGATAGTAACATTATTCATATTGGTCAAACAGTAGAAACAGCCCAAGTGTCTGTCAGCTGATGAATAGATAAACAAAATGTGTTATGTTCATACAATGGAATGTTTTTGGTGATAAAAAGTAATGAAGTACTGATCCATGCTATGACATGGGTGAACCTTGAAAACATGCTAAATAAAAGAAGATAGGAAGAAAAGATGACATACTGTATGATTCCATTTATATCAACATGTCCCAAACAGGTAATCCATACAGATAGAAAGTAGATTAGTGGGTGCTAGGGCTTCAGGTGAGGGTGTAAGAGAGTGTTGTGACCAGTAATTTGGAGTGATGAAAATGTACTTATTAGATAGTGATGATGGATATTTTAGAATATACTAAAACCCACTGAATCATACATTTTAATAGGGTAAATTTTATACTACGTGAATTCTGTCTCAATAAAGCTTTTTTAAAAATTCAATAAGGCAGGCAGCGCCTGTGGCTCAAAGTAGTAGGGGGCTGACCCCATATACTGGAGGTGGTGGGTTCAAACTTGGCCCTGGCCAAAAACTGCAAAAAAAGAAAGAAAGAAAGAAAATTCAGTATGGCCAGATACAGTGGCTCATTTCCATAATCCTAGCATTTTGGGAGGCTGAGATGGGACGATCACTTAAGGCCAGACATTCCCAAGCAGCCTCAGCAAGAGTGAGTCCCCATCTCTACAAAACATAGAAAAATTCCCTGGGCATAGCTGGGCATGATGGCACAGAGGTGTAGTCCTAGATACTCAGGAGGCTGAAACAGGAGGATCACTGGAGCCCAGGAGTTTGAGCTTGTTGTGAGCTATGATGATGCCACTGTAGTCCAGCCCAGGAGACAGAGCAAGACCCTATCTCAAAAAAGAAAAAAGAAATTTGATCAATGATACATTTACGAAGAAAACAAAAGCCAATATTTTATGCATAAATATCTTTCAGTTTGAAATGTCCATTTCAAACATATCTTGGCATGGTCTTACTGTTGATTTTTTGTCTAGTTTTTGAGGTATCAAGTAAAAAATGAAATCATTAGAAGATATGAAACAAATGCTATCAAGGAATCAAAGTTTTCCAATGTATCTTTTAAAAAACCTATCAATGCTTTTCTGAATCTCCCCACTCTATCTTGCTTTATATCCGATATCTTCACTTTCTAAGCACATTTACTTGTATTTGTGAGGCCCCTCTTCTGTTTCCTATCTGCATATGAACACCTAAGTCTTGACAAGCAAATTTTTCAGGCAAAGTGACCTTTCCTACACCACCCCATCCTCATAATCCTCAGGCCCCTTAGAAATTTCTACTGTCCTAATTCAGCAGTGTCTGTACAGAAGGGTTTGTAAGTTGACAATGGATGGAGAGTAGCTTGAAGAGATGCCAGAGGCACTTGATGGGAAGCAACTTTCCTAAGGATTTTGTGTGTGTGTGTGTGTGCTGTAGGAAGTGTCTTTGTGATGATGAGCTAACATGAGACTTGCATGATTAAGTGAACTTAAAGAATAGTTTAGGATGAAAAGACCTATTAAGGTTTTACTCTTCTCACACTCATTCTGGCAAATTGTATAGAAATTAAAGGAGTTCTAATAAGCATTAAACACTTTCAAGGAAAATAGATTTTTTTCAAACTAAATAGAAGACAATTTCATAGTTTCACAAGAATATATCATTTGAATGCTGCTATCTGTTATGGTTCAAAGAAAATTTCAAAATGTCCCACTCGATTTTTTAAAGAGAATTATACTTGTAGAACATGTAATATCAACTTTCCAAATGCTTGGAAATACCTACTGGGGTTTCCAGAAAGAAAAGGAATGTAATCTCTTACGATCACACACAGAAGGTGAATAAACAACTGAAGGAGGCCTGAAGAACTGTGAATTCTGAAAGGCCAAGATCCCTGGATGATGATTACCACCACTGGAGGTGCACCTGCAGGGAAAGAGAGAAAGCTGAGGTCAAGTCCGCCCATCCTGGACCACAATCGGACTTTCTGACGTGACAAAGCTTGAAATTAAATTTACATGGGACCACACAAATGTGGAAAGTTGTATTCTAGCATGCTTTTTATTTTTTTTAAACAAGCTCATCAAATTTGGAGAAAAAGCCTCTGTACTTTAAACTATCAGTCTTGCTGCCAAATATGATGCATCTTGTTTAACTTGGCAGGGGAAGATGGCATATGAACTTCTAGAAGTATCCCAGGAAGGTCTTCATCTGATCTGAGGAAGAATATTCGACACTTTGAGCGGGTTTATATGTATACTAACTAACATTACACATTTTATTTATTTATTTATTTACAGTTAGGGATTCATTGAGGGTACAAGAAAACAAGTTACACTGATTGCATTTGTTTGGTAAAGTCCCTCTCACAATTGTGTCTTTCCCCCAAAAGGTGTGTCACACCAAGACCCCCCCTTCCCTCTCTCTGCTCTTTCTTTCTCCCAACTTAACACATTTTATGTTACATGTTGATGATCATGATAGTATTTGTGTAAAGTGTGGAATTTACCCAAAATTTTTACAGACAGAAACTTAACCCACAAAACCAACCTGTGAGGTATTTGGAGAAGGTCCTTTTATCTTCATTTTACACTTGAGAAAATTAAGACTCAGAGGAACTGGACACTCTTCTTGTAATTAACCATGTCTCTTGACTTTAATTTCAGAGCATTTCCCTCAGTCACATTCTCAACCTTGGCTGCACAACAGAATCTTCTGGGGAGTATTAAAAAATCCTGATGTCCTGGATAAACACCAGGCCAATAAAATCAGAACAACTAGAGATCGGACCCAGGCAACAGTATTTGTCACAGCTCTTCAGATTATACCAATGTACAGTCATGTTTGAGAACTATTTTCTACAGTATGATGGTTTCTCCACAGGGGAGAAGCTGGCATTTAGAACTATTTTCTACAGTATGATGGTTTCTCCACAAGGGAGAAGGTGGCATTTAGAAGCTGTAACATAGAAAAAGAAGGAATAGTACCCAGCACATTCTATGAAGCAAACATAACCTTGATCCCCAAACCAAGAAAAGACCCAACAAGAAGAGAAAATTATAAACCAATATCACTAATGAATACTGATGCAAAAATATTCAACAAGATCCTAGCAAACAGAATCCAGCAACACATCAAACAAATTATATACCATGACCAAGTGGGTTTTATCCTAGAGTCTCAAGGCTGGTTCAATATACATAAATCTATAAATATAATTCAGCACATAAACAAAAAAACAAAGACCATATGATTCTATCAATTGATGCAGAAAAAGCTTTTGATAATATCCAGCATCCTTTCATGATCAGAACACTTAAGAAAATGG
>NW_003852478.1:5731515-5741030 GCF_000181295.1 Otolemur garnettii
CTTTATAACAAAGATATTTGCACCAGAATGTTTACTGCAGCCCAATTCCTAATTCCTAAGTCATGGAAGAAGCCCAAGTGCCCATGGATCCATGAGTGGATTAATAAATTGTGGTATATGTACACTATGGAATATTATGCAGCCTTAAAAAAGATGGTGACTTTACCTCTTTCATGTTTACATGGATGGAGCTGAGACATATTCTTGAGCAAAGTATCTCAAGAATGGAAGAAAAAGTATCCAATGTACTCGGCCCTACTATGAAAACCAATTTATAGCTTTCATATGAAAGCTATAACCCAACTATAGTCCAAGAAGTGGGGGAGAGAGGAGAGGAAGGGGAGGGGGGGGAGAATGGGTGGAGGGAAGGTAATTGGTGGAAACACACCTATGGTGCATTTTACAAGAGTACATGTTAAATTTACTAAGTGTAGAGTATAAATGTCTTAACACAATGACTAAGAAAATGCTGTGAAGGCTATATTAACCAGTTTGGTGAAAATATTTCCATGGTATTTAAAACCAGCACATTGTACCCCATGATTGCATTAAATGTATTAATTAAATAATTAAATTTATTAATTAAATCTATTATTTAATTAAAAAAAAAACTAGAAGCTGTAACATACAAGAAGCCAAAATGTGACACCACAAAGATTTTAAGATATTCACTGTTTTATCTATTTAGCAATTATTTTATTAATTGCTAATAATTTATTTAGCAATTATTTATTGTTCAGTGTGCTAGGTATTATGCTAGAAGGTGGGGACATCATCATGAATGAGACAGCGTTTCCAGCAGTTTGTTACCTCACCGGCACAACTATCACCTTGGCCAGACATGGTAACCTCCTCTCATGCTGCTCAATCTTCCTCCTTCTTAAAGTACTTCTTAATTTGACCCTGATGCTGGTCACGTTCTCGTTACCCAAGAATTCAGAACATCATGAATACAACAGTAGGTATGAGCACTAAGAAATCTTCTATTAGATAAAGAAACGTGAAAAATTCCACTCAGTGATCAGTGTAGAGAACAGAAATTTTATGTGGTTACTTAATATGCTGTATTCTTTTTGACTTGGCTTCCAGGAGGCTCAGAACTAAGATTTGTGTATGAGTCTAGCTGGTTGGCCTCACTACATCTCTTTGTGTGTGTTGCCTTCTATATCCATCTAGGTCCTGGCAGCCCTCCTGGTTAGAGAGAAATGACTCTGTTAAATAAGGTGGTCAGTGGGGAGAGTTCAGTGAAGGTCTCCAGAGGGTTAAGTGAACCAGTATCTGTTAGTAGAACATCCTGGGGCTAGCTGAGGCTAGAAGCAAGCCATTCCTACCTGAACTTGGAAGAGAAACGAGAAGAAACACAGTGGTTAGAGTGTGGAAGGAGCTTGCAGCTGCTGGAGAGGGCAGCCCGAGAGCGTCTATCGCTGTTGGTGGAGGACCACAGCTCTGCCAATCCAAGGCTATGCAGGGAAGGGGCCTGGACCAAACATCCCAATGTCTTTCTCCTCCTTCCCTTCAGTCACCTGGGATCAAACCAGAGGATAAAGAAGCCAGTCGATGCAGTCTGGGGCGGGGGGGGCAGTCTCCTGGGAAGCAGCTCAGATGAAGAGTGCAAGGGCAAGTGGGGACACTCTTGTCACTTCTTCCCACCTTCCTTGCTGGGTGATGAGTCTCACACTTTGTTTAAGTGGATTTTATTACAACTGTGTTGCTTATTGTTTTTTGCTGCTTATCTCATATTATTTTTTAATTTAAAATTAGGCTGAGGATAAGAAAATGAAAAGGGAAAATTTCAAAAATGGAGTAAAACCTAAAATAACACAGCTTTTTGTGGTCAAAACACAATAATAAAATATAAGACCACCACCATCTTCCTTCACAGAAGTTTATACTTAGCTAAAAACTTAGTTTGTTCTTCGTTTGTATTAAGATTTTAGGAATTCTTAAGGGAAATAGCCTAACACTGTCATCTCTGATTGAATCATCTCTCTATGTGTTCTCACGGGTGTGTTCTCCACCCATACATCTTAGGATAAACCAGGGGCTGAGTTCTGACAGATCTGTATACGGCTCCTTAGGGATTTGACTGGAGTAAATCCTCCTGTCACATGTTCTAATTCAGCTACAAGAGTCCAGGACTCTTTTGTTTTGTTCTACACATTCTTGGTTTAAGATTTTTTTTTTGTCCTGGGCTGGGTTTGAATCTACCACCTCTGGTATATGGGGCCAGCGCCCTACTCCTTGAGCCACTGGCACCGCCCTCTTGGTTTAAGATTTTGAAAACGGAAAGTGTTAAGAAGAAAATAATGATTCCCCAAACCCGCCTACTGTGATTATACATAATTTACTAAACTATTTCCATTTCGGAGATTTCTAGTGTTTTTGCTCCTATAAATAACAGTATAATAAATACTTGGGCACATAGATCTTTGCCCACATTTCTAATTATTACAGATTGTTAGACATGGAATTACTGAGTCAAGATGAACATTTGTAATGTGCTTGCAACGTGTTTCTATTCGTCTTTTCTAGTTAAGCAGCAGCATTTAAATGGATTTAAATGTGAATGCTGCTGCAAGGAGAGCCTGGCTTTACTTCTTTGCCATTTGAGTGAGACTAAACCTTCTTGTTCTCAAAAATAAGGAGAATGTGATTCATCTGAAGGAAAGAAATTTCACATCAAAGACTTGAAAGAAAATTTATGAAAGTCACTTTGAAGAGGCATCAAACAGAAAACTCTGCCACCAGCACACAGCAAAATTTCTAAAAGAACATCTTTAAGTGTCTCTCTGTACTTGGAGTTGCATCTTCATAGCAGCTGCTTCTCCCCCCAGATCGCTGGCTGGTCTTCGTCTTTCTCCCTAACTCAGTGATCTCTCTCTCATGCTGTCCAAGTCTATGCTTGCTTGTCAACAAACCCACAAGTCCTTCAGTCTTTGACATTTTAATTTTCACTGTTATCCTTATTAGAGCAATGATGGCCCAGAAATTGAGTGAAAAATTCCTGTAGGAGCCTCTGGAGAAGTCCTGTGAAAATTGCGAGAATGTTCTGCAGGTGGACTTTGGCCAAAAGCTGCCATGGAGCTTTGGTGTCAGCCCTCACCTTGGAAGCCTGCAGAGCCAAATGCTTCCTTTAGTGTCATTTCTGGCCTCCCTGACTGTGTAAGCTCAATGATTTCATGATTGGGTAAGTTACACTCACGGCTATCATATCTAATTATCTTAATAAAGTCAACAATATAAACAAAACATATCAGTCACATTCATTAACATTTGAATACTCACCTTTAAATGGAGGTGAGCATTCTTGATGTAACTTGGAGTAAAAATCCTTGTGTATATTTAATATTGTGAAGTTCTATTCTTTATTTGAATATGTATACACTTATTATAAGAACACAACATTGCAGTAATTTTTGATTATTGTAAAAGTTGTTAACTACATATGAAAACAGTACAAATTTCTACCTGCTAAGCAAGTAAATCGATTCATTGTTAATAGGGTGAGTGAGAGAATGCATTAGCTAGAGGAACTTAGGAAGAATGTTATGTCCTTTTCTAGACAATGGATGTATATAAAAATAAAAGTAATACATGGCAGAATAATAGAGATTAATTTTTATCATAATTTAAATTTTTATATAATCATTTTGAGTACTTGCATTCCTAACTTATAACAAAACAACCTTAAATAAATGATTTAGAGTGACTCAATCTCATTCAGGCTGTGATTCTTTCAAGAAAAATAACTATCTGGAGCTTTTGTGAATGAATTAAAGGCAGAATACCAACTTTTCCATCTCAAAATTTTACAAGGTGGGAAACCTTCATGGCTATGTACAGCAGTATCCATTGTAAGTCTTGGATCTGGATATAAGGGAAAAAAGCTAACTAAGATGAAAACAAAGTGCTAGAGAAAAATACAGTATCTGAGAAAATGTTCCCTTCTCATCTACAATCAGTTTAAAGTGAGCAATTGGCTGGCATGCTCACGCCTATAATCCCTGCACTCTGGGAGGCCGAGGCAGGAGGATTGCTTGAGCTCAGGAGTTTGAGGTTGTTGTGAGCTATGACACCATGGCGCTCTACTCAGGGCTACAGAGTGAGACTCAGTCTCAAAAAACAAAACACCCCAAGTCCCTCCAAATAACTAACTAAATTGTGCAGTTAAGAGGCACCAGCAGCAGTCTACCACTGAAAAAAGGCAATTATGGGTCCAGTGTCTTAATGGTAAATTTATAAAACTTAACTAATGAAATATTTAATAATAAAGTTATAACAACACTACTTACAGTAATAAACTTTTAGATTTATTGCTGCTTTCTCAGCAGTATAATCTCTGATTGGGATAGTTGGCTTTGGATGCATATCGATTTTTTGTTTTCATCCAGATATTTCAAATTCAGTCAAGTAGGAATTTGGCACATCCTTAATTTACTTTAATATTTTTGATCCTGTCAAAGGTCATTAGCCAAAAACGCTGCTGACCGCATTGGCGGGAGACTGCCTTGTCAGAATGCTCCAGTCTGAATGTGAGTCGTTCAGCCTTCCCTGATGAGGCATGCAGTTTACGAAGGCAGGGATTTTCTATTAGTGCAAAAGGTTTTTCCTCTTGGATATTCTTCTCTTCTAAATCTTTAAATACTTACCTTATTGTTTCTGTGTTGGGTATGGTGTTTGTTTACTAGCCAGTAAGAGAATGCAAGGCCCTGCTTTTGCTGACAGTGTATTGGTGTTCGGCATGGAGGAGGACCTGCCAGGACATCACGTGAAGAGAACAGACCTGGGGGGGTGGGGACTGTGTGGGTCGTGAAGGAACCTGCTGAGGTCCAGCAGCTAACTGGGGAAACTGGAAGTAGGACCCATTCTCCCAGGTTGCAACGTTGCATTCCAGAGAAACAGAATTCTCACCTTTCAACCTATCTTTTTCTTCTTTCTTAGTGCCATGGTCCTCACCAGAGTTAAGAAACATCTTTTTTTCCTTCCCAAATCTATTCATGTTTCAACTACCCAGCCCTGATGGGACAGAGACTCTTTGATCTCTTTCTAAGTATTTCCTGAGTATTTCAACCTGCTGCCTCGTGGGTTTAATGAGCATCACAGATGATCCATTGATGTTTCTGGCACAGTGAACCATTTATTGTTACAGTGATTATTATGAAATGCATTTTGGCAAGCACACCTTCCCCTTAATTTTAAAACCCATCTGTATTGGAAAGGAAATCTCGTCCATGTGTTTTTGACTCATTTGTGCCCAGGTCATTAGACTGTGGTTGATCTGAGCTAACTGAACCCTTAAGTAGTGTTCTGAGTCTCCTGTGGGTCTTTTTATAACACATTGGTGAGCTTTGCTTCTGCAAGACGTCACCACCCAGACTGAGCGTGCTAGTGTTCTAGTGCCAGCTGTTCAAAGTTGATCTGTGACATAACTCTCGTGCACCTTTTCTGAATTACTTCCATATTTGTGTTGCTGTTTTCCTTGGATGACTATGTGAGACCGAGACAAGTCTGAGGATGCTATCCACCTTCTAGAAAGTTTCGAGAAATAGTAATAGAAATAACAATACCTAACAATTACCAAGCATTTGATATGTACCAGGCACTATAAAACCTCACCTGTGTTTAGTTCTCACAATAACCCAATGAGACAGGTGGGATTATTATTTTCATTTTAAAGACTAGAAAATAGGCCCAAGGTCATACCAAATAAGCAGTGAAGCCACAGATTGAATCAGTCAGTCTGGCACCAGAGCCAGTGCTTTTGACCACTCTGTAGTTGTTATATGAGATCGTGACTCTTTGTCCATGATTGATTATATCTCCTTACACTTGATTTGAGATACTTTAGTGAATAGGCCTGCCAACACTGGTTGACTTTCTTAGCTGGTTACCTAGTGACCTACATATGTTAAGATTTTCATCCATTACACATGTGGCTGTTTGTAAAAATTCCTATACGGATTCCTTTGGCCAAGGAGAGAGCAGTTGAAGTTGGATCCATCTGCTCGTAGTGGATATCTGCTGTGTAAGCTGATCCCAGAGGGTATGTCATAACTATACACAATTCAACGCAAGAAACGTGGCTTCTGTCAAGGGGACTTGCCTATGTACACTTTGTCCAAATGGCCCAGGAATGACCAGCTCTGTGCACCCAGGCGACACATGCAATGGACATATTGAACTGACTGCTGAAACCCAAAAACCTAACTGGAAGATACCAGGATAAACAACATTGTACCTTTATAGGAAGTTCAAGGGAAGGGCCAGTTTGTCGTCAAGTTAGGATGAAATCCTGTCCTCATAGCCCCGGGTGAGGGCTGCTTACAGCCCCTCTGAGTGTCCACACAGGGTGTGCACACATCTGTGAAAGATCAGTGTCTGTTCCGTCTTACCCTGACGGGGAGATGCTTGGGGGTGATTACTAGCAATGCTTTCCTACTTGCATTCTTGGTATATTTCCTAAAGAATGAGTCAGGTCGATGTTGCATGCTTGTGACTATATATTCAGGAAAGAATAACACAGAAGAGAAGGGGTCTTATAAATGTCACAGCAATGTCCATTTTTATTTGATATATGCAATAACATAAATCCACTAGTCTCATAAATTTCAAGAGAAGTCCAACTTCAGGACTTGTTTACAAGGGGTTATTTGACTTTATGAACAAAGCATTCTCATTTGCTCTGAGGGCCTTTTTACAGCTGCATTATTAGGTTCCTATGGAATAGATTTGGTCATCTCAGTCCTTGGTGAGTTGAGTTGTGCAAGAGAACTTCGAGGTCAGCTCACATTATTTGCCTGGGATGTCTGTCGGAGCCATCTCTGGTATCCCTCGGGGGAAGCTGGCACTAGCCTGGTGCTTATTTCTTTTCTAACAAGCCAGTGCTCCTCCATTAGGCTTTCTGCAAGCCTTGGGGTGACATGGAGATGCTGGTGGATTTTGCTAAACTCTGCTGGCTTTTCCTGAAGTTAAAAGGATGCCAAATTCAACACTGGCTGCTGTTTTTAGGAGCTCAGGTCTCTGTGTAGTGATAAATTCTCTAGGCTGGAATTGACGAGACTGAAATTTTCTCAATTTTGCAACTTTAGTTTTTAGTGAATTGGACCGATGGAAGCTTGCTAGAATCTGCTTTTGTGGCAAAAACTGAGACTTGCTGCTCATTCTCCCTGCCTTAGAAATACTATGCTAAGACTATGCTTACAAGTTCCCTTCATCTAGAGTGGCCAGTGAGATACAAGCAAAAGGGCTTCCAGAGTTGTCTCTGTTGAGAGAACCACTGTTTCCCTCCTTTCCCCATTCTTCCTGTTTCCTGCTAGGAATCATAATCTGATGGCTGGTATTCCAGCCCCCATCCTGGATGATGAAGCAGCCTTGATGGTAAAAGCCATGCGTTCAGGAGGGAGGAGAAAAGAAAACAGAGCCTGCATCCTTGATGACGGGGAAAGCCTGCATTCTAGCCATGAACTTCCAACTTCTGTATTTCATATTATGTAAGAGAAAAACAAACCCCTAAATCTTGTTTAAGTCTTTGTTATTTGGGTTTTCTATTATATGCAGCTGAAAACAATTCCTAATGGAAATAGTTTATTCCCTTCTACTATATATCAGCGTTCCCCAAGCAGTAGGGAAGATAGCTGCCAGCAACTCGAGACAATCTACAGTCATGGGTAAGAACTGGAATTCAGGAGTCAGACTGCCTGACTCCACCACTCACTGGTGGTGGAGGATGTGAGCAAATTCTTTAACTGTATTATGCCTCAGTTTTCTCTCTCTCTCTTTTTTTTAAAGCGTGTTTCTTTAACTTATAATAGGAATAACAGTACTTACATTCTAGGGCATTTGTGAAGGTCAAATTAAAAGAGATGCTTTGAACATGCCCAGCACCTGATAATCACACAACAAATATTAATTGTTATTATTTTTAAAATCCAGCTCTGAACCCAGAAGGCATCAGCAGAGAAATCCCAGGGAGGGACTTGGGTTGTTGCAGCTTGGGCAAAGGTCCAGGTAGCTAGGAGGATAGGACACTAGGCCTGGGTCACATGCCCACCTTGGTGGTGGTGATGGTGGAGCGATGCTGATAGAAGATATTACCAGAGAAGGGCACGGGGGGGGGTGGGGGGCTGGGCAAACAAAGACAAACTCCCCCATGCCCCTTATTTGTCTCTAGAGGATATTAAGAAAATGTCTGCTAAGATCTCAGAGACTTTTGGCACCGATGATTTAAGGAATTGCCAGCATCAGCATTGTCCTCAATTTTGGGGGCCTTTTTCTTCCCTATTAGACTTACACCAAGTTCAGACCTCTCTGGGCCCTCAGCGTTGAGGCAGCTCCCAGGAGGCTCGGTGAAGCGGAGCTCTCAATTTCCTCCCTTCCTCCCTCCCCACTGGTGATGGAAACAGTATGTATATGCAGAAACCAAGTAGAACATTCACTGCTGAGTCAGTTGATTTTGGGGAGAAAGCATAGGTGTCTGAATTGCCAACAAAGGATCTCTAGAAGAAACAAAGCAATCCAGACACCACACAACTATCTGGCATGTGCTGCTCTGCTGCAGAATCCCCCAGCCTGACAACAGGGCTTTGTGTGTGTGAGTGTGTGTGAGGGTGAGTGCATGAGTGTGTGAGCACATGTGCACATGAGTATGACTGTGTGAGGGTGTGAGAGCATGAGTGTATGGGTGTGAGAACTTGAGAGTGTGTGTGAGGGTGAGTGCATGAGTGTGCGAGTGCATGTGTGCATGAATATGAGGGTGTAAGAGCATGAGTGTGTGTGTATATATGCAAGTATGAGTGTGTGAGCATGTGCAAGCATAAGTGTGTTGAGTGTGTGCAGTCATGAGTGAGTGTGCAAATATGAGTGTGAGTGCAAGGGTGAGTGCATGACTGAGTGTGCAAGTGTGTGTGAGCATGACTGAGTGTGCACACATGAGTGCATTTTTGCAAGTGTGCATGCATGAGTGTGTGTACGTGCATGAGTGTGTGCACATTAGTGTGAGTGCAAGTGTGTGCGCATGAGTGTGTGCATGCATGGCTGTATGAGTGCGTGCATGAGTATGTGTGTGTGCATGTGTGTGTTCATGTCTTTTTATTTTCTGTATTCTGACAATTTGACCTCGGGGGCCTTGCTGGCCCTGGAGGTACCCCCCTCCCAGGGTTAGTGGACTCCTACAGCTAGCTAACAACCCACCAGGGAGCATGTCTCTCAAATGCAAAGCAGCCAATCTAGACTTTGAACCCTCTGGCCTCCTCTGTGGACTGCCACTATCCAGCGGCTCCTTCACTCCAGCGCTTGGTACCAGACACCTAGGAGCAGACTTTATGTCCCAGAGCTCACTGCTATTATTCCCAGTCCTTCCCTTTCTGCAAAAACCACAGTAAAGGCTCTTGCTTACTTTCCCATTGGCCGCATTACCTCCTGACCTACCTGGCTGCTTCCCCTTGTGGCCAGCTGTGGCTCCCTGTGCCTCCTGTTTGTAAGGACCTGTGAGTAAAAAGATTTCCTCCTTCTTGCTG
>NW_003852478.1:5741516-5742402 GCF_000181295.1 Otolemur garnettii
AGGAAGAGACTGACGAGGCCTGTCTGAAAGTGTGGGAAGAGGGTATTTAATGCTCCCTTCAGGATCTTTCAGGGTTGGCAAAGTGATGTGACTGTGTAGAAAAAATGAAGCTAACGTACCGCCAAATCCAAAAGGCCCTGATGCTGTTTATGTTTCGAGCATGTGCGTGGAAGAAGAACTTTTGAAATAAGACAATCCTTAACCTTCGAACAGAAAAGTAATGATTAAAACCATTTATGTGCTCATTTTGCCAAACTCCTTTCCTGGTTTTCACAAACCACCTAGGGTCTGTATCCAGATGTTTTTAAAGCTTTCTCCCTATCACTGTCACCAGCAGAATTTCCAGGAGAATAGCCCTCATGTGGCTTTCTTGAAATAAGATTGTTTTCCAAGTTTCTGGGAGGCCCAAGTCCATGGTGGTGTCACAATGTGGTTGTGTGGCAAGGTCCTTTTAATAACTGTCTTGTCAACCACCTGACTGTCAACCTTCAACGTAGCTGATGTGCTAAAGCAGTGGTTCTCAACCTTCCTAATGCCGCAGCCCTTTAATATAGTTCCTATGGGTTGTGACCCCCAGGTTGAGAACCACTGTGCTAAAGGAATAAGGCCTTCATTTCTTTCTATTGTAGCCACAGTTTGGGGTTCCAGATCTGATTAGTGAGGAAAGCTCCCCACTCAAACCTGGGAGCCCAGAGCCCGTGGCAACCCCCAGGGAGTATTTCTCCTGAGGTTCATCCTTCATCCAGACCGTGAAGAAAGGAACCCCAAATTTGTAGGGGCTCACCTTTTGTCTACTCTGCATGTATTATCTCTAAAATCCTCACAACTAATGATTTAGAAATTGTCATGAAATTCAGTTTCAGAGGCCCAGATTTTGCTCAAGATC
>NW_003852478.1:5743666-5753657 GCF_000181295.1 Otolemur garnettii
AAGGACTCAGTGCAGTGCTGCTGGCCTTGAAGATGAAGGAAAGGAGCTGGGAGCCACGGGAATCAGGCAGCCTCCAGAAGCTGCAGAAGGCAAGAGGGTCTCCCCCAGAGCTTCGTAGGAAGGCTGTTTTGCCCACAGCCTGATTTAACCCAGGAGGCCCATTTGGGAATTCAGACTTCCAGGACTGTAAGGCAAGGAAGAGATCTGTGTTCTTTTAAACAACTAGGTTTGGGGTCCTTTGTTACAGCAGCTGTGGGAGGCTAATACACCACCCCTGGCTCCGTTATTACAACCAGTTCAGGACTGCCTTTTTTCGTGAGTTAGCCTGGCTGCCTCCTTCTGCTTTTCCAATCAACAGTACTCAACCCGGGGTGCAAGGGCACAGAAAAGAATTTACCACAACTCAATTATCTTCTGAGAAGGAACCCGCAGACACATGCTTAAAAGTCCTCAACTGAAGGTCTAGGGCATAATTCAGCTCCTCAGGATGCGGAACCTGAGACAGATGAGTGGACCGAGGAGAAGCTGAGCCCAGATGAGTGGACCGAGGAGAAGCTGAGCCCAGATGAGTGGACCGAGGAGAAGCTGAGCCCAGATGAGTGGACCAAGGCGCTGCTCATTTGTATCCTTTGAATTCTGCCTCTAGTACTCACCGGGGGAGGAGGGAAGCAACACCCCACAGGCAGAATTATTCCGGCAGCCGCTCCACTTGGGGCCCCACACCCACACAGATCCATCTGTTTGCATTCTGTTGGGCAAGGACCACTCAAAGGGGATTTGGCCTCTTCTTTCTGCCAGCTCCAGGGAGAGCCAAATGTGGCTCTGTCAACAAGTGTGAGATCAAAGCACCAGCACTCCCCACCCCGCAGTGGAGCAGCGCTGGGGAATGAGAGGCCATAATGAGTCCCTCTCCTGAGTCCTAAAGATTCTAATAATCATCTGAGGTCCTGCTCCTTTAGCCTCTCAGAATATGAGTGGGACCTTGACCACTTCAGAGGTTTTGGTTCCTTAAAAACATACACATATGCAAACATGCTCTTCAAAATGGTAATATATTTTAAATGTTTACCTTTAATACATCAACATACTTAATCCATGAAAAAGCAATGCGATGTTGTGATGCTATTTATAAAAATATTAATTCTGGGGCGGCTCCTGTGGCTCAAGGAGTAGGGCGCTGGCCCCATATACTGGGAGGTGGTGGGTTCAGGCCCCGCCCAGGCCAAAAACTGGAAAAAAAAAAGGGGGGGAAAAAAAGAAGAAAAAAATATTAATTCCTAGTGTACTAGAGATAGTGTAGATCAGTGTTTTTCAACCTTTTATATAACATGGCACACTCGAACTGATACTTAAACTTCTGTGGTGCAATTACATTATGTTGATAAAAAAAAAGAACAACAACAAAAAGAATCTACTATGCTTTGAACTTATTTTGAAAATAATTTAATTAATGATCTTTGAAAATTTTCATAGCCCATATAAGATCCTCTCAGGCATACCAGTTGAGAATCCCTCCTGTAGACCACTAACGGGGTATATGTGAAACTGATATAATGAATATCTTCTTTGAATTCTGTCCATTCATTTTGGAGACTCTATTAAATCCATGATTTGGAGAGATGGTTGAGAGCATAAATATGAAGCTGTCAGTGGATGGGAGGCCTTAGCCTAGTGGAACCCCTGCCCCATACTTCTCCATATCAACCCTGCTGTCCACCACACCTCCCTGCTTGAAATAGGATCATCCATTGCTGACTCCACTAGGAATGATAATAATTTAGTGGTGACTTTTTATGATGAGATATCAGAGGCTGTGAGACGTGCAGGGAAGAGGAAGCAGGGGACATGGACCTGAGGTGGCTACATGGCCTGCGTGCATGCACACTCCAGACGTGTGTTCTCTCCCACTGGTCATTAATTTCAGAAGACAGTTTGTATCAAGAACCTAACTTTAGAAAAACATAACTCTTGGGCAGAATTGGTGACGTTTCTAAGTGTAGTTGTAGTTTCTGCAGGGAGGCTAGTTGCTGGAGGACAGCTCTGTGGGATCAGAGAGGAGGGTCGTGCCCTCTATCTTGCCATGTGCCATTGCTTTAGGAAAACCTGAGCTTAGGGAGGTGAGTGGTGTCTACTGACTCCAATGACCCCAGAGATTGCATAGAACCCATAACAGGGTTGTGGTCTATTTCTAAGGCTGACATACCTAGATAGAAGTTATTGGTGCTTTCCTTAATGAGGTAACATGAAATTGAGAAGTCTCTTCCCGGCTCTCTATCACCACACTGTTGGCTGTCACTGCATATTTTTGTTAGCATGAGCAAAAAGGTAATAATGCCAGAAAATTGTCTATCCCAGCGTTGGCAACATTCTCTGATCTGAAATGTTTCTGATTTTCTTTTCTAATTGCGTAAGCTGTAGGAAACTGCTTTCACATTGCAGAGTTACTACTGCACGAGAGGACTGCACAGCTACTCCTTTGAATGGAGAGGGAGTTGTACCCAGATGCAACCCCATCCCAAGTAGAAGTGCCCAGGGCAGTGGTCGGAAGCAAATTCCCTTTTCCCTTCCTCCCTTCCTTCTTCCTCCTTCCTCCTTCTCTGCTGGTAAGGCTCAGGTTGTGGCTGCAGTCCAAGCTTCTGTAAGTCAAGTGTTATATTGTTGAATATAAAGCAGCAGTTCTCAACCTGTGGGTTGCCACCCACAGGAACTGTATTAAAGGGGCGTGGCATTAGGAAGATTGAGAACCACTGACAGCGAGTGTGAAAAATCAAAAGCGTGAGTAGGAGCACTTTAGAATCTCTAGGAGACCTTTCAAAAAAATTCCTGATTCCAAATTCCCCTTGCAGAAATTCTTATTTAAGCAGCCTAGAGGGTGGCTGGAGCCCTGGTATTTATGAAAGCTCGGTAAGTAGTTCTAGGGTAAGGTCAAGATTGAGAACTGCCGATTTAAGTATAATCAATGTAGATTTGGTGAAACAAATTGGTTTTATTTGTTTCCCCATGTACAAAACTGAGTAAGTAAAAGGATGGTGTTGGGGTTTTGAATAGACATGGCTTCGAAGTGTTTTTTTCTCCTAGTGGATTTGTTTATTATATCAGGATTTTAAAAATTCAAAATAAGGCAGAATTGGTTTGCAATAATATAGTTCCAGTCACATTTTACCATGTTGTATCCTTGCATCTATGAGTCTATTCAACTTGCTAACAGAATACAGAGAGAGCTTCGTCAGAGGCTGATGACGTTTCTGGGCTGCGAGGTCTGACCGTGCACGGCGCAGACTCAGTCTCAGCCCTAATGTGACCACTAACCAGCCATCCCAGTGGGGAGAATGTGAAATCAAATCTTTGGAGTGCTTTCAGCAAAACTTTTTGGCACAATTCCTAGATTGTCAGCAGGACGCTGTCCCCGACATCTGGAACACCCATCTGAGATGTGAGCAAATAGTTTTGAAATGAAGTTAGGTCTCTTGACCAATTAAAGATGTGTGTTTGACAGAAACCCTGTGCAGTTTATTAGCTATCCAGATAGTTCCCAGCAGGTATGAATTTCTAGTGATTCTGGGTTAGGGGCTATTGTGTGATCAGCCTGGAAGCTGGAAGGTAATGTGGCGTGAGCTCCAGCTGGGGACGGTTTAGTAACGAGGAAAGTGTAGTGATCTACCACCTGTGAGCAATTACTAGTGGGGCCTTTGCATGGAAAAGAACCCAGGCCCGAGACTTTATCCTTTGTTCCTCCAGGAATGTGGCATGCAGTGTCCTATGCTGGAGTGTTCTTGGTTATCACAGTTCCAGAGAGTTTCATCCGTAGCTGGGAAGCTTCTGCACAATGCAAATTTACCTGTTTCAGTTAGAGTGGGATTTCTCAACCTTGGCACTGGTGGCATTTGGGGCTGGATCATTCTTTGTTGTGAGGGCAACATGAGTTTGGCATGAATTATATGATGGTTAACAGTGGCATTCCTCTGGTGATGACAACCAAAGTTGTCAAATGTCCCCAAGAGGTAGGGGGAAGGATAAGGATTGAGGAGTAAACCTGATTTCATAATATCAGAAAAATAAGGATTTCTGCACAAAGGCATAATAATGATTCTAAGTCACTTTCTAAAATATCATTCACTATAAATGAGCCTTCCTTCCTTTTATTTGCCATATACAACAGCTCTGAGTTTCCAGCCAGCTTTGTGTGCTCATGTGCTCAATACCATGCTCTCTCTGTTCACATAGTAGGCACTCAGTGCTCTGTTCACATAGTAGGCACTCAGTAATGTTTGTCTCCTGAGTAAAAAGAATCACTTTTCCCCACTTCCATCTGGGGGAATTTAACAAGTAAGGCCTGACCAAGCCAATCAGACCATTCCATTTCTCTGGCCATAGTAATAGGTCCCTGGCTTACACACAACCTAAGCCAGCTTTATGCAAATGAATCACAGGATGTGCAGGGAACACAGGGACAAATACACTCAGCTTACTTTTTGGTGTTCCCCTGCCAGTTTTGAATGTGGAAGGATGCAGTGCCCCAGAAGTCCGGCAGCCATCTTGATGTTATACCCCCTCCCAAGGGGACACCCCGTCTGAGGGTCAGTCACTGGAGACTGAGCAGAGCCAAGAGATAAGAAGAAAGATGTCAGATCCTGGTTCGTGTCTGTAGACCCCACAGCATTTCATAGTGACCTTCTAGCCACATCCAACTCTGGCCTCTGGAGTCACGTGAGCCATTATGTCCCTGCAGATTTATCCACCTCTCTGTTTGTTCTTCTTTGTTTAAGCCAATCTGACCCAGGATTCCTATCACTTGTGATCAGAAAAGTGCCTGTTGAGACGTGGCTCTCCACGAGGGCTGGTCTACAGTGTGTTTCAGGACCTGATAAGACTTGGCAAAGGCTGATTTAGGATTGTGTCACCTTGGCATTGAGGGGATCTTAGAAGTAAGAGCCTGGCAGTCACCTGATACCGGGAGTCCCCTTACCACATACTTGTTGGAAGAATCCCAGGCTTCTGCTCGAGTGTGCAGGGAGGTCAAGACTTGCCTGGTCTACATGCTCCTCTGTGGCGAGCTCTGGTTGTTGATGAGTTCATACTAGTGAGTCAGGGCTGCTTCCGAGAAACTTCCATCCTAAGAGCCAAGTCCGTAGCTAAATAGAACAAAAATTCATTTAAAAATTTTTTTGATTTATTTTTTTACAAGAAAGACAATCACCTTGTCTGTTTTGGGCCAATTATTCTGCATTTTATCATTCTCAAGTGCTTCCAGCGCCTCCTGAAAAAGCATGGTCTAAATCTTAGTAATTCTAAGGAGGAGAGACTTAGGAGTGACAAGACCTAAGGTTGTGACCCATCTTCAGAGCTTTTTAGCTGTTACTTTAGAAGAGTTATTTATGGTTCGCTGTGTTTTCATCTGTCACATGGGGACCATATTAGCTCTTTTATGGGGTCGTAGTGAACATTCCACAGAATGATGCTCGTAATGTGCTTTTTATTCAGTATCCCCTGACACATCTATGTGCTGTGTTCCATAAACTGTCATCTTTTTTCCATCTTGTTGTTATCCTTGGGGACACACCTTAGGGTATTCTCTTAAAATTTATTATCCAAAATTCAACACAGTATTCCAAATGGGATCTGACCCTTCTAGAATTTGGTCTTCTTGGTTTAGTTTACTTGAGGGTTTTCTCATTTGTGTTAATCGTCCAGATTGGCATGGGTGGTCCTAACAATAACACCATCAGGGTCATAAAAAGTGCAGATTACACACGCAGCCATTTTTCTTGCCAGGCTACGGGTAGAAATCCACATCATAGGGAATCTGGTCTTTGTCCAGAGACCGTCAACCCAGAGGTCCAGACTCTGTAGCTCCTGGCTGCCCCAAATCAAGGTTGCATCTAAGTGCAGTTCAAGAGGCCTGTTTTCCTTTCCATAGCATAGCTTGCAGCCCCAAGGAAGAGGAAGCTGATGTTTCCATTGGCAGATTGCTAACTCCCAAAGAATGAAGCAAACTGATTGTCTGATAGGGGGCCATCCAGGAAAGTAAGCACACACAGTGCTCTATAGCCACATGGCCACTCTCAAGGGTGAAGCCAGCTCTTTCATGTCCAGCCAATGTCTGGAGTCTGTGAAGGGACTTGTTCAAAGTCTGTAGGGATTGGTTGCACTTCATCCTTTGAGGAAAACTTCCCTGATTATTCACACATGGCACAGATAACCCTTCAACAGTCAACAAAAATTTTTAGTACCTACTACATGCTATAATAGTAAAAGTAGAAGAAATAGGAGAGCTTATGTCTGTTGGACAACTAAAACTCTTATAAAGAGCATTTCCCCCATTTTATTAACAGAGATTAATCCTTTGTCAAGGTCATGTAGCTTAAGAAGCAGGGTCATCTGAATCTAGAGCTCCATAGCTATCCCCACATTCATTGTCACTTTGCTGTCAACAAGATGTCTAGTTCAGCAGAGGACCTTCCACAGCAAATCCTCCCTTTGACTCAGCCCAGGACTGAGCTTTCTCTCTTTATGTCTCTGGCTTTAGGAAGTTTTTAAGGGGACCAGAGTTCTTTCTGACTCTGTCTTGCCCATTCTCCACTGAGGACCTTCTCTTTGGGTCCCAGCCTTGCTCTCTGCCTACTCCCCTAGGTTTCATTATTTGTTATTTTCCCTTGCTATTTGCTTTTATTCTGTGTCAGATGGGGCAACAGTCCCTGTCCATTCTGCCAACCTTCTTTCCTTGCACTGTACTTTGATGGCACCCCCGTGGTATCCTCCAATGCCAAGCCCTATCTCCTGTAACCCCAGGAAGGAATAGCCCTTGTCTAGGGAGCAGAGAGACAGGGGCTAAGTCACCAAGCACATAGCTTCTCCTTTCACAAAGCTTTGAATCATGATGCAACCTCTGATCATCAAGTTTCATATTTTTACATCCTAGAAATGGAACCTGTAGGGATAGAAAGGGAAAGGGAGTGTACTGTTAGGGGAAGGGGAGAAAAATGAAGGGAGGGAGAGAAAGATGAAAAGGAAGAAGGAGAAGAGAAAAATTGAGGTCTGATTCAGTGACCTCAGTGGCATGTTAAAGCAATTTGGTAGTCTTTGTGAATAATTAACAATTTGTTATGGTAGGAACAGGTCTGCAGGTGCTGCTGGGCCGTCTGCTGCAGAGGGAATATTGAGATATCAGTTACTGTGAGCAGAAGAAAAACAGAATATGAAGAAAAATTCCCAGTTTGTAACAAAGCTTGGGCTTTTCCAGATCTCCAGTTTAAATTTCTCTCCAGGGGAACTCAGATCTCCCCTAAAACTTATAATAAAAATAAAGTGCTTGGAAGATGTATTTGAATTTCCTGTCAATTAAAACATTTGTTAGTTTAAAGTACCAAGAGTTTATGCTAAAGGGAACTGTATTTTCTTGCTGAGCATTTTTGCTGGTGGTGATGTTAGACCATATTCTCTTCCCACACAACTCAGTTGACTGAACCAAAAGCTTACTGAGTACTACAACATCCCTGATGCAGTCAAGGTGGGATGGGAGACATGGATGGAGACATTGTCCATACTTATGGGAGCTCAGCATCCTCAAGGAAAATTTGGAAAAGAAGAGCAGATTCCCTCCCCCTTAAATAATAGAAAGAAAAAAAAAAAAAAACCAGCACAATGTAGTGTTAAATGAGATAGTAATTATTCTTCCTTTGGTTCCAAATGCAAACTTCACTTCCTTAGAAAGACCTTCTCTGACCTCTCTAGGTAGATCAGTCCACTTGTTTTCATAGTAACTAATAGTTTTCCTTTATAACACTGATCACAGTTTGTTGTGAGGTATATTCATATATTGCATTATAAAGACATAGACATATATGGATTACATATATGGTAATTATATAATTTATGAGGTCTGATAATTAAGTTTGCAACTTATCCTAGAAAAAGTGCTACAGACCTCATTGCTGAATATCACTATGGTCACTACCTTTGAAGTCCTCCCCTTGGGAAGCTGTGCACCAATGCCAGTGCCTAGTCTACCCCTCAAAACAATTTTGGAATTCTTTTTCTGGAATGGCCATCAGAGCTTTTGTATGGCATACAAAACATGTAACAGCAGTAATGAACACCACTCGGCAAGACACTGCCACATATTGATATAAACACAGCTGTGAGATACTAATATACCAAGGTTATGAAACCTGACAGAATTGTTTGTACAGTGCTGCCAATGTAAGCATGCAGTGGCAAGTTTATAAACTTAATTGTGAGAACTCATATGATGACAGATCTGATGGCCATTCCAGAAAAAAAGAGTTCCAAAAATGCTTTGGAGGGTAGACTTCACTGATGCAGTGGCATCAGTGCATAGCTTCCCAAGGGGAGTACTTCAAAGGTGTCCATAGTGATATTCAGCAATGAGGTATGTAGCACCTTTTTCTGGGATAAGTTCAAGAACTTAATTTTCATACCTCATATTTATGTGATACAAAAAGAAATTCATCTCTCTTTGGCTCACTGGATTATAAACTCCATAATATCAAGGTTGGGTCTATTCTGACACTATTGTATACCCCAGTATTGCCCACAAATTCCAGATACATAGTATGTGCTCAACAAATATATTTGAAATAAAGAACTAAAAGAACATGTTAAAGATTTGAAAAAAGAAAAGAGTATTGTTATGGAGCTGCTGAGGGAGGTTCAATGGACAAAGCTGCCTTTGACCAGGCTTTCCTCGATGAAAAATTACAGGTAAAATTCCTTTCAGGTCTTAATGCCAAGAAAGACTGGGTTTCCGTGAAAAACTGATCTATTTTTAGGCTTATGAATTCTATGAGTCTTCTATATCAAGATTTTTTTCTTTGTTTTGGCTGACAAGCAGCTTAGAACCATTTTTTAAAACTATTTCTAGCAATTGTGTTATATTTTAATGTATTAACCTCACCCCAAATATTTTCCTAACCTTAATTTTCTTTTATTAATTTTTCTATATTCATTTATATTTTAATAATGTTTGATTATACCCCCTTTAAAATGAGTGATGATACAAATTTATGCTTATATAAGCATGATTATTAATGTCCAAATTAATGTGTGGCAAACTTTATATAGTGTTGATGCTTAAAATGGAGGTTGGCATTCTTAACTAATCTTCTGTTCAAGATCCTGTCTTCGAATTATTTAATATAATACCTGGGGTGGTGTGGACCGTATCTTACTGCTAGAGTTAAGATTCCAGCCAGGAGCAGAACCTTATATAAGATGATAACATTTCTACCATCATGCTTTGAATCTTGAGGCATTTATTATAAGGAACCTCCCAAAAATTTTGGCCAAGAAAATCTGATTTTAAGGTTCATGCTTTGATCTCATCTGCTGCTGATCATTCTGTCATATGTCAAGTTGATTGAGTTGGGAGAACAACACTGATATTAGGGAATAAAAACTTTTGCTATATTCTCCCAAGGGGGAAATTTACAGGAATTAATGTCTAACTTTTCTCTGTCACCTCCCTTTGGGCCAAAAATGAAAACAATAATTTAAAGGCTTATGTTCACTCCAAACAAATAACCGCAATCTTCTCCAAATATATGGTCCCATAATTGAGTTATTTTGAAGAAATACAATACGATGTATTCTGTAGTATTGTTTTTGTATTTTACTAGATTAAGCCATTCCAGATGGTGACCGAACAACATAATTTTGAGGAGTCCTTCATTTATTCTCTCCAGGTTAGTAATTACATTGCAGAGCTTTGAGAACATCTTAATTGTCTACTTTTAGCATTCCACCCAGTAATTGTTTACTGAAACCACCCCTGGTAATTCTATTAGTTCAAAGATTCAGCAAATACTATTAATTTAGTTAAAAGATTCAGCAAATACTATTAATGCATTTTTTAAAATTAAATCATAGCTGTGTGCAACAATGCAATCATGGGGTACAGTGTGGTATTTTGATATATAATTTGAGATATTTTCATCAAACTGGTTAACATAGCCTTCATGTCATTTTCTTAGTT
>NW_003852478.1:5753880-5761415 GCF_000181295.1 Otolemur garnettii
TAGGAATCTAGACAGGCCTTCTGAATATGAAATGCATGTCTATAGGATGATAATTAAAGAACTAATTATAATTATCGAAGTCCTTAACCTTATAAATATATATATTGAAGTGCAGGGAAGCCGTAAGTGAATCTTAAGGCATATATCACCTTGAGGTCTCTGGGACATTAGGCAGGCTACCAGGGTCCTATTTGTATGAGTCCCTGTTGGCATCATGAAAAAAATGCTGAAGAAATGATACTGAAAATTTGGAATTGATATTTTCAGAGAGACCCCTCCACTGTGCTGGAGACTTTGCTTCCCTCTTTCCTTTCTTTTCAATAAATTTCCTTGCTTTTACTTAAAAAAAATAAGAGGAATTCCAATGGGCCAATGAACGTATTCAAATGTGCTTAACTTATTAATTACCAGAGAAATACAGATTAAAATGAGAAGGAGAAAAATGTATGCCCACCAGGAGAAAATAAGCATGAAATAATACTGAATGTAGCCCCGTCAAGCAGTGGGAATGAGCACTCCTTGCTGGGTGGGAAGGTACATTTATTTGTTCAGCCACTTTGGAAAACTGTTTGGCATTTTGTGTTGAACTCAGAGACCACATCCATTGTCATTTGTTTTGTGAGATCAACAAGTCATGCCAGACTATCATAACTTCTTCCTTGTTTCGAGAGCCAGGTTTTTGACTAGGTTTGACATCCTCTGAGGAGAAGTGTAGTTTTAAGTTAGTTCAGTCAAGGTGGACAGCAACCAAGCCAGGTGACTGTTTAAGCCCAGATGATCTGGGTGGCTTCTACATCCATGAAGTTAACACAGCAATTGACAAACCATTCCTTTGCCTGTTGTGCTAGAACTTCTGTAGGCACACAACCCAAGTGCTGGGCATACATCAAATTTGTAGATAACCAACTCCTATTGTTTCTTGCTCAGATAAAGATGTCCTAATAAATCTCTCAGCAACTTCCAATGTGTTCATTTTTCTATGTCAAAATATATAAAATAGACTGAAAACGAAGTCCTGAGCTGGATGGGAGTTTAAATAAATTACAGTAATATTCTGGTTAAATAATAATTACATTTCATACAAATAATCATCACTTTCCCTATATTTTTCTTGCTTTTAGGATCTCAATGCAAACACGTCTTAATGGGTCAAATATTAAAACTGAATGCCTGGAAAAATCCTTAAGTTCTCCACCTCCAAACTCACTTCAAATTTTTGGGACTATTTTTTCAACATTTTTTCCAAACCAACTCAACTCAAATGATCAGGTTTTTTTCATGAGCTATTAAAAATACCATTCTTCAGAAGCTTGAATACTGATTGTAGGTCTGATGAAGACTTAATATCTGTTCTCTTTGCTTACTCTTTAAGTGACAATTAAAAGAGCAAAGGCTATATATTTTTTAAAACATATATGAGGGCATAGGTAATTGGTTTATAACAAACCAATATTCCCCTAGATGAATAAGGAAAGTTATATGTTCTCCAAAATATTTTGTCTGTTCATGTAAATTCACTTTTTTACTATGCAGTCATAATCAAAATCTATTCAAGTTAAGGGGACTGTATGGTATTTTAACTATGAGACTTTAACATTGTAAAAAGCTGCTGTTCAAATCAGAAATTTGAACTGAGACTACAGTTATCTCTAAAGAAATCCTTTCTGAAACCCAAATGAAAATAAATGTTCTCTCCCTTGAAGTTATATCCACTCCTTCACTGTGAAGATGACAGTCTCACCAGTCCAGATGGCAGGAGTCAGTGGTCCCAGCTCCTTGGGAGGTTGAGGTGGGAGGATGCCCCAGGACAATGTAGGAAACTCCCTCTGTTAAAAAAAAAAAAAGGTTATCTCCCTGTGGTTATGCTTGTTGTAATTTCTTCAGTATTTATTTAGATTGATTTGGCCTCCTGTTGTTTTATTTTGTTTTTTGGTTTTGCTGTTAAATGAATGAACTTAAAATCAGATGGTGGGTGTCATCAGATGGAGGGGATGACCCCATGACCCATTTTTGAGTGTTTCTTTTCTGAGATCGATCTATCTACCTACCCACCATCATCTGTCTCTCTCCCCCATGTGGGCGTTGGTATATATATGTATTTGTGTTGTCTTTGATTTGTGTGAAAATGGGACGTCACGATGCCTTCTTGGTCTGTGGCTTTTCCCTTTCATATTTACTTCCAACTACCATCTTTACAAGGGAGCTGGATTTTCTGATTTGTGGTCTTAGAGGCCAGGGTAACATGAATCCAGAGAGCACACTCAACCCTAATTTCCATGGGGCTGAGCGAAGACCATCCCTCTGTCTCCTGCCCTTCTCCCAAAGAAGAGGGGTCTTCATATCTGTCTTTGGGGGAGTCTTTCAGCGTCCTTTGCCACTGAGAAGGCAGAACTGTTGATGTAAACAAGAGAGATTTGTAGGAGAGCAAGGTGTGACATGGAAAGAAGTCTTGTTTTTGTCCTGGTTCTGCTCTCACAAAGGTGCTGTCTTGGGAAAGACCCTGAACCTCTTTCTCTAAGCCTCAGTTTTCCCGTCTATGGAATGAGATTGGTAATGTTCTCCCTGCTGTGTCTGCAGGGTTCTTGCAGAGGAAACAGATGAAATGCTGTATGACGTATAAGAAAGCCCTCCATTAAAGGACTTGAGTTGCTATGATTTCCCTTGATCTACAATGATAGCGTATTTTACTTTTTGGTGTATGTAACAATACAGTATTTCATTTCATAGATGACCATTGTTTTTAGGCACTAGATGGCAGTAGAGATCCATGATCCAACCTGCCCTGCTACCTGGCCAGGCATGATCTGTTCTTGGAAAAATTTCCAAAGCAAACTCATTGTGCTTTTGCTTATTTTGCATTTCTTCCTAAATGGCATAAATTCATGTGTCCTCACCCTGCACTCACCCTCATCCTCTCTGCTACAATTCCACACAGCCCAGCTTCTCCCTCTCCGTTTTCTAGAGAAATTCATCCAAAATCATTCTTTACTGAGAGTTTGTTTAGAAACCATGTCAGCCAAGAGAAAACAAAGCTGCAGGGTGAACTCACCAAACAGTGTAGTGATTGCAGGCAGATTCAGTGCTTTTAAAATTAAATATCACTTCAAGAAATTCTGCCTACAATTGTTTTTTCCCTTACCATCCTGTTGTCATGGCCATATTTTAGTTTTTTATCTTTCATTTTAATTAAAAAATAGAGCAGAAATACCAGAGTGGAGCTGTCTTTTACCCAGAAATGCTTAGCTGAACACTCCGTTCTTCAAAAATGCTGACTTGTCTCTACAGAGAAGAAAAATAAATCTCTGAGAACCATGGATGTTCTTGCTTCCTGGAAATAGCTAAACTGTTCACATTAAAGCATGGCTTTAGAGTCATGTCCATCCTTTGGGAAGCATTGTGTTCTTTCCCAAAAGTACAGACTCCATTGTGAAGCAAGTCCATGTTTTAACTGGTTTATTTTGTCAACATCAGAATTCACCAATTTGATTGCTTCTTTGATTTTCAACTTAAAAATCATTTGTTAGCATAAAAATTAGGAAAGTACAGGATATATATTTCTTTCATTTTCTTTTTCCCTAAGAATGAAGGGAACTCAAAGTATCCAGTGTCTAAAATTTCCCAAGAGAATTTCTATTTTATTCAAACACAGAGATTTTAAGGTTAAATTGCTTTGAAGTGAGACTAAACAGATTTTTCAAATGCCACTATAAAAAAATCATTGACATCTACTCAAATAAGGGTACTGATAGTTTTAGGTTCCATTCTGAACAAGTTACTGTTTTTAGAATGACAATGATTAAACCATTTTATTGAGCATCTCTTATGAGATAGGCACCATGCCAGAAGTGGGAGATAAACAGTGAGCAAGCACAGCCCTCTGGAAGCCACAGGCTTAGTGGGAAACGCAACTCCAGTGGATGCTCTCGGAGTTGACCACCCAAGGGACTGTAACTAATAGAGGCGGTCAACATACAGAGGGGGTCAACATAAGGAATGAGGCCTCCTGTACTGATACACACATGTGGGACATGTCCCGTCTATGAAAATTAAGTCAACTTAAGGAGGTAGTCAGTGTAGGGAGGTGGTCAACTATGGAAGTTGTACTGTATTTGGGGGGAGGGGGGTTCCACCATGATAATCAAATAATCACACAAGTGAATACAAATCCAAGCCTCCTTTCTTGTCTTTGTTTCCACTTCTCACCTTATTTGTTGTTAGAGTAGCTTTTACCCTCTGACATCTGTATTTGTTTGATCATTGCATGTTTCCCAATCTATTAATAGAATGTCATCTCTGTTAAGGACAGAGGAGAGACTTGGTTCTGTTCAGTGATATATCTTCAGTATCTAGAACAGATTCTGACGTGTGGTAGGAGCTTGGTAAATATTCGTCGAATAAAGGCATTAATAAGTACTATCAGGAGAACTATTCGGTGTTATATATGAAGTCCTTGTACTAGACATTGATCACATCAGTGAGATTAGAGAGGCTTCTCTGCAGATGTGATGTTTAAGTTGAGAAGAAAAGGTCAGCATTGAGGAGGCTGAGAAGGGAGGGGAGACTATTCAAGGCAACAGGTGCAAAGACCCTGTGGAGAAAGGAGATGGGGGAAAGTTAAGGGACAAGAAGACGACTGGAGGGCGAAAGAGCAGAGACCCAGGGAAACAGGACTGAGGTGGGACAGGAAGGGAGGGAGGAACCAGACCTTGCAGATCCTTGTGGGTGAATTAAGAAGTCAAGAAGTTGGGAGGCCAGGGAGGGTGGATTGCTTGAGCCCATGAGTTCAACACCAGCCTGAGCAAAAGCGAGATCCTGTCTCCACCAAAAATAGAAAATAATTGAGGCAAGAGGATCACTTGAACCCAAGAGTTGGAGGTTGTTGTGAGCTATGAGGCCATGGCACTCTATCCAGGGTGACAGCTTGAGACTCTGTCTCAAAAAGAAAAAAAAAAAAATCAAGAAGTTATCTTCTTTCAGAGAACAATGAAAAGTCATTTGAGTACTTTAAGTGGGTTGACACAAGTATATTTGAAAAGATTACTCTGACTACACTGTGGAGAAGGGGTTGGAAGCAGGCCCAGCAAAAGGCAGATGTGAGACTGTGGGAGTTTGAACTTGAGTGCTGTGCTGGTGGTGAGGACTGGAGGAGATGGACGTGGTTGTGGATGAGTCAATAGCAAAGTAAGAGGTAAAGCCAAGACTGGGTCAAGGGCTGGATAAAGGGTGAGGGAGGAGGAGGCATCCGGTGGGGCTGCACTGTGCCACTTGGACAATGGGATGCTGGTGCCATTCAAGTGAGATAGAGATCCCTGGAAAGATATCAGGCTTAGGAGGAAAGACGTGCAGTTTTATAAAGTTAATGAATTTAGTTTGTGTTCAGTTTAGATTTCTTTGGGACATCCAGGAGGATGCATTCAGTCAAGGATGGTATGACGCTTGGAAGTCTGGGCTGGAGCTATAAGTATGAGAGTGTTCTAGAGGTAGTAATAATTGACATCATGGACTAGAGACTAGATTTGGAAGAGGAGAGAATTGCAGCTTCATGTAAAGGTCTTTTATTTTTTTCTTAAGTATGGACATGTAGAGAGCAGAGTGCAGACGTTTAAAGCCCTGATGTAAGCTGGGAGGCCTCGGCTATCCACATCCACAGCTAAGGAGTATAAAACGAAGCTTCACGCTCACTTGGTAGAGCATTCAGTGAGCCACAGAGAGTAATCTAGACCTTTCTAGACTCAAGTGTAGCTAAAACCATCTTCCTCTTCTTCATCACAGGACAGAAGAAAAAAATCTCATGGCACTTTTACTATGATAGTGTCCTTTTACTAAGCATGCATTTAAAAAAAAACATTAATTCTTTGTGATATGTCTGTATTTGAAAAATGAATGCAATGTTGTAAATATTTTTATTAATCATATATAAATTCTACAATGAAAAAGTTGTTTAAAATATACTATTTCTTGGCATTTAAATATATATGCTTATGATTTTAAATAGGCAGTTGACTAGACACTTCAATTAAAATTATATTTGTAGCATCCAGTAACTAAGGGATGACTGTGACCCAAGTTTTGTTCTGAGGGCTTTACAACAATATTGCCTTTACTCTTTATCCCTAGCAGGTAGCTACTATCGTCCCCATCCGACAGATGAAGAAACCGTCACAGCAGGGCCAGGCCACTTGTCCAAAGTCACACAGATAACAGGTAGTTGGGCCAGAAGCTGAACCCAGCACTTCTCCTTCAGAGGCAGTGCTATAACTACTGAGCCAGGTTATATTAACTTTCTACTGTGCACATTTTGTAATGTTTTCTATTTTGGAGTATGCTGAGAAGCTTTAGTAAGACTTTTATGAACCACTTAGTGGTTCGCCGATTCTGGTGAGCATTATAAATCTGTTTAGGCTTGCAGCCCCGTACCTGACTCAATTCCCTAGGCAGATTCCCCTATTCTGGGCTGAAAAGGCCCCAACAGGCCACTCTGACCCCTGGATCCATTCTGGCTGGTGAAATTATATGTGATACCCTGATTGAATTTTAATATATTGTTCTGGGGCCTCTTAGTCATAAGAGATCATTTTCATGACTAGAGACAGAGGCGTGTCCAGACATGAGGGCACAGGAAAAACATGAAAATTTCCCGTAAAATGAAGGTGGGAGATTTAGTGGTTTATGTCATCTGGCAAAACTTTGGAGTGAATGTTGTAGCCGGTGTTTAAATAATGAGACCTCAAGTCCTAACAACGAAAGGGCAGCTACAGCAACTCAGATGCCACCGCTCTCAGGCCCTCATCTGCAACCCCGTGTCACAGGACAGAAGAGAAACTCACCCCAGTGCAGTGGAGGCCGACTGCACGTGCTCCCGGGAAGCACAGGACCCCCACCACCCTGCTCCTCCTCTCCTAGTGGTTGGCGTGGTATCTGTTTCCTACCATATTCCCGCCCACTAATCACAGCTCTCAAATCCTGCAACATCTGGAAAGTAAATTTAAGTGGGAATTAATTTGAGTTTCAACTCAGCCTAAGGACTTCATTTCTGATTTCTACTTACTCATCATCTGATGAATGGTAGGAAAAAAGTGGCTGTAACAAGGACAGAAGAGTTTCTGCACCATGGGCTGAACTTTGAGAGCAATCAAGAAGGCTGGAAGATTCTGAAATTCACTCCCAAATTTGTTCCCGAGCCCTCCCAATCTGGGAGTAATAAAAACTTTTGAAATGATCATAAAAGTTAATATTAATAAGTGCTTACTAAATGCTAGGAACACCTCTGGCATTTTGTGAGTATGATGCCTAGTAATCCTTAACAATGGTAGGACCCTTTTTCGGATGAGGACATTAACACAGAGAGAAGGGTTAAATAATTTGGCCAAGTTCACATGGCTAGTTAAAATTTTCAAAAGACGGGGGAGGGAAAAAGGAGGGGGAAATGGGTGGAGAGAGGGGGTTTGGAGGGATCACTTCTGAGGTTTTTCTTATAGGGGTACAGGTGAATCTTTCTAAGAGTAGAATGTGAACGTTTTAAAGCAATAACTGAG
>NW_003852478.1:5761534-5763379 GCF_000181295.1 Otolemur garnettii
AAAAAAAAAATTTCAAAAGACAAAATTACAGCAAATTTAGTTTAAATTTAAAAATAAAATGTGTTTTGTTTCCAATTCTAGAATCAGACAGGATTTCATTTCATGGAGTAGAGTGTTTCCATGAGCTGAGCAGAGGGGAGAATTTACAGACAGAGAAGGCTACGGAAAGCAGAAACAAAGAACAAAGAGGGCATGGGTCATCTCACACATGGTTTTCTTGTAAGGCAAGGACAGGGAGACAGAACAACAGAAATAACTGATGAGGTAACATCAGGCTCCTTAAGGCTACCTTTCTGTGTAAGGACTAAAGCAGAAGGAATGTCATTATTATGCCCTTGAAGGTTTTAAACTGGTCTGTTTGGGAAATTGGCTGTTAAATCTTTCTCCTGATTACTCAGAAGTTCAGATAACGACTTAGTTCAGATCTGGTGAGGTGGAGTCAGCATGAGTGACTCCATTTTGATTTTAGCTTGGTCAGTTGGAGCCTTGTGTGGGAGCTTAGTCAAAAACAATGGGCTCCTATAATCTTTATTTGATGATATCAAAGCCACAATTCACTCTCACGAGAGCTTAAGCCCCAGAGCCTGCCTGCCTGACCACTGTGAGCTCATTTAGAAACACGTGGATGTGGAAAGACACAACTCACCCTCCTCTCATGAACCCCCAGGAAGAAGGAGTTAGAATATATGATGTGCCCAGTGGGGCGAGTCTGTCTTAGTCAGCTCACGCTGCTCCAACAAAGTTCTACACACTGGGTAGCTTATAGGGAACAGACAGTTATTTCTTGTTGTTCTGGAAGCTGAAGTCCATGATCAAGGTGCCAGTGCAGGCGGGTTGCGTGAAGAGCCTCTTCCAGGCTGCCATCAGTGATTCTATTGTTAGCCCCTGTGTGGGGGTAAGAGAGAGGCCTCTGGGGCCTCTTTCATAAGGGCACTAATCCTGTTCATGAGGGCTCCACCCTCATGACTGATCACTTCCTGAAGACTCTACCTGTTAACACCATCACCTTCAGCGTTAGGGTTTCCACATAGGAGTTTTGGGAGGACACATTCAGTCCACTGCAGAGCAAACCAGAAATGAATAAGAGTGGAGGAGGAGGGAGGGAGGGGACAGAGGAACCATCACTTTTCTGAAGAGAGAGCAGTACTGACCACACAGGAGCTGAGGCAGAAGGGGTGCATCTGGGGGTAGTTTGTAAATGATTTCCCTTCTTCTTTATATAGTTTAGAAGATCATACTACACCATCTTCAAGGGAGGAAGAGGTTACCCACTTGACACCTGGAGCAATCTTAGCTGCCATATGCCCAGTAAGGTGCAGAACTAAAGTACCCCACTTTTGGCATTTTGGGGTGTTGAATGCTATTTCTTATCATTGCCAGATAAACACAGGACATCAGTTAAATTTGAATTTTTGATAAATAACAAATAATTATTAACTGTGAGTATGTCCCAAATCTTGCAGGGGATATGCTGATGCTAAAAATCATTTGTTGTTTATCTGAACAGGTGTGGGTAGTCCCAGGGAGGGGGGCAGAAGAGCACCAGGGGCCAGAGCAACTTCTGGGGGGCACCTTGTGGGGGACATGAAATAAACCGTCCTCTCTCCCAGTGGTCATGGAATGATGGGGCAGGAGGCTGTTGCTTAGATTATCTAGGCCAATGACCTCTGTACTTTATAAATCAAAGAGACCTCAGAAAAGGAACACCCAACCCTGGCATTCAAACTCCCAGGACAGAGTTGCACTAAACCTCTTCTGTGCTCACATCACCTGCCCTGCTCGGCTCTGCGCAGCGTTCTCAGCTCTTTGTGCAACGTTCTTCATGTAGTTGGATCAGGCTTGGCA
>NW_003852478.1:5763591-5767893 GCF_000181295.1 Otolemur garnettii
ATATGCAGGATGGTCTTAGGCGACCCCTGTGAAAGGGTTGTTTGACCCTCAAAGAGGTTGTGACCCACAGGTTGAAAACTGCTGCTTTAGAGGAATCTTGCTTTGTCTGGTGCATAGAATAGACTCTTAATAAATTCGTGTGTGGGAGCATGTTCCTGGCGATCAGCTTCACTGCGTTGACTAGGTCTTCCTCCAGGGACCTCTGAGCTGTGAGAACAATAGGATGTCAGATGGACAGAACTCCCATATCCCATTCTAGGCTTGTGGTTCTCAAAAAAAAAAAAAAAAAAAATCATGTGTGTGTCTAAGTAGAAGGATAATAGAATCATGGGTAGAACTCATTGTATACCTCAAACCCAGCCACAGGAAATTAGCTTCAAGGTATTAAAGCCTCTATGGGACATGAGTAGATCCAAAAAGTCACGGGGACATCGTGGTGACCGGTAGGTCACCAGTGTCTCCCTAGAACTCTGCTGTAGTGGCCAGTACTAACTTCTTGCCGTCAAGGTCAGACATTCCGAATTGCTCTTCACAATTGTGAAGCAGGACACAGATGTTGGGCATTTGAAAAATCACAGTTTTAGAGGAAAACAACCAGCCATGCACCTCTGCCCTTGGTCCAGTGGAATGCTAAGTTCCCAGCGGAGCTGCACCCTGAGCACACCCACTTAGATCATAAACATTCAGAAAATTGCAGGCTTTTACCACCTAATTACAGCACTTTTCGAATAAAAATACATCAGTCCCATGCCACGTTTGCTCCAGTTGGCGAGCAGTCAAAAGGCAGGGACACTCCCAGCAGTGGCTATAGCTCTGCTCCCTTAGGCGAAGAAATGTTTCCTGGTGACCTTTTGTTTCCCCAAGCATCTCAGTAGCACTTGGGCTGATTTCACAGGCCAGGTTATTCATCAGGATGGAAAGATTTCATGCTTTGGTGTGTTCTCAAAGTGTAGCCAGCGTCAGCTGATGCCAAGAAGAGAAATGACCAGGTTGGAATGTGCACTCGGCGGGAACACGCCTCACCCAGCCAGGCCTCCCCACACAGCCGAAGGCCTCCCCAGGCCCTTTGTTCTCCAAAATCCCATAGCTCAGATTCAGGCATTTCCCTCCCTGTTGTCACTCAGTAAAAACATACTCACACATCAGCTGACAAGCAGTCACTGGAGAGATGTTCATGATAAATTACCAAATGAGGAAAGCAGGTTATGACACCACGCAGTGTATGATGCCAAATTTGCAAAACAACAACATAAATACACACAGGGGATAAGCTGTTACTGTGATCATCTCCGTGCGGTGGGACTGCTGGGCTTTTATTTGCTCCTTTTCACTCATCTGTATTGTCTCTATACATTTATTTCTTTGTCACAGTCAAATAAATTAGTGAGCAAAAGAAAAAAGAAATCCATCATTTTTTATGACCAGTTTCAAATCTTGCCTCCTTTCAGAATCTTTCAAGATATTTCTAACTGAAAGAAATCGTTCCCTTATCTAAACATATACGGGAAAAAAACCCATATAATATATGTAGGATACCTAGAAGGGCATCTGTGTTTCTACAACAATACTTACTACTTTCTTCCTTTGACCTGCAGTTTTATTTTAATTTTGAGATAGAGTCTCAAGCTGTCACCCTGGGTAGAGTGCTGTGGCATCATAGTGTTCTCTTGGGCTCAAGAGATTCTCCAACTCTTGGGCTCAAGCCATCCTTTTGCCTCAGTTTTTCTATTTTTAGTAGAGACGACATCTCACTTTTGCTCAGGCTGGTCTCGAACTCGTGAACTCAAGCAATCCACCCACCTTGCCTGCCATAGTGCTAGGTGAGCCACCGTGCCTGGCCTGAGCTACAGTTTTAAAAAGTGTCAACTTGTCTTCTGTTGCAGGGACTGTGTTTGAGCCTTTTTCTGTTTCTTGTGACATCTAATGTCCAGCTCCATGCCATGCCCCTTATAGGCAACCAATAAATATTTCCTGACTGGGTGATTATGGACACTTCGGGGCACTTTCTGGGTTTCTGAAAGGTTCCATCATAATCTATTCTCTCAAAATTGAAAATGCTACTGTTTGAACAAAATAACTCGAAGATTTAACGGCTTTGCATGGGTATTCTGCTGTGGCCAACACAGGGAAAAATAACAGAATCAATGTCAGAAAGTGTAAGATGCATTGTTAGTGCTGGGAACCCCAGAAACATTGAAGTTGAGAATTACTGGCTTCTTAAGGTTTATTTCTGAATTTCTCAAACCACAGATGCTGCTTTTCATTTCCCCAAGCTCTTAGTAGATCCTGAAATGCTAAGAAATATGTCAAAATCCCAAAGATAAGCTGAGAAAGGGTGAAGTGAAATTCAGTGTGTAATTATTTTAGAAAAGGAATTGTGATCTGTGACTTATTTAGTGCCTTGGCTTCAGCCTAGCAGAGTCCCTTGAAGATGATCCCAGATTTATCTGCCGTGGACACGAGGACGCAGACGAGGCCAAGGTATTTACGTGAAGGCTCAGCAGGGGAGGGAGGTAGGATAAGATCTTGGTTTTCCCCGACCGAAGCAAAGACCCCTTGCTTGGATTTTGGAAGGCTCTGTTCCACGTGCACAGGAATCTGCATTAAACTTGCGATGACTTCAGCTCCCAAGGGCCATAGAGCATGTTCCAGATGTTCCTTCGCCTCGTCACTCTTAACCCAGCCCACCTCTTTTACTTCCAGACCCTGCAATGGCTTAAACGTCTTTCTGAACTCCAGGATCATGTTGGGACATCTGACAGCAGGGTTTGATTCTTTCATGATTTATTCACATGCTCCTCACACACCCACCATGTGTCGTGGTAGTCGCTACAGGGAAAGCAGTGCACGAAGTTTCCTGCCTGCCCTTGGAGATCTTCCAGTCCAGCCAGGGAAAATAGAGAGTATGTGGATAAACACTCACATAGATACTTCACAGGAGTTATCAAGCTTGTGAAGCAAAAGAACACTGAAGCATGGCGGTGAACGGTCAGCATTTCCCAGCTGGTCTAAGGAGCCGGGTTAGGCTTCTCCAGGAAGCCAAGCCCTTAGGGTGACTTCTGAATATCCCAGTGGAGGAGGCTGCACAGATGGAGGCAGTCGGGCCTCGGAACTGAGAAAGGCTGAAGTCAAGCAGGACCTTGCAGGCCACACAGAGGGCAGGAATCGATCCCCAAAGCAGTCGAAACCCTGCCCCGGAAGGTTCTGGAGCAGAGGAGTGACATGTCTGGATTTGCAGCTTTCAAACATCTCCCCAGCTGCTGTGTGGGGAGGCACGAGGGCTGGAAGGCAGGAGGGCCACCACGCAGGAACGAGGCTGCAGCAGTCGTCCAGGTGAGAGAGGTGATGGGACTATGAGCAAAGCAGTAGCAGTGAGGACGAAGAGAGGTGAAGGACTCAAGGTATGTTTTAGAAAATGTGTACAAAACCCCAAACCAGAATCCACACCCCCATCTGTAAGGTGTGCTGAGGTTAGAAAATGTGTATAAAACCCCAAACCACCATGTGTACACTCCCAGATGTGTATACCCCCGTCTGTAAGATGTGCTGAGGTTAGAAAATGTGTACAAAACCCCAAACCAGAATCTGCCCCCTGTAAGGTGTGCTGAGGTTAGCGCTGGGCACAATCAAAGATTTCAGTCAGGTAGATGTTTGTTCACTTTAATTTCAAAGGTTTACAGGACTACGAAGTTTTCAGACTTCATTGAATTTTGTATATTGCATTAACTAGTTGATATTTTCCCCAAAACCTTCTAGAGAAAGACTATAGACCACAACAACTAGAAGTCCCACATTACTAAGTTCAATCAGTGGCACTGAACTCTAATTATGTGCAAGGCCACTGGGATATTAAGAAACATGTGGCCCTGGTTCTCAAGGGGACTGTCAATAATCAACAGGTCTCCTTCACACAGAAAAACACGAATGCCAGGGACTGAGTCTGGGGGTCATGCCATAAATGCCACCTGGGATTGGAAAGAGGAATGAGGAAAGGAGGCCCAGATAAGCAGGTGAAGAGACAAGAGGAGGACCAGTGTCACCACCACACCTGGGAGGGCAGGGCTGGCAGAAGCGGAGCTGGCTGCCTGAGCCCAAGGTGGAGGACTGAGGAAAGCCATTAGGAAGAGTTTGGTGGCATAAGACTGATCCATGACAAGACAACAGAGGAGGCGGAGCCAGAGCAGTGAGCTCAGACAGGGAAGGCGGAGCCAGAGGAGTGAGCCCAGACAGGGAAGGAGGAGCCAGAGCAGTGAGCCCAGGCAGGGAAGGCGGAGCCAGAGCAGTGAGCCCAGACAGGGAAGG
>NW_003852478.1:5768270-5776004 GCF_000181295.1 Otolemur garnettii
AACCAGGAACTTGGCTGACAGCTTTGGCCTCACCCAAAATCAGGGAACTGGATCAAAGAAAACGAGCTCAGTGGCTTCAAGGGGCCACAGGGTCCTTCATCAGCTCTTACGCTCACTGCTCCATCGTCACCTTGGATTCTTTCCATTTCTATGTCCAGACTGTGCTCTAAACTGGGTTAATTTGTCCATGCAGTGTGTTTCTCTACTATTTGAAAGGCAGCCTTTATTACAAGATGGGCAGAATTAGCAACTATGTCTTCATGCAAACTCAGAGTTTATGCCTGGCAGACATAGGTCACTATCGCCCCCTGTGAAAATAAAGGGTGGCACATTTGGGGGCAATATGCATTCCCTCAGTAACCAGAACAGGACGGGAAAAGAGTTATTCCAAGTCTAAGAACAATGTGAACTTAGACTAAAGAAGGAAAGCACAAGGAGAAGCGGCAGGCACTCGGCTCAGCAGCCCTTGCCACACAACTCCCGGTCATCTGCCCCTCTGGACTCAAAGCCTCTCAACTGCTGGGCCTCTGTCACCTTCTCCATGGCACCTGGCAAAAAATGGCTTGGTTGGTAGAAGTACTCAATAAGTGTTTGAGTAGAAGTACTTCAATAAGTGAGTTAATATATATGTGTTGAACAGTAGAAATAAAAGTGTGTCATTTGGCTCCAATTAGAGTTTAAATAGTTGTGAATGTTGAAACTAATCGTGTAACTTCTCTGGGCCCCAGTTTTCTTATCTGTAAAAATGGGATGTAAGCAACAGAGATTGCCCAGTATCAGGCAACGTTCATGGTAATCTTGTTAAGAGGAGATGGATGTTACATGGATGTTACTCTAACACTAATACGCCTTTCCTCCCAGCTGCTCTCCTAGGATTTTGCAGTCTGACTCATGAGAGAATTCAGACTTAAACTCAAAAAGAGCCTGGGGATCTCATTGAATCCCAGAGTTGGGAAGGAGGTAAGCCTGGAGATAGCTCACCAGTGCCGACGGTCAGCTGTGTGCAGCCAGTTAGCCACACGTGAGTAACTGAGAGCTGGCCTGGGAGGGGTGATCTAAGTTTGCAATCCTTGCTTTAAGTGATCTTCTAGCTGGAGACACAGAGGCAAGAGCAGGTACAATCGGTTAATAGGGATCAGCACATGTAAGAGACTTAACAGCTTCGTGAAGCAAGTTGAGGAACAAATGAAAAATGCTGCCATTGTTTATTACATCAGTTCTTTAAACGCTGTCCTTTGATATCTCTGTTCTTCAAAAATATCCTTTGAGAAATATTACAATATAGCATCACCCTTAACAAGTAAAAACGATACTGTTATTTTGGAAAAAAATGGAAGGACTTTATTGACTACATTGATGATTTTAATAAGTAATAAGACTGCCCGTTAGTGTATGGAATGTTTATTTCACCCCAGGAATATACATGTTTATCCTCTCAGATCCACCAAGCAAAGGGATTCACAAAATATCTTTCAAAAGCCCCAGTGTTTATAAAATACAACTCAATATATAGACATTAAAATTCAGGGACATATGATTGATCACAGTGTCCAAAGATGAAAAATAACTCAAGGGACTACCTTAAGAAATGGGGAAGCTACTCACATGGTGTTTTGAAAGCAACATAGCCATAGGAAAGAACGTGACCTGCCTGTCCAGCTATTTGGTGTGGAAGCCACCAGCACCACAGTGTTTTCAGAACTAGCTTTCACCACACATTATGACTCCCAAATTTCTCCTGCCAAACCAAGAGAATTTGCACAGTTCTGAAGGGGGACTTTCTGCAGCTCCCTACTCAAATGGATGGCATTAAATACTCTCCCACCCCAGCATTAGGGAATGATCAAAACTAACTTGAAGCTGGACAGGGCCCCCTGTAACATGGAGGCTCTGCCCACCCTTCACCAGCCAGATGCAGGATACTGGGATCTGTTAAATGAGACCAGGGTCAGACACTTGCATACTTACTCATCTTATCAATGCTTATTCAAGATATTTTTAACTTACAGCAAAATCGTCCCAATCTTATGAGGGTGCAGCTTTTAATACATGTAAACACACTCCTTGGTGTTTTCGGCCTTTCCTGTTCACCCCGATTTAGCACTGGCTGAACGCTCCTGTTCTGTGTAATGCTCAGCTCTACAGCCAGAGATGAAGTCACTTTGCTGGCTGCATGAGCTGTTGCAGTTGCACAGTGTCCTCAGAGACCCTCTCTCCCTTCTGGAGCCCTCAGGAAAGGTGCCCGCAAAGCTGTGAGCTGCCCTAGTCAGTCCCCGCCGTGCTGGAGAGCAGCTTGCCCTTCCAGTGGTGGCCTTGGTTCTTCTCAGAGCATGGTCTGCAGGCCTCCAGGCCAGCAAGTGGCCCAAAGTCACTCTCCAGGACTTTTCTGGGGTGGGCCCAATGTGGTTGTTGGGCAGGGTTCATGCATGCTCTGTCTGTGTCCTGTCATTTCCTCTGAAGCTGGAGAGCGTGGGGCCAGGGTCCCACTGCATCAAACATTCAGTAAGTGTTCACGTCAGAGCTGAGCTTGGGATTGCTTCTGGTCCACTCTGCACTCTCAGTTGGAAGGCAAAAGAAGCACGTTTTCCTGTCCTTGAAATTAGTCAGGTAATTTCTATAAATTAATAGAAATGAACCACAGAGCAAAATGGTTCTCTGGAGGAATTCATTTAGTAAAAGAATGAGATGAAAGGGACAGGGAGGGATAAGGAGAATGGAAGAGAATGACAAAAGTTCTCGCTGTAATACAGCAACGTATCATCAAAGGTCGGGCAAAGAGCTATTTCCTAAAGTGGCCATCAGTATCGGGCATCTGTAGGACTATATGGCTGTTAACATTTAATTTTTCATAATGTACTAATGTGATGTAAATTAAACATTGAAGTAGAATTTTCAAATATACTAATATAATTTTGGTTGTAAATATGTACACATTTTTCTCTTGCCCCATACGTGTTTAATGACTGTATCTTTAAAGGAATCCTAGCAGCCTTTCTTAAGTCGGGATGCTCCCTCCCTCCCACTCCTCAGCGTCTAACTGTGGGGATAAATCTCTTTAGAGACAACCCTCCTAGGAAAATGCAAGAAGGAAGAAAACAGCCAGGAGACAGGGGTCTGGCGTTCACTGGTCTGTGGCACTCTAGGCCTCGCAGTGAACTGCAAGAAAAGCCCCTTCCCCATTGCCTGATGTCTTGGGTGGGGTGCAGAGACCATGGAAGAAGGAGCCAGCCGTGATTTGTTTGAGAGCTTCTATGACCATTCCTTCTTGCTCTTTGATTGATTAGTAGAAAGGGGTGTGCCGTTGGAAGTGTGGTTTTTTGCCCATTAAAAGGGACCACAGACTAAGAAGGATAAGTTTAATGAATCTATTGATTGGGTTGGACAAATCAGCTTAATGGAGCCATTCCCTGAAGAGTGTGAGGATATGTCTGGAAGAGGCTAGCGGGTGACCAGTCACCTGAGTAAAGCTCTGCCCTCATGACTGCAGGTGAGCCCATCAGTCGAGTGCCTGAACAGAACAGAAAGGCAGAGGAAGGGAGGTTTCGCTCTCCTTTCTGGGGTGGGGACCCTGCACCTCCTGCCCTCTGACACGGAGCTCCTCACTTGGGCCTTTGGACTCTGGGATTTTCACCGTGGTTTCCCCATTTCTTGGGCTTTGGTCTTAGACTGAATTGCACAACCAGCCTCCCTGGTTCTCTAGCTTATAGATCATGGAACTTCTCAGCCACCATAATCCCATAAACAAATTCCCATAATAAATCTCATCTCTCTCTCTCTCTTTCTATCTTCTGTCTATCTGTCTACTACTGGCTCTGATTCTCCGGAGAACCCTGCCTAATCTAAGAAAGTCTCTGATTCTGCTCTTAAGGACTCAAAGGCCATCCTGAAGGTGCTCAAGTCTTTCAAATGTATTCCACATTCTGATAATGTGAGATTCTTTAGTAGCTCAGCCTCCTAAAAGAGAGATACCAACATCAGTTTTCATCTGAATTAAAACCTGGGATTCCCCAAAGCTTAAGCAAAGGCTGACTATGAAGGCCCCTATAAATCTGTAAAGGCACACACCTCATCTAAGACAGGGGGACTGGGAGGTCATTATCCCCTGTCAGGAAGACATGCAAGCAGCAAACATTCTCTTTACAAGAAAAATGCAACAGCATAGAGCAATTTGCTCATTGCTCAGGCCGGAGCATGTGACGTGAAATGGTAAAGGCATCTTGCTTCAACAGCATCTTACACTAATGTAATACACGTAGTAACCAATACGCCAACAGCATGTAATTCCAGGCAAAAACAAAGGCACTCGTAAAGCCTCTGTACAGGGGAATAAAAAGTGACAACACTCTGGAGGGCAAGTTGCCAAAACATTTTGCAAAAATTAAACATATCTACAGTTGCCCCAATAATTCCACCACTTGGGGTGCACACTATAGAAACAGCCAGGTGTGCCTGCAGGATTTATGGCTGTGATGCTCCTCGTACTGTTATAATGGGAAAAAGGCCAAAAATATCTAAATGTTCCACTAATGAGGGGCTGCTTGAAAAATTATGGGGTGCCTATATATCAGTGTATTAGGCAGCTATATTAAAGGAATCCAATACAATGATTAAATTATTTCAAAAATTGTTTTAAATTATTAAAAATATTTTTATTGAAAAAGGTACTATCAGATGAAATAATGTTCTTAATACTGTGCTAGGTTTTTAGAAAGTAGATTATAAACAGTATGTATAGTATGAACCCACTTCGGGAAAAAAAAAAAACTGAAATGCACATTCATTCACGTATTGGGCACCTGAATGTGGAGGACACCGAATTGAATGAGATAGAAGGAGTCTGAAGTGATCATGACAAGTGGGAAATATTAGAAACATTAATAATGGTTGCTCCAGTGGCATGATATTGTTTGCCTTTAATTTTCTTTATCATCTTTTTTACATTCTCCGATATTTTGAAAAATGAACACGGTACTATTTTAAAATCAGAAATCTTGTGCTTTCAAGATTCAGTATATGAGAAAAGCACTAACTTATGAGAAAAAGTTAAAAAAAAAAAGCACTCAATGCTCCCTAAACTTCCTTGGTTCATTGGCGCAGGGTGTTCACCACCCGCTGAGTAAGGCTCTTTGGTATTTCCGGATACTTTTCCTTTGCGGGGTGCTCTGCAGGCAGGTGGGGGGCAGGGGAGTAGGTGCAGGAGGGAAGTGGAGGCAGAGGGCTGCTCTGTGGTATTGCTAGCCAGGGTGGAAGGGTGCCCCAGACCAAGGGTGGAAGTGGAGAGGTGGAACCCTAAGCAGTCCCCTCACTCGCTGTCCTGCAGCTCACAGGCCTCAGTTCCCTCCTCTGTGGTCAGGGTAACAGTCCCTCTCCCTCAGCGAGCTGGTTATTCTCTCTAAATGCTTTGGGGTCTTTCTGTGAAGAAGCAACATGGGAAATGATGATGTCTGGGTGGCTTAGCTGGGCCTCTGGGGATGTTGGGAACAGAGCTGTGACAGATGAGTGAGCGAGTTGGTGGAGGGTCAAGAGCAGTCATTGTTAAAAGAAGAAAATAATGGTTAAAATATTTTTAGATTCAGAAAAACCATATTCCTCTTCATAAGTGGCAAAAATGCCTTAAAGCTACAGGTAACATGCAGTTTTGTGAAAGGGCAATTGCTAATGAAAAGATGAGCTCTGTGGCGCTATCATTCCCCCCATTTATTCATCCATTCACCGTATCTTCAGAGCTGTTACAGGGATGCGGGAGGCGGGCGCCGCCCATCCCCAGGGAGACAATTACAGCTGGAGGCACGAGCTGTTGTGGGAACTGGCAGCTTTCATGTATCCACTTCTCATTGATCCAGTTTTGCTGACCACTTAATTGCTGATGATTGACCTCTTGCCCTGTGCGCCAGGCTCTGTGGTCAGCATGGAGAACTCAGTCCTTTCCCCAGTGATCCACTAGCCTGGGAGAAATGCAAAATCATCAGTATCTACCAGGGACCCTGCTACCGTAATAGGGAACCCAGTTGAGGTGGGACGGGTGGGAGAAGCTTCCATGATGAAGTGATGCTTGTGCTGGGCTGGGTCCATTCACTCATTCATTTACTGTTCTATTCAGCGGGTATAAATGGAGCTCTACTTGGGGCCGGACATTATACTGGGTGCTGAGGATAAACAGTGGAGGAAACAGGTGTGGCCCTTCACCTGGTGAAACTAACAGTCCAGTGGGAGAGAAAAATAATGAACATGTTAAGCAAAGAAACATACGTCAAATGGTGATGGCTGTGAAAGACACCGTGACAGCTACAGCAGGCTGCGGAGATGAAGAGCACCAGCTGGGGCAGCTGGAGGGGGACACACACCTGAATTTGCATGGGTGGGAGGAAGATCAGCTGAGGGCTCTCTGATGAGGGTTTATTTAAGTGGAAATGGAAGGTAGAGAAGGACCCAGGCATGCACAGACCCAGAGAAGGAGCACTCCGGGGGCAGGAAACGTGTGGGTGGAGCACTGGTGGAAAGTGGGGTGCAGGGTGGGCAGGAGGGGCAGCAGAGATGTGGGAGGTCTCAGGGTAATGGAGGGACTTAGGCATGGGCAGTAGGAAGTCATCTAGGTGGAGGGCAGAATCCATGTGCAAATGAGAAGAGTGGCCCGACAAATGGCAATTACAAGGGTTATAAGAAATCTCTGAAGATTATAACGAGGGTTACAGCAAATGGATTGACCGGCGAATGCAATGGGGGTTACTGTGTGGAAAGGTGTAGGAGAAAGTGGTTCATGGCCGATGCTCGGTCCAAACCTCCTTTTCTTTATTTCCTTCACAAACCCTATCTAGAGCCCACGCTTCCCAAGTGCATTCCCAAAATATTTAGTGTTCAAAATAACTAGCTATTGATCCACTGTATGATCACATCTTGCTCCGTGCAATCTGAACAGAGAATGCAGAGGAAAGTACACAAATACTGGGGAAGAATTCACGGCATTGCCCACTTCCTTACAAACCAGAAGTACAAAGCTGGGTCGATTTTCATTTACCCATAAAATCAGCAGGAAGACTCAGATGTGGCACTTGCATTTCCGGTAGATGAAACTCTATAAGAGAGAGTCTAATGCCAGGACTGCAGAGAGAATCCCACCCAGCTGAGATTGTGTATTGCATGGGTGGGGTGCTGAGGTGATTCCAAAACCCAGGCTAGCAATCTTTTATCTAAAACCCTTGGCCAGATGTGTTTCAAATTTAGCATTTTAGAAAAAGGCAGGGTGAATATGGTGTATATAGTACATAACATCTCTGGGTTGGGTGTTGTGTCTGGGACAGCATCAGAAACGAAACACATTATTATTTCTGCAGGGAAATGTAAGATTCTTCATGCTAAGTGGGATAAAGAGTTTCAGCTTTTGAGTTGTTTTTAAGGGGTTGGGGACTTAATAATGCATCTTCTCTGAAGACTTTTTACTCTTTAGCCAATCTCTCACCTGCACAGGGCCCACAATTGTTGCCAATTATGGTGGGTTTAGACTCAGTATCTTACTGTACACTCTGACTATATGCCTGCTGCTGAACTCAGCCCAAGTGCATGGCTCCCTCCTTAATCCATGGTGTCCTGGAGTCCCTGACTCTACCCCTGTCTAAAACTCATGTCTGAACTTCTAGCTCCAGTGCCCTTCCTTGGGACCCCCATCATTCAGGTAAATATTCTGTGACAGCTAAGTTGTTTTTTTGTTTGGTTGTGTAGAAAACCTTTGTGGTGGGG
>NW_003852478.1:5776338-5779534 GCF_000181295.1 Otolemur garnettii
GGCAGGAAAAAGGTAGCTTCTTTATTAACTAATAACTTGATCTGAATTTCCACACAAGCTTCCTTCCTTAATGGGTAGAAATGAAGATTAAAGAAATTTAGCCAAGTTTGACCAATTCTTATATACTGGACAGATTATTTAGGTGATATGGTTCTTGTGGATTGATTACCTGTTTTTCAGGTATCTGCTCTGTGAATTTCTAATCCCTAAAATATGAAGGGTATGAAGGGTATGAAGGATGCTTATTGTGACCTTACAGCAGTGAAGTGATGGGTCCTCAGGGATATGACGTGTCTTCTGACTCCTCTGCTTTTGTGGTGTCCCATGTCAGCCTTGGAGCTAGCCCGGCCACCTCGCTGGCCTTTGCAGTTGACATTGGCAGCTGGTGTAATCTGTGCTCTGGTTTTTCTTGCACATGGTCATGAACAATGGTGTGGTTTGGCTGGGCTGGTCTCATCTCACCTCTCATTGGCTCTGCAGACTTCCCTGGGTCTGGGTGAACCACCTGTAGCTTCCACTGCAAAGGTCACTGCACACCTACTCATGATGCCTGAGGGAAGCCCATGGCTTGCAAACACATTGCTGCATTCAAAGACTCTTATAAGTGCACACAAGGCCATATCTGGCATGCAAGGTATGGGGAAGACTGCTGGTGGGCAACCAAAATCCCTTCTCTCTTTGTTCCATAGTAATAGAGTTGTCTCTGGGTAAATATGGCTGCCAAGTAATACATCGCATTACATTACATTTCCCAGCATTCTCTAGGGTTAGATTTGGTCATGTGACCAAAGTTCACATTCTGCACTCTTGGGCCAGAGTCTCCGTACACTGGCTGTACTTCCTCCAGCCTCTCTTTTACGCCCTAGGCCCTGTAGCAGAACAACCACAAGGAGAAGAATCTGAGTTCCTGAATGAGGCACTGCCTGCCAGTCTCAAAAATCACCTCAGATTATTCTAGGAGAGGACTTCTTTTATCTTGAAACTACTATAAAGTTGAGCCCATTGGTTACAGAAGCAGTTTTCCAATGGCAGCTACAAAGAGCTGACTGCAGTTAGGGGAAAGCACAGCCCTCTTTAGTCAAGTAGCAAGGTGCATGCCTTGGGCTAACGTCGTCTTCCTCAGGTCCCTCTCATCCTGTCAGACGGTTTCGGAGGAGGAAAACTGAGCCCTACACATCCTTGTCTTGCCCTTTTCTCCCACTCTCTCTGCATAATTTGTATGCTCATGAACATGAACTTTGGACTTTTTCCTCTTTATCTGCGCTCTCCCTCCTCCCCTCAGTAGCAAGCCTAGTAGTCTAGTCGCCATAGGAAAAAGAAATAGCTGCTCTACTCTTATGGAAAGAACCCCATAATCTGAGGTTTCAGGCTAGTTCTTAATAGCTCAAAGAATTTAGAAAATCTTCCCACTCTCGATAAAACTAGGCTTTCAAACTTACTGTCTGCAAAATCCTATTTTGGTTCATGAACATGAAAATGCAAAAGATAAATGTTTATTGATAGTTATGATGAATTAGCTCTCATTACATAGACAAAATAGGGAAAAGATTTATCCCAAGGTGTTTACAGAGGTTAAACTTCTGATAAAATCATGTGATTAAAAAAAATCCTCTTTTTTGGCTTTATTTTTTGACTTTTCTACAATGAACTATACTGCTTGGCTACATTTACAAAAAACAAAACCAATAAACTTTATTTTTAAAATATGCCTATAGCACTATCAGTTGGGAATTACTGGTCTATGGTAGGTAAGAACTCCAGGCAAATTACAGTCTCTGTGGGAGCTAATTTAAACTTGTCAGAGCAGTTAAATTAATTAGGTCTTAACTGACATTTAACAGCGAGGGTGGCAGGCCTGATATAACTTAGCAAGGACTTAGAAAATTAGGGATAATAGCATGCAGATTGTATTTCTGCAAAGCACGCTCAATTCAAAGGAAATAGTACATCAAGCAGTGTTTCTAAAAAATGCCTCTGCATTTCGGTTCATTCTTTTTCCTGGAGAGTTGAAGGGATGATATATCTCAGATGGAACACAAGCCCATTTTGTTGGCATTCTTTCTTTGCGCATTCTGACATGGGAATCATTTCAGGCTTGGCCGGACCCTTTCCTGTAAGAATCATTGTAAATACATCTTGGGGCACTTTTCCCCCATAGCAAAGAGGGACTAAACTCTCTTTGTTAGTAAATAAATTTCCTCAGAAAACAGTAAGATACAAGTGTTAAATTTGTCTTGTTTTGAATCTTCTTGTAGGGGGAAAAAAGAAAAATAAATTTTTTAAAAAAAGAGTTAGATTTGGAATGTACAGGAAGAAAGAGGAAGTTCAGAGTTTTCCAGGCTGGACGGGAAGCGGGGCTTAGCTGCCACCACAGTTCCCTGCTTGGCCTGGCCTGGGACAAAGCTGGGCCCAGGGGGCAACAAGAGGCCAAGGAACTGCAGGGTAACCCTGAAACATTTTAAGGAAAAATGGAGCTGAATGTCTCAAGCAAGAAACTTAAACCCTTTAGGGAAAAAAAAGGTTAGCAGGACATTGTAAACTCCATATTTCTGCCTCAGGTAGGTCTGCAGGGAGCGTCCTGCCCCTCGCACATGTGAAGCAAACAGAAAGAGCTCCCCTGTCCAGAGTGCAAAGAAATTTGCTAAGCAGTTTTCATTTTTCACGTGGAAACCTCCACAGCCATGTCAAATACGGAGTCAAAATATACCAGAGGGGGCTTGCCAAACACTTCTGGGGCAAAGGTTTCTTTCTGCAGCTCTATCAATTCCAGACTGTTACCTGTCTGCTGCCGTGGAGGCTGGGCCTAATCGCTTCCAGCTGTGCTGGCTCTGGCTGCCTTTAGCGCCTCCCCGTCTGGCCTCCCTGCCCTCTGCCTCTTGGGTAGGAAAAATGAAGTGTCCCACTCAGATTCCCCCTCAGGACATGAGGGTCCCAGGAGCAGGAGCCTCTCCACAGTATCTGTCTCCAGCCACAGGGGACACGACGGGGTGTCTTGCCCCACTACGGGGGTCTCCTTTCTCTCCTGAGGCTGAGCTCCCCCCATCAGTTACATCTATGCAGGCAAAGGAGCGGAGGCAGAGTGCAGCTTCCCTGGAGAGAGCTCCTCCCCGCAAATCCTGCCCTGGTACCCACATCCCCAAATTCCTTAGAGATTGGTTCCTTAGGGCTAAATTAACCTTCTCCAGGCTGTCATCTG
>NW_003852478.1:5781662-5782146 GCF_000181295.1 Otolemur garnettii
TCCCTTACACACCACTAATCGGTCACGGAGAGCTTGGTACCGCCGTGGCCCCATCCCTTACACACCACTAATCGGTCACGGAGAGCTTGGTACTGCCGTGGCCCCGTCCCTTACACACCACTAATCGGTCACGGAGAGCTTGGTACTGCCGCCGCCCCATCCCTTACACACCGCTAATCGGTCACGGAGAGCTTGGTACTGCCGTGGCCCCGTCCTTTACACACCAGTAATCGGTCACGGAGAGCTTGGTACTGCCGTGGCCCCGTCCTTTACACACCAGTAATCGGTCACGGAGAGCTTTCTTCTCATGACTGAGACAGGGGCCTTGTTATCCTCCATGTGTCACGTCAGCCCGGTGCTAAAGCCTGAATAGCACGGAGAGATTTGGTGAAATCTTTGTCATCTTTGGGCTAAGCCCTGGGTGCATACTGGGCAGAAGTGAGCGATGAACCCGGGTCAGTGGACAGGGACCGCCTATATCGTC
>NW_003852478.1:5782226-5804820 GCF_000181295.1 Otolemur garnettii
AGCCTGCCCCCAGGGTGTCTGATTGAGTCAGTGTCAGATGGGGACCCAGGTCTGACGTCTCCACCATGGTCTTCAGGGTGCTGCTCCTGGTCTGGAGCCCACACTGTGAGAAACACTGTTCCTGGTCCGGCCAAGGGGCCTGGACTTTGTCCATCAGATGATGTAGGATCCACGAAGGGTTTTTAATCTGTGGGAGGGGGTCATAGGATCAGGTTTCTACTTCTGGCAGCTCAGGCAGCCAAGGTGGGGAGGATTGACTTAGGGCACTGCCGCTGGGAGAGGTTGGCACAGTCCACGTGATTCTCACTCAGAGGTGTTTCATATGACCTCACAGGGCGAGAGCTGGGCAGTGAGGTGTGCCCAGTAGCCTCCAGGAGCCTGGATAAGGGGGAAAATTAAAAGAGGTGGTTCAGAGAAAAGCTAAACCGTCTCTAAAAGGAGGTAAAAGGGCCTCCAAAACAAATTCTGGCCAATTCCCTATCTTGCCAGGGCTGGTCTGTGCCTTGCAGAGGGGTCCACAGAAGTGACAGTCACCAGGCAGACCTCCTGAACAGGGATGGCTGTTCTCTCCTCACCCCCCTTTCCCATGGGGTGATGTGATTAAGGGGAGTGTTGCTTGGAGAACAGGTGGTGATACTTACTAGGCCGGCAGCTTCTTCCTCTTCTTCCAAAGTGTCAAAGGCAGCTTGGAGCACAGGAGGCTTCCTGATCTGTTCAGTTCAGTAATGCTTGGCTGAGCCTGGCCATTCTGACTCAGTGTCTGATATATTAATTTAGGAAGGACATTTTAAAAAATCTGCACTCTACCAATAGTACTTTTCTAAGGAGCACAGGCCTCTGGTTACTAGTATACACATAGGAAAGGATAATTCAGAATTTTACTACATATTCCAGACGTGGAAGTGAGGCTAAGGCAGCATCTGGAGAAACCATTGTAATGTCTAGAAACAACAGCGTGTAAGACCCGCACGGCAACTCTCAGCGGATCAGCGTGGCTGCCAGTGTCCCGCGACTCACCTGCAGGTCGCAGATGGGTTAGACTGGTCTACTCTGAATCTGCTTTGTAAATTTTAACCTCTGGCTCTGCCCAGAGAACTCTGAAGCTCTGACATGCCTGTCTTTTCCTCTCTGCCCTTTCCAACCTCACCCTGAGATCTCTGTCCAGTTTGCTCCCCCCTGTACCTTTTCTTTGACCGCAGCAACCCCTAGTCACCCCCCTCTACTCTGGAATCTTGTGGCACTTCCTGGCTCAGCTTGTCCCTTTGTCCTTGTCATTTTCTTTCTGATATTAGTTCTTTTGGGGAGAGTAAAGTCCTGTCTTCCAAGAGTGATAGTAAATTCATTGAGGAGTTGGGTCTCATCTGTCTAAAAGTGAACCATTGTCCTTACACTAAATTTGCGTGGTTGATGTGGAGAATGTGTTGGCTCAATTCCTAAGTCTCTGGGTGATGAAGACTCAGGCAAGATGGGAAGCAGAGACACGAACTCTACCAGCACACTCTCTCCTCCTCTCCAGCTCTTGTTTCTGAAACCTGCTCTGTTCCCTTAAATTCCACCCCAGCTGCAGAGGGCCCTTGGGCCATCAGCAACTCTCAGGCTCACATTCGATAGTCAGTGCAGCAGAGAAAGGACAGCATGCCTTCCTTGTTTACAGGTTCAAAGGAATCGAATTAGCTTGACTCTGGGACAATCCTATCCTTGAGTCAACTTTTGACTTGCAGAGAGAGTCCATTTCAGGCCCCATTTTCCTTTCCGTAGAAGCCCAAATTTGTTTCGTCATCCTCGCCTCTATTCAGAGGGTCTAGCCCCAGCTCCAGCCATGAGGATGGGTCTCAGTGGTCTAAGGCAGAAGTCAAAATCCTCTCTTTGGAGAGGGCCAATAGCAAATTCAGTCTTCACAGCCACATCTCTACGCAGCTACTCAACTTTGCTGTTGTGTGAAACAGACCATAGATAATATGTAAATAAAAGAGAGTGTGTTCCAGTAAAACTTCACTTATTTGTGAACACTGACATTTGAATTTCATATAATTTTCACATGTCTATTGACATGAACTATTATTTTTCTTTTGATTTCCCCCCACCCCAAGCATTTAAAGAGTAAAAGCCATTCTGATCTCTGGTTAAAGCTCATCATTCCACTTGCCAATGGCTGGCTTGAACTGGAACATGTTATACAACTTGGGTCAATAGGATGTGAAGTCTGCTGGGAAACTTTTTGGGAATGATTTTCTTGCACTTAAAAATAAGCCTGGGGAATAAGATCTCCCTTCTGTTTCTGGACGCCATCTAGTCTGGATACGGCTGCTGAAAATCCTGGGGCATCTTGTAAGGAGAAGGGGACCTGGGCTGAGGACAAGGCCCTCACACTGATGTGGGGAGAGCTGAAAGACAGGAAGGGGGGGGTTCTTGATGAAGTCTTTGAGCCACTGAATTAAGTAACCACCCAGCACAGCCCTACCACAGTCTTCTTGTGTGAGTTTATAAATATCTCTGTTGCTTCAGCGCCTGAGTTGGAGATTCCTGCGAAATGGCTGCTCAATGCCCCTCATCTGTGCCTACCATAGGATGCCATGACAGGGCCCCTGTGGCACCTCATGATTGGGGGGGGGTAGAATACCCAGTGAACAGTCTAGAAGCTCCTTTGCTACGTCCCCTTACCTGGAGAGACTACACCCTCACTTATCTCTCCCTCCAACTTCACCCCTCTGATGTTCTCAGCATCTAGCCACCACAACCCTTGTATTCTTAGTTTCTGCTACCAACTAAAATGCTCCCTCTGATCTCTGTACACGTGAAGTGCCTTTAGAGTGGGACGAGGGTCTCTCCTCAGCTTATTCACAAAAGTGCAGCCCACAGCATCTCTCCTAGAGACCCAAGGCTTTAGCCATCTTTGCTCTGCCCTCCCCAGCCCAACCTCACACCCGTGATCAAGGCATCTCTTGAGTTCCCTCCCCACAGCTCTGGCCGCCCTCCCATGACATCCCCTTTGAGGCCCCCTCTGGGCGTCTCTCCTCACACTCAGGTGTTTGAGTGTAGACACAAGGAAACCATTGTTGCCCACTGTCTGCCCACTGAGGAGGGCAGCTGGCAGCCCCACAGAACACCCTGATTTGGCCCAACGCAGGTCCAGTGAGCAGGTTTCTTCCCCACTTGCCTTTCAGGCAACTGTTCCGCGCGGCCGCTGCAGCCTTTTCCCACCAGCCGCTGCAACCCGGCTCCTTCCCTCACTTGCTACCTTTGTCCCGCCATATTTATTTTCTTTGCCTACACACCTTGTTTTTCTTTCGGGGGACCTGCCATATGGTTCTCCTTTAAACAAAGTGTGGAGTGTGCAGGGGCAGGTGGGGGGGGGGTCCCTGGACACGGCCTCCTTGGAGCTCAAGCGGCCGCCTGGCAGAGACGGACCAAGACTCAGCTACAGGGAGGACAGGGCAGGCCAGTAACAGGCCAGGGCTGGCCACGCACCTCGTCAGCTCATTTTAATTAGTTTCTTTTATCCATTATCTAGGAATGGTGAATGATGATAGATGTGGACAGTACTCAGATTTTTATTCCTGGAGTTATTTACAGTTTGGCAAGATTAGACAAACCCCGGGGAGAGGAGACAGAAGTTGACATGTCTGTGACCAAGTTGACTGGTAAGATTTATATAATATTGCCTGAAATCCCAATTCTATGGCCTGTAAAGTCTTCTTGGGGCCTTATACTTTAATAGCTTTTTTTTTTTTCCCATCAACCTGGGCTGAGATCCAGGACAGCTGTTCACCTAGACATAGAACCAGGTTGGACTCTGGGAGGGTGACAGCTACATCCAGTCCAAATCAGCTCTCCGAGGAGAGTGAGAGGAAGGGTGTTTTAGGTGAGTCCACCCAGAGGGCACACCATTTTGTAATTTGTTTCCCAGAGGAGTTGTCTTCTCTAATTTGTAAAACAGATCACACAGACTTGCCCTCCCCGATTCCTAGCAGGGAATATCTGCTCACGCCAGTGAGTTTCTAGTAAACTGAAGATTTGTGGGGTTCAGGGCAGGAGGTCTCTGCACAATACACAATCTCTCTCCCTCTCCTGTTTGGGCTCCTTTGTTCCTACCTCTCCCGGGAGCTTAGAGTCTTCCTGGTTGCTTGACTATGCCCTTGGAAGTCTCCCTCTTCCCCTGTGACGAGTTATCCAAGTATTTCTTTCAAATAAAGCAAAGATATCTACAATGATATCTGGTGAATAACATTTGCTCTACCTTGGTCTATTGGTAATGAGCAGGACTGCTCAGCCAGAACGCAGTGCAGACACCAAACCGTGGAAAATAACAGGTTACAGAGGCAGAACTCACGAGTTCTCCCCTCCCCTACTCACCATTCAAACTTGTTCTGTGGAACTGTGCCTTTCTCAGGCCTCCTGATGCATCTGCTTGTTTTCAAGACCATAAGAATGGTCATAATTCTGTGATCACTCCGTCTACGCACGTGTGACAGTGGAAACGGCTCCTGCTCAGCTCTGCCCAATGAGGGTCACCTGTGGTGCTTATGCTACACCTGCCCACCCCTCTCTCCAGGTTGCCCCGGGGCCTCGAGACAAAGGAGGCAAAGGAGGTCAGATATCTGGGACAGGAGAGGGATATGTGTGTGCCCGGTGCCCATGACATCCGGTGTCCAGCCAGTGGCCCTGGCAAAAGTTTCAAACTGAGTTTTTTTGAGCTGGATGAGTATTCAGACCTTTAGCTTTGGCTGGAAGTGTGTTTGTGGATTCTCTGGTGTCTCCCTGGTTGGACCCCTTCTCCTGCAGCTAAGCTTAGCTTCACACGGGGCTTCTCCATCCTCCTCTTTCTGTGGTTTCGCTGCTTTTGGCAGACTCTGTTTTAAGATGACACCGGTCTGCTCTCTCCTGCAGGTTTGCTCGTAGGGCTCTGACAGTAGCCTGGGCACAGTCCCCATCGCTGCTGTCCCCAGCTGCCTCAGTCATTCCCAAGCATGGGTCCACTGTGTCCTCTAAGCTCTCTTTTCATGCTGTTTCATCAGTTTTTGTCCAAGCAACATTGACTTTAGCTGTTTTTAAACTTTTTATTATGAAAAATTTCAGAACTCACAAAGACTGAAAGATCACTATAATAAACCTCTACTACATTCCATGAACCACTTGCCCAGCTTAACAATGATCAGTCCAGGGCAGACACAGGAGGACTGACTGGGGGTTTCATTTTGAGCCACTATAAACCCACAGAGTTTATTATGTTTTCTGTGTCTTAGACCTCCAGTTGTTATCTTTATTGCTGCTTCAGCTGTCCTATCATTGGTATGTGGGAACCTCTTTATGTCGCTCCTGGGTCGTTGTGACCTGACTCCAGTGGTCATTGGCACCTTCTTTCCTTTCTGGTGGAACAATATACTTTTGGCCTACATTTTATATTTCCCCAAACCCTGGTTCCTTCTAGCAGAAGATACAGAACACAATCTGGGCACTGGGTGTACTTATTGCTGCTGGGTCATTATTTCTATTCCTTTACTGGGCAAGGTCAGAAAGTTGTGTTATATTCAAGAAAATATTTAAGATGAGAAAGGAAATAGGAAGCTTTTTAAAGTGAAAGAGTGGAATTGGATACATCTGAGCATATTATATGTAAGAGGGACAAGTATTATTTTATAAAACTTCTATTTTATTTGACAGAGAAAGAATTAAAATTAACTTTTTCCAATGGGTCTCATTCCCAGAAGGCATCTGAGAGCATTAGAATAGACTAATTGAGCCTCCTACCATGTTTCCCTGAAAATAAGACACTGTCTTATATTCATTTTTTCTTAGGAAGACACACTAGGGCTTATTTTCAGGGGATGTCTTCCTCTCTGTGCCGAAATGCATGGCTTGACCATGCAGTGTATCTGCATAGCCACACCCATCACTAGGTCTTACTGTGGGTAGGGCTTATATTTAACAAATGCATAGACATCCTGCTAGGGCTTATTTTGGGGGTAGGTCTTATTTGGGGGGAAACACGGTACGTGGAGAGATTGCTCAGCATCTTTAATCAAAAGATCAAGTAGATCATGAGATTTAAAAATCAAGGAGCCTTTTTCTATATTTTCTGGCTTTTTTTGATGTGACCATGAATCACATGTGTCAGAAAAAAAATCAAAACAAATAATAAAAGGAAAACTTTACAGGAATAAAAGAGTGAGTGTGGAGCCACATCGACACCTTCTGAAGGCTCTCTCTAGGCATTTAAAAGGAGTCATGAAGTTAATTTGTTCTATTGCTTCCTCAGAGTTTCAAGAACACACATTCCAAATGTTCTGAAAGGTTAAGAAGACCAATGGCCCCCAGGAAAGAGAAAAGAATAAATGGAGACATGGCCAGCGTGCTCAGGAGGCCAGCCAGCAGCGACTCTCCTGTCCTGGCTGTGTGTTCTCTATGCCTCGTCTTCCATATCTGAAAATATTTGCTCTTTAACCACTTTTAACTTCATCGAAGTTTTTTTTAAAAGGGAATTATGCAAAGTTTTATCAAAATTAGCATGCCCTTTACTACTACTAAGGAGATGGAAGAGAGGAGGTAGGGCTGGGTTTAAATGTTAAAGTGATTCAACCAGACTCGCCACTTCTATTCACCATGAATACAGACATGGAGCGATGGAGGCAGGGCTGTTTCCTCGTAGTTTTAATGCATATTGCAGGTGCATGAACTGAAAGATAATGAAATTCGAAGGGTCCCGTGAGAGCCTAAAACCACACTGGATTGGCTGCATGACAGAATTCAAAATTAGAATAAGGGGCAGAAGAGCCGTAAAACTGACGGGATCCATTTTCGATACGAAGTTTAACCGAAATGTCGCCTTGCAACTCGAAGTTTGCAAGCTCTGCAGTTTATATGGATCTCAGAGTAGTGTGTGGAAAGTCACAGACATAGTCTTTCAATAACATACACCAGGAAATGTGTAATAAAGCTAAAAAGAAATCCACAAATCCTTGCCCACAGGCTCCTGACACCCCAGTCGCTCACTCTCCACCTGCACTTTCACGCAGCCCTGGACACTACCCACCAGGTGAAGGTGAGCTCTGTCTCTCTCCTTCCTTCACCCACATGCATCTTGCTTCTCTCTCCACTCCTGGGTGCTCCCTTGCTGTCCCCGTGTCCCCCAGTGCGGAATGGATGAAGACCCCAGCCAGTCTGAGTTAGCTCTAAAGAATCCACTCGCACAAAGTGAGACAGTCTGTGCTAAGCACTTGGAAGGGGAGACTGAGGAAAGGGTTTGCATCACTGTCTCACAGCAAGCAACGTGCACAATTCCTTAAGAAGTGTGTGTTCCCCAGAGACCTGTCTCAGCTTCACTCTCCACCTGAGGGTCCCGCTCCCCTCTGCCTCTCCTCCTCCTCCTCCTGCCCAGGCCAGTGCCTGCCTGCTTCTTCTCTTCACTGCCTCACTCTCAGATACCCCAGAACTGCAGCATGTCCTGCCTGCTGTTCCGTGCATCAGGTGGATCAACCCAGCTGCCTCTTTTCCTGCTCCCACACTTGCCTATGAAGACTCATTGCAAAGGCTCAGAAAAATAAAGACTTCTCAAGTTAATAGAACTCATACTTCTTAGAAAGCAGATTTCATAGTTCCCATATTCAACAAGTATTTCCTGAGTGCCACTCGCCAAGGGTTGTTCTAGGATATGGCAGTCAAATAAAGGAAACCATCTCTTTCTGTCTGAGCACATTTTTTGATGTCTCATCTCTATCCCAAAACATTTCTTTTCAAACACATGCAGTATTGTCTGAAAGAGAACGCTGAAGTGGTCTACACCTTGCTGTATTTGTTAATGTTACAAATATATAATGTTATGTATATTAATGTTAACATACATAGAGTGTGTATGTTTATTAATGTAACATACATGAATCACACAGGAATAAAAAATCCAAACAGACCTATAACTAGTCAGATTGAATCAGTGTTAAAAAACCTCCCAGCAAAGCAGAGCTCAGGATCAGATGGCTTCCCTGGAGAGTTCTACCAACAGCTAAGAAGAATTAACACAAAGGCAGGCACAGGGGTGGGTGCCTGTCAACCCAGCGACTCAGTAGGCTTGAGCCCAGGAGTCTGACCGCCTGTGCAACATAGCTAAACCTTGACTATGAAAGAAAAAGAATTACTAAAAAGGGAAAGCAGAAGAACTAGCACTAATTCTTTTTTTTTTTTTTGGTATGTTGAATTTTTTTACATTAAATCATAGTTGTGTACATTAATGCAGTCATGGGGTATAATGTGCTGGTTTTATATACAATTTGAAATATTTTCATCAAACTGGTCAACATGCCCTTCATGGCATTTTCTTAGTTATTATGCTAAGACATTTATATCTACATTTAGTAAGTTTCACATATACTCTTGTAAGACGCACCGTAGGTGTGGTCCCACCAATTACTCTCCCTCCACCCATCCTCCCCCCCCTCCCCTATCTCTCCCCTTTCCCCATATCTCGGGCTATAATTGGGTTATAGCTTTCAAAGCTATAAATTAGTTTCATAGTAGGGCTGAGTACATTGGATACTTTTTCTTCCATTCTTGAGATACTTTGCTAAGAAGAATATGTTCCGGCCCCATCCATATAAACATGAAAGAGATAGAGTCTCCATCTTTCTTTAAGGCTGCATAATATTCCATGGTATACATATACCACAATTTAACACTAATTCTTTTCAAACTCTCCAAAAAAAATTTGAAGAGGAAGAAGCACTTCCAAATTTAGTCTATGAGGGGGTCAGCATTACCCCGATAGCAAAATTAGATGAAAATGCTATAACAAAACTATGAGCCAATATTCCTGATGAATAATGATGTAAAAATCCGCAACAAAATACTAGCAAACAGAATTCAACAACTCATTAAAAGGATTATATATCATGACCAAGTGAGGTTAATCTGAATGCAAGGATTCTTTGGCAGATGACAAATGATCAATGTAACATTCCTCATTACCAAGATGAAGGACAAATATCATGCATCACCTCAACTGATACAAAGCTGAACAAGCAAGTGACATAATTCCTTCTGATGATGAACCTTGGACCGAAATCTCAAGTGAACGGCTGTATTCAGTGGGGCCCTATACTTCCCTCTTCCATCTTTTTTCCCTGTTTCCCTTGTTGGATTTCCACTCTAGGAAAAGCCAGCACACTAACTGCACTCAGTCTGTGGGTGTCTGTGTGGGTCCTGCTCAGGTAGCATGGGTCAGTGGGGAAACATTACCAGCCTTCGAGGCCTAACCAGACTTGCCAGAGATTTTCTGTGTCCTTCTAGCGGAGGAAACTTTGGTTTATGAACTTCCTTCCTATTCATAAATTCTCTCCTAATTTCTCTATTTAAAACATTCGTTCACTTATTCATCAATTGTGCACCCACAATATACTAGACAAAGTTACAGCGATGATCAGGATAGACGAGGTCTTACTTGGGGAAGCATCTGTCCCAGTGAGAATGGTCAGCATTAATCTAACCGTGATATGTGTCCATTAGCATTGAAGAATGTTCTATCCTACCACGTGAAGCACATGAGCTACGTGAAGTGTGGATAATGAGTAAGCAAGTCTCTTGTGAGACACAGTTAGAATCGTAAGATATGTTATCAGTGGCTCTCAGCCTTCCTAATGCCACGGTGTGTTTTCATTGTTAGAAAGGGGTTGCGGCCCCCAGGTTGAGAACCGCTGTGTTAAATAAACATAAGTTAGAAAATAGAGGATGTCAGTGTTGGATGTGGAAAGAGATGGAGGGACCAAGAGAAATCAGACACACTTGGTACGCCTTGTGCGGCATACGAGGCACTTACGTTCACAGAGGGCTGGCTTGGCCACCCTGGGCGATACTCTGGCCCCATGTGCCTTTTGACTGAGAAATGTGAGTGAAACCCACAGGTGCTTTGGACGCCAAGGATGTGCTTGGGTGTCCTCCGCCTGTGGGTCCCCCCCGGCCAACCCCAGCTCTGGTTTTATGACCTCATAACCTTATAACTGAAGGACATCAGTGAGAAAGGCTGATGTGGCAGAGAGGGAAACAGAACTTGTGAACAATTCCCTAGACGCTGGCAGCAGTGTGGTCTCTGTAATCGGCTCCAGGAGCAAGCACACAGTGACAGCCCTTTGTAGGTGCCTTCCCTGTGGCTTTCTTATGCTTTGAACCCCAGCTTGTAGCACTTGATGACTAGAAGGTTGTAAACTTTTTGTTTAACTAACTCTTTTACCTTTTGAACAAAAACAGAAGATTCTTTGTAGGATACCAATGTCAAGGCTCACCATCGATCACCAGCCCATGACTTCTGAATTAGGCGCCCTGCATGCGTTGCTATCAACACAACCTGCCCCAATATGTGTAGCCACCTTCCTGACCACCTTCTAAAAACCCCTGTCCTCAGGTGGTTGTGGAGATGGATTTGAGGCATTTCTCCCATCTCCTGGGTGATGTCATGGATAATAATTTATCTCTTCTCTCTGGCAATCTTCATTGCTCAGTAATTAGCTTTCTGTGCAGTGAGCAATCAGACCTACGCTGAACCCCCTTGTGGGTTTGCAAACATTTCCACCCTCCTCGGGTCCCAACCTATGTGTTTATCCTGCTCATCCTCTCTCCCCACCAGGTGAGTGTTTAAAATCAGTTGAAGCGTCTTAGTTTTGTCTGTGAGACTTCGTCCCCTGGGCTCTGGGACAGCCTGCCTTACAACAGACAGCAAGAGTGTCCGCGGCACTGGTGCCACTTCCTACCAGACCTACTGGTCACACAAACCCATTACACACAAGGTCTTACTGTATTTCTTTTCTCACTGTCTTTGGCCTCCCCTCTTCCTTTTACTACCACTTAACCACAGAGACTATCTTTGGAAAGAGATCTGACACAAAGCATCTATCTCGAAAGCTTGCTGCAAAAATCAGAGTAAGTGTGTAGGAGTGTGAGAGGCAGGTCTGGGGTGGGGGGGTGAGTTCTCCACAAACACGGCTGGCAGTCTTACTCTTCTACTCCCCACAAGATGATACTTAAAAATATAAAGCCTCTTTCAATTCTTAACAGGATTTTCTTTTTTACCCACAGCACTAAATTATGTTGCAAAGTCACGGCTTCGTTTCTGTTTCTTTCCTCGGAGCCCAGGGTCTTCTTCACTCCCTAATTATTTCGAGGGCAAGCTTCTCCCTTTGCTGATGTGGAATTGCTGTGCAACCACAGACACAGAGGCCATGTGCAGGGACCGTTACTTTGTCTCCCTGCTTCCAATTCTCACCACTTCGTGGCAAACAGCATATATTTCTTCTATAAAATCAGCGCTTTATAATCCATCAACACCCCCACAAAAAGCGGACTCTCTTCTTGTTTACTAAGAAATCACGGGAGCCCCCTCCCTATTTGAAATGTTCTATACACTGACTTCAATGAACTCCACAAAGAAGCTGCCTGTGTTAGGACAGGAAAGCCTGGAACACATTTAGCGAGGTTTTGTTTTGGATTTTTCAAACGCAGCCTTGAGGGATCACTCCCCTCCCTTCTCCAGCTCAGAAACTGAGTGGCTGAACCCGGCCGGCCGAAAGCTGCAGTTCCAAGGAGCAGCTGAAAGTCATTTCACCATGAAGCCGGCCTTGGCAGGCCTCCGACACTCCATATGGTCGGCAGCTCCAGTCTCCAGGAAGGCCGGATCATTCTCCCCCCTCCACTCACATTGTTTATAATCCCAGCATGTGTGCTGGAAAGACAATTGTGTCGAAAAGATGCCTCACTCTGAGGTTTCTTCCTCTATTAACCTTCATGTGAATAATTCACTGAGCTGGAATTTAGTATTTATTATGTTTTTGTATCCTCAGTCCATCTAAGGCAGGCTGCAACCCACCCAAGCATGGCTTGAACCAAGAAGAACGCGAGGAAGCAGATGAAGTTGTTTCCTTCCAGGGGCCAAGGCATGAGAAATACGAAAACTGTCGGAGCCAGTCTGGGCTGCCGTGACAAACGGCCCTCGACTGGGTGGCTTGGAAACAGTTCTTTCTCACAGTTCTGGCGGCTGGCCATCTGGGGTCAAGGTGGAATGTGGCTGGATTCTGCTGAGGGCTCTCATCAGGGTTACAGATGGCCATCTTGTCCCTGTGTCCCCGCATGGCGGGAACAGGTCTAGCAAGCTCTCTGGGGTCTCTTCTATGAAGACACTCAGCCCGTTCAGCCGGGCTCCACTCACTACCAATCACTTCCCCAAGGCCCCACCCCCTAATACCACCGTGCTGGAGGTTAGGATTTCAACGTATCAATTTTGAGGGATACAAACCTTTAGTCCATAACATTCACTTTCCAAGGCCTGTGGAGCAAAGTGACAGCCCGTCCTGGGTGCCTTCCCTGTGGCTTTCTTATGCTTTGGACCCTCCACTGCCACATGCTGGCTGTGGGCTGGGCCTGTGGAGGCCTTGGAAACGCCGGCTTCTCCTCCATTCCCCAGCTCTCCACTCTGATCCCCCAGAAAGCTCCACACAGACTCTTCTGTCAGCCCCAGACCCAAAGCTCTTATGCACGCAGAGACCAGCTCTGGGACGGCCTCAGACCCACGGAGACCAGCCCGTGGGGAAGGCACCTTGAAAGGCACCCAGAAAGGCACCTTGCTGGGACCTGAATCTACTCTCAATGGAAAAGCTGATCCTGTGAATTTCCTTAAAACAAGAATCCCCTTTCACCTGTAATCACTTGAAGGAAAAGCAGAGAAATTTTTGTCTTCCAGAGCCAGCTTCATGCCATCCAACAGAAACATTAAATATAATACAAGCCACACATGCTTGCCGTCTACAGACAAATGTGACTTGAGGTTCCCTCACTGCTGCATTTAAAAAAAAAGGCAAAACTAATTGTAATAATAACTTTTATTTAGCTCAACATATATCAAATACTCCCATTTCAACATGTAATCAATATAAAAATTACTCGTGAAAAATTATGTCCTTTTGTAATACTGTGTATTTTGCACTTACAGCGTGTCTCAATTTGGGGCTCAATTGCCACATGTGACAGTGTAGGTTTAGAGGCTCAGAACAAAGTGAGTGGGAGAAGGAGGGCCTCCGAGTGAGAAGTTTCTGTGCAAATCCGTCCTCTCTTGCCTCTTTGGGAAGTCCTTCCTTTCTGATGAGCTGCTGGAGAAAGTTGCCATTAAATCCTCAACCCTGTATGGGGGATAAAACTCAGTGTCAGTGCCCAGGACGCTGCCTTCTTCACCTGCCCCCTCTTCTCCAGGGACCCGTGCTCCCCCTCACTGCGTGCACAGATCCCCCGTGAATCTTCTCAGAATGCAGATTCTCGTCCAGTAGCTCTACAGTCTCCTCTCCTTGTCCCCCTTAGTCTTGCCCTTCTAACAAGCTCCCTACTGACCCCACTCCTTCCAGTCCTAGGAGCCCCCCAAGGCCCCCATGAAGGGCTGACACAGATGCTCCCAGAGCCGTGCCTGTTTGTGTCAATGTATCAGAGCGTCCAACCTGTGGCCCACGGGCCATGTGCAGATTATGTGAGGACTTTCTTTGCTTATATCTGTGGTGTCAGATAACTCAAAAAGTATGCACAGCCTTTTTTTTTTTTTTTTGATTGGCTTTTGTTAAGATTTGTGTTATTTAATGTGTGGCCCCAAACAACTCTTCTTCCAAAGTGTGGCAGAGAAGAAAGAAGGCTGGACGCTCCTGAAGGCAGTGTGTAGCAAGGTGCAGAGAATGCGAACTTGGACAAAGATCGCTGTGGCCTGGAGCTTCTGCTGCCACGTGCTGGCTGTGAGCTGGGCCAGCTGCTCAACCATGCTAGGCCTGAGTCTCGTTTTCTATTAAAATGAAGGCAGCAGCAGCCTTATCACACTGGGCAGGGCTGGCCCATAGGAGACAGTCAATAAGGCTCAGATATTTTAGCTTTGGGATGTGACAGAACAATTTTACATTGAGAAAAGAAAGAAATCAAATTTTATTGAATTAACTAGAAATGAGTCCAACTTAATAAGTATCACTTCCTCGAGGAGGACTTCCTGACCCTTCTAGTCTAATGGAGATGCACAGTCAAGCCTTGCTCCAGGGATGAGAAGGACACGTTCTCGGAAATACCTTGTTAGGCCATTTCATCCTGTGCAAGCATCACGGAGAGCACTTACCAAACCCTCGTGGTCTAGGCTCCTGGTCTAGGCTAGACAGTGGAGCCTCGTGCTCAGGGGCTACAAACCTGTACAGCATGTTACTGTGCTGAACACTGTAGGCAACTGTAACACAGTGGCAAAGTGTTTGTATGTAAACGTGTGAACATAGAGAAGGCGCAGTGGAAATACAGCTGGGAAGGTAAAATGTCGCACCCGGGGAACTCGAGTGAACGGAGGTTACCCGCCTCTGGGCTGGGCAGTGAGTGAGCGGTGAGCAAAGGCCCAGCACGTCACCGGGAGCTACTGTAGACTTTACACACTTGTACACTTAGGCTACCCTAAATTTATTTTTTAAAAAGTCTTTTCAATTAGAAATTAACTTTAGTTTACTGTAACTTTTTTACTTTATAAACCTTTTAATTTTAAAAAACTTTCTGGCTCTTCTAATGACAGTTAGCTTGAAACACGAAACACGTTTTCTTTCTTTATATCCTTATTCTACAAGCCAGTGTTTGTTTTTCCATCATTTTTATCTCACGGCACACTTGAACCTCTAGTTAAACTTCCATGGCACACCTATATTATGTCAATCACGTTGATCAAAAAAAGAGTAAAAAAGAAGAATATACTTACTGTGCTTTGAAGCTATTTAGGAAATGATTTAATTAATGATCTTTAGAAATTTTTGTGGCACGCCCGAGATCCGCTTACGGCACCCTAGCGCGACGGCGGCACGCCAGGTGAGCAATCGCTGCTATCAGCTTTTTTTCTATTTTTAAATGTATTGACTTATTTTTACTTTATAAACTTTTAAATTAAGAATGAAGACACAGCACACACACATTAGCCCAGGCCTACGCAGGGTCAGGTCATCGGGGTCACTGTTCTCTGCCTCCGCCTCTTGTCCCAGGGGAGGGTCTTCGGAGGCAATAACGTGCACGCAGCTGTTACCGCCTGGGACACCAGAGCCTTTTCCTGGAGCACATCCGAAGGGACCTGCCTGGCGCTATTTTACAGTTAACTTATTTTTTTTATAAGTAAAACTATTTTTATATTCTAAAATAGCAATAAAAAGAAGAGTATAGTAAATACATAAACCAGTGCCATAGTGGTTTCTTGTCAGTACCAAGCCTTCTACATAATTGTATGCACTAGACTTACCTGTGACCGGCAGTGCGGTAGGTAGAAAATTCTCAGGACCCTAAAAAGAAACGCTGTACTCACGAGCAGTCATTTCCCATTCTTTCCTGCCCCCAGTTCCTGGGAGGCTTGAATCTACTTTCTGCTCCATGGATTTGCCTAGGAAGGATGCTGTATGACGCTGTATGACGCTGTATGACGCTGTATGACGCTGTATGACGCTGTATGACGCTGTATGACGCTGTATGACGTGTGGGCTGGCATTTTCCACGTCACGTAAGGTGTTCACGTTCGCCCGTGCTGTGCATGTGTCTGTACTTCTCCATTTTTTCCCCTGAATCATATTCCATTGTATGAAAATGTATTTGGCTTGTTTACTCACAGGTTGCTGGATATTTAGATAGTTTCCACCTGGGGGCTATTATAAATAATGCTGGCTCTGAACATCTACGTACAAGTTTTTTTTTTAATGGACATGTACTTTTGTTTTTCTTGGATATAAATTTAAGAGTACAGTTGCGGGGGCCTGTGGTAACTATATGTTTAATTGTTCAGACACTGCCCAGCTGTTTTCCAAAGGGGCTGCACCATTATCCGTCGTGATCGACAGGGAAGGAAGAGGGCAGTTTTCAGGCGTGCTCCCCAGCGCTTGATGTCATCTGCTGTTTTATTTTTCCCATCCTGGTGCAAGGGAAGGAGCATCTCCTTCTATTTTTTTACATTTCCTTCGTGACTGATGGCTTTAACCATCTTTTCATGTGCGTGTTGGCAATTTGTACATCTACCTTTGAGAATTATCTATTCAGATATTTTACCCATTTGTGAATTGGGTTATTTGTCTTGTTATTGTTGAATCATAAGTATTCTTCACACGGTCTACATAGAAGCCTTTTATCCAGTGTATGATTTGAAATATTTTCTCCCATTCTGTTCATTTTCTTTGTCTCTACTTGATCACATATTTGAAACATGAAAGCTTGAAATTGAGTGAAGTCCAATCTATTTCTTTGTATTTTGTTGCTGTGCTTTGTAATGTTGTTACTAAGAAACCATTGCCTAACTCAAGGTCACAAATACTTACATCTATGTTTTTTCTTAAGAATTTTATAGTTTTAGGCTTGGCACCCATAGCTTAGTGGTTAGAGTGCCGGCTGCATATACTGGGGCTGGTGGATTCAAACCTGTCCCAGGCCTGCTAAACAATAATGACAACTATAACAAAAAAAAAAAAAAAAAAAAAAGAAAAAAAGAAAAATAGCTGGCTGTTGTGGCAGGTGCCTGTAGTTCCAGCTACTTGGGAGGCTGGGGCAAGAGAACCACTTGAGCCCAAGAATTTGAGGTTGCCGTGAGCTGTGATGCCACAGCAGTCTACAGAGGGTGACATAGTGAAACGCTGTCTCAAAAAATAAAAAATAAAATAAAAAGAATTTTATAGTTTCAGTTTCATTTAGGTGTCTGATGCGTTTTGAGTTAATCTTTTACAATATGGTTGGAGACAAGGGCCCAACTTCATTCTTGTGCATGTGAATGTCCAATTAAGCATCATTTGTTTGAAACATTATCCTTTCTCTGTATTATTGTTTTGGCACCTTTGTCCAAAACCAATCAAGTACAAATGGAAGGGTTTCCTTCCCAACTTTTGATTCTATTGCATTGATCGATATGTTTATTCTTATGCCAGTACCACACTAACTTGATTACTGCAGCTCTGAAGTAAGTTTTGAAATGGGAAAGCCTGAGTCCTCCAACAGAGTTCTCTTTTTTCAAAATTATTTTTGCTATTTTTGATTCTGTCAATTTCCACACGAATTCTAGAATCAGTTTGTCGAATCCTACAGGAAAAAAAGAAAACTGGGAATTTAATGAACAGTGTGTTGAATCTAGGGCAGTGCCTGGGGCTCAATGGTAGGGCGCCGGCCACATATACCGAGGATGGTGGGTTCAAACCCACCCCCAGCCAAACTGAATCTTACATTAATTTGGGTAATATTGCCATCTTTACAACTTCGTGTTCTGATCCGTGAACATGCAATGCTTTCTAATTATTTAGATCCTCTGTAATTGTTTCACTGTATTTCTTTCAGCAATGTCTTCTAGTTTTCATTGTATAAGTCTCACATTTGTTTCATTAAGTTTATTTTTAATTATTTTTAAATTTTCGATGTTATTACAAATGGAATTATTTTCTTAATTTCATATTTGTGTTTTTCATTGCTAGTGCATAGACATAACACTTATTTTGTATTCCAGTCTTATATTCTGAAGCCTTGTTGAGCTCATAGAGATTGGCTGTCAATGTTTTATAGACGTCTTATCAGTTTGAAGAAGTTTCCTTCTATTCTTACTTTGACACAGGTTTTTATTATAAAGGTATTGCTTTTGTCAAATTCTTTTTCTTCACCTGTTGAGATGATCAAGTTGTTTATGTCTTTTATCTTATTAATATGGTATATTATATTAGTGGATTTTTCATATCTTAAAAAAGTCAAACTTCCATTTTGAGTTAAGTCCTACTTAGCCAAGTTGATAATCTTTTCTTAAAATATAGGGGTACTTCAAAGTTGTCAGGAAATGGTATTAAAAGATAAAAATAAAAATTTAAACTTTAATCCTCAACATAAGCTCCATCTAGTCCAAGACACTTTTATAACGATGACACCAGCCATTTAGTCCATCCCCAACTGAAGTTCTTGGGAATTTAAACATTTATTTATTTTTTTTTTTTCATGGTCAGCTTTCTTCTTTCATTTTATTTATGTTTGGTTCAAATTTCATTTTCAACATTATCACTTTTCTTTTTATTTTTTATAATCAATTATTTTGTATTATGTAGTCTTTTTTATATAATTAACTAAAGAAAAATGGGTGCCTTTTGAAGATTTTTTTGAGATTAGGAAACACAATTAAATCAGAAGGAGGTAAATCGGGGCTGAAAGGTGGCTGCCTGATGATTACCTGCCAAAACTCTCACAAAACTGCCTTTGTTTAATAAAAGGAATGAGCAAAAGCCTTGCATGGTGGAGAACTCCTGGTGAAGCCTCCTCAGGTGATTCTTTGCTAAAATTTTGGCTAACTTTCTCAGAATACTCTGATAATAGGCAAATATTCTTTTTCTTTGACCCCCCCCCAGCAAAATATCTTAAGACTCCCCCCAAACTGTTACCATGACCTTTCCTTGTGACTGAACCACTGGCCATTGTTTTGACTGTGCTTTGTCTTCAGGTCATCAGATTTCAACAGGGAGCCATCTGGGGTTTCTTTTTGTGGGAAGTTTTGAGGCCATTTTTGTTGTTGTTGTGATATGTCTATTTATATGTTCTATTTCTTCTTGAGTCAGTATTAGTGATGGTGCTTTTTAGGCCATGTCTCCATGTCACATACATGATCTAGTTATTCAGAGTATTTTGTTCTAAACTTTTTATTTCTGTAGGGTCAGTATTAACATCTCCTTTTTCATTCCTTTTTTCTTGTCAGCCTAGCTAAAGTTTTATCTATTTTTGTTGATAATTTCACAGAATCAAATTGCTTTTGGATTGCCGTTTTTTCTATTGTTTTTGTATTGTCATCTGCTGGGAAAGGATCAGAGACTCCAAACTTTGCCCTTAAGGAGAGACCTAATATACAATATCACGGTGTGTACAGCACTGCAGAATTAGCAGTAAAACTTTCTAGAATTTTTTAATTATTATGAATACGTGATAGAGTTGTATATTTATAGGGTACATGTAATGTTTTGATACAGGCATACAATGTGAATTTGTCAAATCTGGGTAATTTGGGTATCCATCACTTTAGGAATTTATCATTTCTTTGTGTTAGAAACATTCTAATTTTATTTCTTACCACTACCTTATCCTCCTCCCTCCCTGCTACCTTTCCAGCCTCTGGTAACCATCACTGTGCTCTCTGTCTCCACGAGCTCCATTGTTTTTAATATTTAGCTCCTACATATGAGTGGGAACACGTGAGAGTCATCTTCCTGTACTCTGCTGATTCCACTTAACATAATATTCTCCAATTCCATCCATGTTGCTGCAAATGGCAAAGATTCCATTCTTTTTTTGTGGGTGAATAATATTCCATTGTGTTCATGTACTATGGTATCATCCATTGATGGGCACTTGGGTTGACGCTAAATCTTCACTGTCGTGAGTAGTGCCTCAGTAAACACGTGAGTGCAGACGTATCTGTTCAATGTGCCGCTTTCCTGTCCTTTGGATATATCCCTAGCAGCAGGATTGCTGAGTCATATGCTAGTTCTAGTGTGAGCTTTCCTGTCCTTTGGATATATCCGTAGCAGCGGGATTGCTGAGTCATATGCTAGTTCCGGTGTCAGTTTTTCGAGGAATCTCCATACTGTTCTCTATAGTGGTTGTACTAGTTTACATTCTTACCCACGATACACAGGCATTTCCTTTCCTCCACACCCTCACTACTATTCATTATGGCCTGTCACCTTGATAAAAGCAATTTCAACTGGGATGAGCAGTCAATCTTTTATGAGTCCCTGCTCCTAGCCTGTGTATGAGGTCAAATTCAAAGACTTTGATATGATCTCAAAGTAGATCAAACAATTCAGTGGGGAGAAATGGATTCCCAGTTCATGTACTGACTTCGTTCCCTGCATCTTGAATGCTCCTAGTTTCTAACAGTTAAACATTCCCACCGGGGCTGCTCATTCACTTCAAAGTATATAATCATCACTCCAGGCAACGGCTATAAAACATCCCCTTATAAAAATCAAGTCCCATTTAACATTTAAGATGAGTTCAACAAGAGACAAAATTTTTATTTAAGATTGCCAAGTGCATATTTTAAAAGTAGAAGACAGTACAAAAATCTGTGGTGCTGGGAGAATAACTGCAATTGTGATTAGCCTTGAAAAACTATTAGCACAGGCACTTCTTTCTGCATGCCAGGTGTTTTTAATTACCTTACTCATTCCCAGTCTCTCAGCAGAGTTCCCTGTCCTCTTCCCAGCAAAGAATTTCTAACACAGATTGTTAGAATATTCACACCGAAAGCTTGGGTTTGCCACTGTCTCTTAATCCCCAAATTGCTCATTAAAACTCTGAAATCTGGTCTCGAGACTGAAACATTTACTGAGAGTTTACTATATGAGTGTAGGGTATTGGGTTAGACACATTAGAAAGAAATCTTGAAGAAATCAAACACTTCAACAGGAAATTTAATGTTTGGGGGAGGCGATGTATTAGAGAAGGGATTCGACACAGACCTCTCCAGCGATAGAAAGGGAGAAATACGTAACACAGGGAAGCATGACAGGACTGCCAAACAGGTATTAAATCTCCTCGCGATGATGTGGTAGATGGGAACGGGTTTTATTTGCTTCTTCAACAGTTTGCTCTTTGCTATGGTAAGTGACAATGAAAGTTGTCTTGAAACGCTTTGTGAAGACGACAATCCAGCAGCTTCCAACTCATCTGCGTCTCCCAACTCTCGCTGACTCCTTCCCGGATCCCTGAATGTTTTAGTTGCTCTTGCCCAGGACAGACCTGAGTGTAACACACATCCCTGGAAGAACTGCTTTACTTCAATTCTGTTAATGTGGCGTAAGTCCTAGACTCTAGATGTCAAGCACTCATTTTTTTTTTTTTATGCTTATGGAGCCAGGACCTCACTTTTAGAAATGTAAACTCATTGAGTTCCTGGGCAGGGATAATCTCTTGTTCTGGAGAAACTTAAAATTTCATTAGGGAGTCAAAGCACAGGGGGAAACTAAGTATACATTAAAGAGAGAGACGGCAAAACTCATTCACTCATTCATTCATTCAGCAAAACCAGTCCAGCGCTCACTGGGAATCCAGCAATTTGCCAGAAAAATAACAGGGTGTTAAAATCGGATTCTTATTGTCTCAGTCTGGCTGAGGTTTCAAAGTATTGATACCACGTTCCAAAGCGAGATGGAAAGCCACCAGCCAGGACTCGGCAATGGGAAGTTTGGAAGACTGGAATTTTCCCTTAACTGACCACCAGTCTCCAGCCTTTGAGGTGGAGAAAAAGTTGGAGGTATGAGAGAGACTGTCCAAGGGAACTGCTGGTGCGCCCTGAGTTCCACTCTCCTCTGGGAGTGGAAGGGGATCTTTTGCTTTTGGTTGGTTGAGAGGGGCCCTCAGGTACGTTTGCCTGGGTCCCTGCAGGAAGGGGCAAGATGGCCTGGTTTCTGACGAATGCCTGAGCAATCCTCAGGGTGGCAGGGGAACGCTGGTTTGCTGGGGGCTTATTTGGCCACACTGTTCTGCCTTTTCCAGCAAAGGGGTTTCTTTCCCCTCTTGTGTTTCATGGCATTTTTGGACCAAGGGCCACAAAGTGATTAACTGTGGACCCTCAACATGCTGGCGAGGCAGGAGGTGTCACTATTCCTAATGTTCAGCTGGACAAACAGAGAAGGTCAGCTGCATTGACCTGGATCACACAGGGGCAGGTTTGGGAAGAGGAATGGACCACAGCCTCTCACAGCAGGAGTGGGGACTCTGGTCTGGCCTCCCAGGGAAGGCGCCTGAGTACCCAGCCAGAGTGTTCAGCAGGCCCCTTCCCGGGAGGCAAAGCGTGGGGCGTCTGCAGTCCTCAGGACGTGTGAGCTGAGAGCAGCTGCGGGATGAGATCTGAGGGGGGGAAGTTTTCTAAAGTATTTTGTTTCCAGTTTGTGCCTGATTGGCAGTAAGAGATGGAAAGAAAACTGTGCTATTTTAATTAGAGATCGAAATACACACCCAAGACATTTTCTGGGGTTTCTTTGCTTTGTTTTATTTTATTTTTTTATTTTTCTTCTTCTTGTTTTTTCTTAGCTTTGTTTTAATGCATGCACACACATGAGCATATATACACACACGTATACTTTATATACACGCACACCTACATTTGAATGAGTGCTACACACAATAGTGTATAAGCCGTTGGCAGCAACAAGCTGTGTTCTCAGAGCTCTCTAGAAAGGCTGCCCTGTGTAATAGGATATTTAATAACTAAACAATGAACTAATATGGGAGTTGCAGAGAGGATGGGAAAGACAAAGAGATAAATATAATACAGCCCCTAAGATCCTGAAGTTTACAACCTAAGTATTGTTATAATAGAGTTCCACTTCAATCAAAGTCAGGTTTTAAAGTTAGACAGTGAGTATACAATCTCATTGAATCGAAATTACCCTTGAAAGATTCTCTGACTTGTCCAAAAAGAATTGCACGGATGGGTTATATATATAAATCTGTGCAATAGTTCTCATGCCCTTTAAAATTTAGGAACCCTTGAAGTGATAATCCAGGAAGGGAAACAAAGGGTGTGTGCTTGGAACCTTCAAACTGGCAGACCTGTAAGGTGACTGTGGGGACCTGGGTCTGA
>NW_003852478.1:5805240-5809282 GCF_000181295.1 Otolemur garnettii
GGGGACCTGGGTCTGAGCATTGAAACTCGCCCACCTGTAAGGTGACCGTGGGGACCTGGGTCTGAGCATTGAAACTCGCCCACCTGTAAGGTGACTATGGAGAACTGGGGTGAATGGAGGTCGGAGTGTAACACCAGGCACTGTAATTGCTTAGCTTCTCTGCCTAAGAAAATCCCTCAAAACAGGAGAGAAAAACAATTAAATTCACATGAGAGGAGGGGCAGGCAGGAAAGGGGAGACGGGAAGAGAGAGGGGGATTGCTAAACTCTCACTTAATGGACACAGTGGAAGGCAATACAGCCCGCCCCTGGTGAAGGACTCAACAAGCTTGAACAAATGCGACAATGTAACCTGGCATTTGTACCCTCATATCAACCTGACATTAAATAACAACAAACTTCAAGCTCAGAAACTTAACATAATAATCATGTATTACGTGGTGCAGCTGCTGGTCGGGAGAGTGTCAGCTGTCTTGCCTGGCCGTGGTGCGGCTGCTGGTCGGGTGAGTGTCGGCTGTCTTGTTGGGCCGTGGCCTTGGCTGGGGCTGCTGGTCGGGAGAGTGTCGGCTGTCTTCCCTGGCCGTGGCCTTGGCTGGGGCGTTCACCTTTGCTCCATGTTCCCTTCACCCTCCTCACTAATACTGGTGAGCTGTCCTGGGCATGTTTGTCCATGGAGAGGACAGAGGCTCAAAAACCCAAGACCATTGACACACGACTTGTGTTCCATCACACTTGCTGAGACTTGTTGAAACTAAAGGAAGTTGCATGACTAAGCCCTAAAATCAGGTGACAGAAAAATAAGGCCTATATTTATAGTGACTGGAACTGCCAAGCCACTGGGCACGTCGTGCAGATAAAAGCAGGTGGATTTGGGCCGTCATCGCTGTTTACTTCACTCCACATTTCAAGGTCTGGCTCTTCAGCCTCCCCATCCGTAGGGGAGCTGCTTTCCTGTACGTCCCTTTTCTGCCTAAGCAGCAGGTGGTGTTAGTTTCTCTCTGTAACCGAGTATCTGGACGCTCACAGATGAAAGAAAGTCAAACGTCCCTGCTCTCTTCTCTCTCACTTTCTCATCCCTCTAGTATAAAATAAACCTTCCCTTTCACTAATATAAAATAAACTTATACATTTACATTCTTTAAAAAAGTTAAATGTGCCTAGGAAGTGTGGGGGCAAAGAGGATTTCTCCCTTCAAGGGTTGTCTTTTAAGACTGCCGAAATCACTGGCAACAGACGCTTAATGAGACAAGAAGGGTACAAGGGGCAACAGAGGAGGGTGAGTCGGGAGCAACCTCAGGAGGCCCCGAAGCTTCTGCATCCTTCTTTATGGAGACAGGGAAGTGGGGAATGTGGGCAATTTTAGGGGAGTAATGAGTGATTTTAGGGGAGATAATAGGCTCCTCAAACAGCTTAAGGACAAAGTTTTGGCTCGAGGTGTGATGTTTGATCTTTCAGCCTCGTTGTTTTCTGGGATGTGAGTTTAATCTTCCTTGGTAAATGAAATTTCAGCTGGAAGATGGAAGGCAACTGTGTCCCTCTGTAGTGGATCTGCTCTTTAGAAAGAAAAGAGACCTTCAGTGTGATGGGTGATCCCAGGTGCCTTCACTTTCCAATAGTTAGCATCGGTGGGCGTGGTGGCTCACACCTATAATCCCAGCTCTCTGGGAGGCCTGGGCAAGTGGATTGCTTCAGCTCAGGAGTTTACGACCAGCCTCAGCAAAGGAGATGCCATCTCTACTAAAAATAGAAAAATACCCGGCATTGTGGTGGGTGCCTACAGTCCCAACTACTTGGGAGGCTGAGGCAAGAGAATTGCTCTAGCCCAAGTGTGTGAGGTTGCTGTGAGCTACAATGTCATGGCACTCTACCTAGGGTGACAGAGTGAGACTCTGTCTCAAAAATAAGAAATAGGGGGTGGCGCCTGTGAGTAGGACACTGGCCCCATATACTGAGGGTGGTGAGTTCAAACCCAGCCCCAGCCAAACTGCAACAAAGAAATAGCCGGGAGTTGTAGCGGGTGCCTGCACTCCCAGCTACTCCGGAGGCTGAGGCAAGAGACTCGCCTAAACCCAAGGAGTTAGAGGTTGCTCTGAGCTGTGATGCCATGGTACTCTACCGAGGGTCAATAAATGAAACTCTGCCCCCCCCCCAAAAAAAAAGAAAAGAAAAGAAAAATAAATAGAATAAAATAAAATAAAACAATAAAATGAAATGAAATAAAAATAGTCAGCATGCCATTTCATGCAGGGTGCGACTGGTCAGGCCCTAATTAGGCTAGATGAGCCCACAAGCTGACATCTGCAGACTGTTTATTCACTCCCAAGGCCACTGTCGTAGATAAACCGGAGACCTGGGCTCCACTGGTCAAGGACCCAAGGCTCTCTGTGCACCCAGTGAAATGTTGACTAATTATAAATTTAGTCTAGAGTAAAAATGCTGTAAAGATATAACCACTTTAAGATAGGAAGATATTGTGTAACTTTGTAACCTATGAGGGGGAATCGGTGAGACTACACTAAAATAAATAACACTGCTAATGCTTACAGGAGAATACAAAAGCAACGAGGAAAAAGAGCGGTCAGAGCAGGTCTTGGGGAGATATTCCTGCTGCTCTCCAGGATTGCTGGCTTTTCTGTAAATGAAAGCAAAACTGTTCCGTCAGAATGGGGAACGATATTTGCATATTTTGAATTTGACAAAAGCTTGATAACTAAGAGCTATAGAGATCTCAAATTAATCCACATGAAAAAAGCCAAGAATCCCCTATATTAATGGGCAAGAGACATGAATAGAACCTTCTCTAAAGAAGAAAGATGAACGGCCAGCAAATATGAAAAAAGGCTCTTGTCCCTAATCATCAGAGAAATGCAAATCAAAACCACCCTGAGATATCATCTAAGCTCAGTGAGAATGGTCCACATCACACAGTCTCAAAGCTGCAGATGCTGCAGCAGATGTGGAGTGAGGGGAACACTTTTCCACTGCTGGTGGGACTGCAAACTAAGACAACCTCTTTGGAAGGAAGTATGGAGAATCCTGAAAGAACTCAAACTAGACCTCCCATTTGATCCTGCAATCCCATTACTGGGCTTCTACCCGGGGAGGGGAAGGAATCCTTTTATCATAAGGACATTTGCACTAGACTGTTTATTACAGCTCAATTTACAATTGCCAAATTGTGAAAACAACCGAAATGCCCACCAATCCAGGAATGGATTAACAAGCTGTGATATATGTGTACCCTGGAATACTATTCAGTCCCTAAAACCGATGGCGACTTTACATCTTTTGTATTAACCTGGATGGAGATGGAACACATTCTTCTTAGTAAAGCATCACATGAATGGAGAGGCCAGAATCCCATGTATCCTATTCCGATATGAGGACAACTGATGCTAGTACATGGTGTGTGTGTGTGGGGGGGCGGAATGGGGGACTGGAGAGAGGGAAGGAGGGAGTGGGGTGGGGGTCATGGTGTGTGACCCGCCTCTTAGGGGTAAGACACAATTATAAGAGGGACTTTGCCTAAGAAAGGCAAGCAGTGTAACCTGGTTCTTTGTACCCTCAGTCATTCTCCAACAATGAAAAGAAAAGAAAGCGAAACTGTGGATCTCTCATCCGCTTCTCTGTTGATGGGCTTGGGTGGCAGCCGGACGCACTCCTGGGTCTGGCAACACATGCAGGTGTGGTAACAACAAGCAGGCAAGGGAGGGAGACCAAAGAAAGCCGGCGGCGGGGATTCATCAGAGGTTTCTGAAAAGGGGAGACTATCGTTCTATGGAAACCCAAAATGTATCTGTTGTCTTTATCATTGTTTCCCCACATCTGGCATGGAATATAAAGAGATAATGCAATACTGCGACACGTGAATGAAAACGATTATGCAGGGAGATACACGCACATACGTTTATATAAATACACACACATGTTATACGTGCATACATATATGTGCATGTGTGTATATATAAACTGGGTCAACGCGCATACATATACGTGCATGTGTGTATATATAAACTGGGTCAACGCGCATACATATACGTGCA
>NW_003852478.1:5809302-5813101 GCF_000181295.1 Otolemur garnettii
TATATAAACTGGGTCAACGCGCATACATATACGTGCATGTGTGTATATATAAACTGGGTCAACGCGCATACATATACGTGCATGTGTGTATATATGAGCATCGTTCAACATTTTTACTTATATTAATAGCACACAAATCAATTCTTGTGAAAGAGCCAACAATGAAACAGTGAATAGAGCAAAAAGTGAAAGCTCGTCCCCAGTTCCACTTTCTTTCCCAGAAGTAGTCGCAGCGATGAGTTGGGTATATGACATTTCAGACCGTTTTCCCTAACTAGATGGCTTCAAATGTGAAATGTAACTCACTCTCTACTCGGCTGACCTAAAGTCCTGCTTAAGGAATGTTGAAAGCAGAGGGTTTACGTGTCATCTACACTCATCCTTCCTGCCTTGATTACCGGCACCTTGTCGGCCTGTTGGGTGATGTTGTAATTCTCTAATTGTTCTTGGTCAGGGTCCTCAAACTTTTTAAACAGGGGGCCAGTTCACTGTCCCTCAGACTGTTGGAGGGCTGGACTACAGGCCCCGGGACAAGTCGGCTGCTAAGCAGGACAGGCAGCGGCTGCAAAACATCTGGTGGGCCAGATAAATGTCCGAGGTGAGCTGCATGTGGCCCGCGGGCCGTAGTTTGAGGGACGTCTGTTCTTGGTGCTTATGGACGGACACCAATGTCCACACACTGAAAAGTTTTATCACAGTTCTCCCTCTCTGGCTGTGTCCGTCCTTCTTTAGTGGACCTGTCCAAAAATCTCCACAGACTGACTGCTGTCAGACTCCCACACCCTCTGCAGCCATGTTAGAGGTGTCCTAAGCCCAAGTTCACTGCCAGTCTTGTGAAGAGTGTAAGTTGGCAGGGCTCCCTGGCCTACGCAAACCTGGGAAGACACAAGGAGAGCACCCAACCTGTGGAGAAGAAACGGCCAGGGCCTGAGTCCGAAACCCTGTCGTGTTGACCCAGATAGCTGTGCATTTCCTGTGGATCTGGCCCAGGTCCATCTGGGAAATTCCCCAACTGCAGTAAGAGACACTGAAGCTGGGACTGTGCCCCTTAGGATCAGCTGAGGGACAGTGGTCAGGGCTTGCTTTAGGGGCCCAGCTGTGTGTGCTTTTCAGTAGTTTCCTGCTCAGGCAGAGAAGTTCCTTGACCTCAGTGAGAGGCTGGTCCTGGACCAGGCTGCCTTCAGATTTGCTGTGGAAGGGAGAATGGTGAGACTACACTGCTAGCCCAGGCAGTTGTGTGTCCCCTGACCATTCCCTGCATGGGTGGGAGAGCTTCCCAGCTGCAGCGGGGACACTGATATGATGTGCCATAGGATGGAGAGTCGTGGGCCTGTCACAGGCCTTCAGATGAAGGGGTGGTTCCTGAGCCATGATGGGTGAGCCCCCCTCTGCATCCTGTGTGAGAGGTGACAGTCTAGGAGCCCAGTGGAAGGCCTAGGGCTGCTCTGTAGGATAGCTCTTAAATGTGCTGCTGAGACCAATCTTGGGGCAGACGAGCCTTCCTGCTGGAAGACTAATGCAGTCCTGGATTCCTTGGCAGATAGTTTTGGCTGTAGGCTCAAGGTCAAATGGGGCTGTAGCCCAGCTCTTGGGGGGAACAGATGAATGGGGCTATTTCCATATTTGAACCTAGGAGCACAACTGGTGGATCTGCACCTAGGTCCAGGTTCACACTCTCAAATCAAACTGCCTAGATCAGCATTTCACAACCTCCTGCCTGAAACCTTGGGTCCCTGCACAGGAGCTCTGGTGTGTGGATGGGTACAGAATTCTTGTTATTGGGGCAGGTGAGTGGGTTAGCTCCTATGCCATCATCTTGCTGATGTCACTCTCCCTGACCCAAGTTTTTATATAATATATGGCTACCTGTCAAAGCTACACAAAGGAAACAGCCAGGATGTAGATTGAGGGTACAAGCTGCGAGAGTGGAGGCCCACCAGAGGGGCAGGAGAGGCCCGAGCAACCTTTGTAGTGGCTACTTATTGAGGGGATACATGACAGGTGTGAAGACTGCTGAGTAGTGACAAGCAGGAGCTACGTGCTTAAGGACCACGTGAAAGGAAACCACATGCTCTTTCTCCACAACCCCACAACGAAGTACCAAAAAATGTTTAAGGTTTAACACCTGCTTACTATCGAGTATCAGATCTTATCTCACTCCAGAACACTGAGTTACTTGGGGGCTTGCGTCCAAGTTACAAGCTATCTCTAGGCTTGCCAGGAGAATGTCTTGCTCTGGGCATTTCCTCTGATGTGTTAAGAACCGATGACTGTCCTTGCAAGCCTGATGTTCATTCCTCCACAGCTACCCTTCCAAAGACCACAGTTTCCAGCCTCCTTAGGTCAGTGGGGCCATAGGAGTGTTCTGGCCAGTGGGATGCATGAACTCAAGCACACAACTTTTGCATGGCCTCCACAAAAGGAAGCCGCCTGCCTTCCCCTCCCTGCCTCCTTCCCTTGTCCTGTGGTCTGGAATATGCCTGGGCCGCAACCCAACTTCAACAATGAAGATAAAGCTAACCCCCAGAGGTTAGGAGGGCCCTCGGACTCCGGGTGGTCTTCTGGAGATGTGCCGTCTCCTGCTTGGATCCTGCTCACCCCTGTGGTCCGAAATCCCTTTGCTACAGTGCCCGGTTGTGTCCTAACACACTCCATGTGGCCAAGTTCAGTGGCCAGTCTGTTCTCCTCCTGCAGGAAGAAATAAGACCAGGAGTGGGGAAAGAGGTGGGCAGGGAAGTTCAGTCATTGGCAAAGCCAAGTGGGGAAGAGAGTGATGAGAAAGAGAACAGGTCAGACCAGAGAAGAGAAGCGATGCTGATCCTCCTTGTCAGACCTACATGTGCAAAGGGAAAGGCAGTGGCCTCATTTCATAATAGACTTGAGGTGAGGGGGAAGCACATGAGGTGCTGAGTCGATCGCATTTCTAGGAATTCTGACACTCTTATTGGGAAGCATCTTTGTTTGCTCCATGAAACTCACCATATAACAGAGGCCTCAATGCTAATGAGTAAACTCCGGGTCTCGCCTGAGTCAACAGTGTTGTATCAACCCAGCTTCCCCGTTTCACATGCACCATGATTATGTAGGGACATCAGAGAGAAGCCGGGTCAAGTCCACAGAAAGCATGTATTATTTTTAAATTTTGCCTCTAAATTGTTTCTAGTTATAAAATAAGACCAATTACTAATAGAACAGATGAACAAATAGAGGAGACTACAGGAGGTGTGAAGGGACCTGCTCTGGTTTCTCAGATGGAGCCGCAGCTCTGCTGCCTCAGAGGCAACGGCAGCCCCCTCACTCTTGGACCGAAGAATTTAGCTGCACCCCCAGCTGACTCTGCGTGAGCTCAGAGGCTCTGGGTATCCCCTCAAAACAGGATTATTTTGTTAGATACAGAATTGAAGAGCCAGTTACGACTTTGGTCATATAAAGACAATGTGGCATTTTTACTTTGTTGTAGACGGAAGTATCTCACCATCGGGAAGCTTGTTGTGCAGAGGTCCCTACTGGACTTCAAGCTGTTGCTGGCTGTCCCAGCCTACATGGACCTGGCCGTGAGGCAGGCTGGGACCTCAGCTTCAGGCCATCCAGGAGGTGTGCACAAGCTAAGAACGAGGTGGGGGAACAAACAGGTCTGTGGGGGCCAGGCACCCGGAGGTGGTCCCTGTCCATTCACAGTGCCCAAGAGGCATGGCCACATGGGAGTCAGGCCCAGCCATGGTTTATCCATAAAAATGTGGGGCAGGTGGGTAACACAAGCAGGATCGTCTGGTCACATGGGTGGCAGCACCTTACTACC
>NW_003852478.1:5814162-5818286 GCF_000181295.1 Otolemur garnettii
TCCTGCCTCCGCCTCCCAAGTAGCTGGGACCACAGGTGCCCGCCACAACGCCCAGCTATTTTTTGGTTGCAGCCATTATTGTTGTTTGGCGGGTCCAGGCTGGATTCGAACCTGCCACCTTAGTTGTATGTGGCTGGCACCTTAGCCACTTGAGCCACAGACGCCGAGCCAGTGAGCTGTACTTTGGTCTGAGGTTTTTCCCTGACTGTGTTATCACATGAGTCAAGAACGCATCTATTTGTGCTGAAGAGAAAACACCTTCTCCACTTCTCCACAGGATTTTAATCTTGAAATATGTGTACAGGCTTTGCAGAATGAATTATTATGTTAAAATAGAGAATTCAAGTTGAAAGTATCAACCTTAAGTAGTCTTTTTTCAATAGCAAATGGATCCTGTCCAAATGCAAGTGTTATAAGAAACTGAAAACTTTGAAAAGGAGTTTATAATAAAGAAAATATAAGTTACTATGCAAGTAAGTTAATCCAAACAAAACAATGAGTCTACCAGAAAGTTTTTGAGAGGAAAACTGAGTTTACAAATGTAGCAAATGGAATAAAAATAAGGCTGGACTATAGCCCCTGTTCACCTCTGGGATGAGGCCTTACAGAGGAGCAGCTGTGGGGCCAGGTATGTGACATTCGACTGTCCATGTCCCGTATGCAGGATGCTGGCAGCAGGTGGAGCTGAGTCGGGGGAGAAGAAAAGATGGACACACATAAGCTCAGCCAGGCGCCAACTCTCCCTGCACTGCCACATCCAGCACAGAGTTCCAAGAAGTAGGACAATTCTGAATTTGCCCCTGGATTTCCAGGCACTTAAGAAAGTACATTTGTTAAAGTAGCAAGTCAGAATATGCTTCATTTGGAGGTTTCTTTGCTTGATTAAAATAATTTTGAAGCATTTAGGTAAATGGCATGTGAGCCTGTAGTTGTACCTCTGTCCTGGCCCTGAATGGGGGGCAAAGCCAGCTTATACCCCTCTTTGCCTTCGCCTTAGGGTACAAGATGGGGTGGTGCTGGCCTCAAGCTCTAACCTTGTGTGGACAAAGGCCATATCCAAAGGGATGGCACAGGAACCAGATCAAAGGAATCCAGCTCCAGGATGAGCCCTCAGGGTCGAGCCACAGCTAGCTGTGCAGTGTTCCCAGGCCAGTTGTTACCTACTAAAAGCCACCTCCTCTCTTGTTTGAAACCCTGCATTTTGTTTTGTTTTGTTTGAGATAGAGTCTCACTATGTCACCCTCAGTAGAGTGCTGTGACATCACAGCTCACAGCAACCTCAGACTCCTGGGCTTAAGTGATTCTCTTGCCGCAGCCTCCCAAGTAGCTGGAATTACAGGTGCCTGCCCCAACACCTAGCTATCTTTGTTGTTGTTGTGGTTGTCATTGTTGTTTAGAAGGCCCAGGCCAGTTTCGAACCTGCCAGCCCCGGCATATGTGGCTGGCGCCCTAACCCCAGAGCTATAGGCGCAATTTTGGAGTCATGTTTTTTCATCAGCATGACCTGTGTTCTAACCAACACAAATCCTAGAAAGTGGTTCTACAGAATTTCTTGGGCTTCAGTTCCACTCCCTGTCCCCAATCCCCAGAGCACAGATTCTATTTGAAGACCTTCTTAATAAGAACAGATTTTCAGTCGAGCATATTCTTTCTGTTAAGTGTGAGATTCACTCTGTCTAGAGCCACACTGTATGGGTTTGGATCTCAGTTCTCTTTTTACATTTCATTTTATTTTATTTTATTTTTATTTATTTATTTTTCTTTTTTGAAACAGAGTCTCAAGCTGTCGCCCTTGGTAGAGTGCTGTAGCATCACAGCTCACAACAATCTCAAAGTCTTGGGCTTAAGCGATTCTCTTGCCTCAGCATCCCAAGTAGCTGGGACCACAGGCACCCTCCACAACACCTGGCTATTTTTTTGTTGCAGTTGTCATTGTTTAGCTGGCCTGGGTTGGGTTTGAACCTGCCAGACTCAGTGCATGTGTCTGGCACCTTACCTACTGACCTACAGGCATTTTACATTTTAGATGATGTTACATCTTAGATGATGTAACATTTTAGATGATGTAACACTTTAGATGATGTAACACTTTAGATGATGACCTTGAGGATGTTGTTCAACCTTTCTGTGCCTCCTGTTTCTCACCTGTGAAATGGAGATTATGAATAAAGTGGGTTTTTTCCTTGTTGGGTTGTTAGGAGATTAGATGAGAATCTTTAGTCATTTCAGGCTGCTGTAACAAAATACCTACAAACTGGGTGGTTATAAGCAACAGAAACGTATTCCTCACAGTTCTGGGGACTGAGACGTCCAAGGTCAAGGCACCAGCAGGTCTGGCATCTGGTACAGTCTGGCTTTTTGGAATAACTGACTGTTTTACTAATGTGAACTCACAAAGTGGAAGAGCTGAGGGTCTTCTGAAGCTTCCTTTATGGACCCTGATCCGTTCATGAGGGCTCTGCCCCCATGACCTAGTCACCGCCAAGCGTCCCACCTCCCCTGACCATGACGTTGGGCTTAAGGAATCAGCATGTGAATCTTCAGGGACTCATACATTCTACAGTAATGAGTTAGCACGTTGGAAGACCACATGTATCCAGGAAAAAGTAAGTTCTCAATAAATTTCTGCTATTACTAATTACTAGTATTTGTTCTAGCTTTTACCATAACAAACAGTCTCCAGACCTCAGTGACTGCCTTACAGTGGCACAGGTATTTGTGCGGCAGGGGTAGAAGAGCCATCGCAGAGCAATGCAGTAGCCTTGAGATGGCCTGAGACACCTCCATTCACAATTCACTGACACATTGTTCCCATGGCCGATATCCACCAGGCAGGAACGGACACTCCACTCCCACAGAGGGGCCGAGAAAAGCTGAGAATAATGATGCAATCTACTGCGAATAACGAAGCAATCTGCTGCGTCATCACTCCAGCCCCCATGCTGGGGTGGGTCATCAGTCCAGCCCCCATGCTGGGGTGGGTCATCAGTCCAGCCCCCATGCTGGGGTGCGTAAGACCTCACCCCCGACAGCTGTGCCCTTGCCAGCCCACACCGTGCCTTCTTAACTTCCAAAGTGACAAATGGAGGGGAGATGTTCCCTCCACCTGCACTTGGCTTCTCTGTGTCTGGGGTTCCTACCCCCATTGTAAGTGACCCCTGCCACATTTTATATATTTTTCTGTCTTAATCCTTCCTTCTCCTATGACTAAGGAGGAAAAGGAAGTGTTTTGATGATTCGGGGGGCTCCAGAAATAAAGAAAATCTTTGAGAGTAGATTGTATTATTGCTTCCAACTACTTCCCCTCTGGAGAAGAATGATACTTCCTGCCTGCTGCATAAATATTCAGTGCCTCTTCCAAGAAGGATGTACAGCCCTGTGCCCTGGACTTGCTTTGGCTGATAAAATGGAAATAGATACAACTTATGCTACATTTAAATAGAAGCCCCTTGTGATGAGGCCAGAATGTTGCAGAAAGGAGCTGCCTGCATCCCAGATGAAGGGGCCCAGGAGGGGAGCGAGCACAGCCATGGTGCCACTAGCAGAACTGGGCCGCAGAGTGAGGGCGTCCCAGCCCAGAGGACAACGTGCCCATTCACTGACCACCTCCTGTCTCCTACTACTCACCTCCCTCTGCACTTTGAAGACGGGAGATGGCAACAGGATTCTTCCCCAGGGAAACATCGTACCTGGACCACGGGAGCTTAATTCTTGTTCCGCATGTCCAGATCTGGCTTTTGTGAAAACAGCCCCTTGTGAAGTGATGGCAGGGAAATGGCTTCTTTGCTTCCTCTTCAGTATCGTAAACGCACGTTCAGTCCTTGATATCAGATTTGCTCTTCCCTTGCTTCCCTGAAATATCAAATCTTGTTCTGCTGCCTTTTTGAATGACTTTTCATGCTGAACAGAAACACTTGATGTTCACTAGTGAGTCAGAGCAGAAGGGGAGGGGAGGAGTGTCACGGAGATGAACAGACGAGGCTCCAGCCTGGCCGAGCATCCTGGAGGGGACGGCAGATGGGGAACCACACACAAATAAGAATGGGATGTGGCGTCAGGTGGCAATGAGGGAAGTGGAGAAAAGCAAATCAAGTAGGAGCAGTGAGAAGGGCAGGCCATGCTCA
>NW_003852478.1:5818463-5830538 GCF_000181295.1 Otolemur garnettii
GAGCCACAGTGGGAATGCCAGGGTGTTTTCACTCAATCCAAGCCATAGTGAGAACAGCAGGGTGTTCTCACTTGACCCAAGCTGTAGTGGGAACCACAGGGCGTTCTCACTCGACCCAAGCCACAGTGGGAATGGCAGGGCATTCTCACTCAATCCAAGCCATAGTGGTGTTCGACCAGAGCTGTAGTGAGAACATTCTCACTCAATCCAAGCTGCAGTGGGAACGGCAGGGTGTTCTCACTCAACCTGAACCCTAGTGAGAATGTTTTCACTCAACCGGAGCTGCAGTGAAAAGGGCAGGGTGTTCTCACTCAATCCAAGCCATCTGGGCAACCACACGAGCCACACACTGGAGTACAGAGTAGTCTGTGTCCACCCATTCTAGACCACGACTCTTGTCCAACCTGTGTCATGTCACTGGGGAGGCTCCTGAGCACTCCCACCATCTGTGCCTTTAGCATGGTGATGTCAGTGGCACCTGAGAAGCTCCGCATGCCCCACTTGCTGCTCTGAGACCCTGACTGCTGTCTCTTTCCTGGGTCCTCCACCAATCAGTGTATTGGTGACGGCCTGAGGTTTGCTTATCACGTTGTTTCAAAATATTCCTTTCTATGCCTCATATTTGAAAGGAAACTCAAGAGGGCACTGAGGAAAGGAGAACTAGTGAGAGAAATACTTTTTATGGATTTGGAAAAAGAGGATTCGAAAGGAGCCCGGGCTGTCACTCTTCCCAACTTTGCTGTTCCCCTAACCCTGGTGCGTTTGTAACAGGGAAGCAGCCTGACAGGAAGTGAACACAACTTATCTGCAGTGTTTCATTTAATTAGAGAAAGAAAACTGGAGACATGTATGGCCAAACTTAAAACTTACTGATTTTACATGACAAAAATGTGAGTGTATGTGGCTCTTTCTTCCTGTCTTCAGTTTTTAAATTTCCTTTAAAAGAAAAGTTTCTTAAGGTAAAAGAAGAACATAGAAATTTAGGAGCCCATTTCCAGGCTGTGTCCTTGAGCAGATGATGGGAATTCTCTAAGCTTTGTCACCCATGAAGTGGTGACCATAAGGCCCATCGTTATGATGTGGTGGGTTTTGAGTGAGAAAATGTATGTGGAGTGCCCAGCGTAGGTCTGAGATTGGTATGTCTTTAACACAGTGGCCATTACAGCTACGGCCTGATTTCCTGAGTGAACCCTCTGTGGCCTGAATGCGTACCCTCCAAAATTCAGTTACAACTTTACCTCTATTGTGGTGATATTAAGAGGCTTTGGGAAGTAATTAAGAGGTCCTTAGGGAATGAATGAACGCCCTGATCAGAGAGGTTTCAGAGAGTTTTCTGCCTCCCCCTTCCATCCCTTCTGCCACACGAGGGCATGGCATTCCTTCCCTCCTGAGCAAGAAAGCGCCATCTTGGAAGCAGAGAGACAGGGCCTTTACCAACCAGCACCTTCATCTTGGGCTTTTCACCCCCAGAACTGTGAAAAATAAGTTTCTATTGTCTGTAAATTACTCAATCTGTGCTATTTTGGTACAGCAGCAGAAACAGACTGAGACGTCCATGGAACAATACCATCATGTAAGAGGTCCCCCAGTGAAGGATTCTAAGGTCAAAAAAGTTTGGATAAGTGAAGGTTTACATTTCCTTCCTGAGGCTTCAGAGTGACGTTGGAATATTGACAGCGCTGAGAATCTCCTCAGCGGGGAAGTCCGTTTGGTTTCTCTTTTTTTGATCACACACACGGTGCTTTCAGACTTGGTGCGTGAAACACGGGCCTGCGGTGTGTTTGCCTAGAGGGAGGAATGGTGCACACGGGGGTCCCTGAGCTATGTGAGTGAGACGGCTTGTCCTTTCCTTGAAAAGCCTGGTGTAGAGGTTGTAGGGGTCTGCAGGTGGGCAGTGTCCCCTTTTGCTACCGGGACATGTGGCAAACAGTGAGAGAGGGCTCCAAGGTGCGTCTGACGTGGAGGCCCCCCAGTGAGGCTTTGAAGTCGGCTGGTGGGTGTTCATGAACTGGTTGGAAAGCTAATCCTGTTATTTTTTGCAATTAGAAAATTGTGGGAAATTTTGAAGATCCCGCAGAACAAATAAGCAAACACACTTTTGATGGTTGGATATTTCTGGCTACTAATAACTGCCCAGCAGGGGAGCATCAGTTGCACCCTGAAACACACTGTTCCCTGTCTGCAGGGAGGGGACTGTTAACAAGGCCACACCACTGATCCTGCAGGCAGATCGTCACTCAGCATGGAAAGGCCAAGTCGAGATAGTGTCGGGCTTGGAGCTAATGTTTACAGATCTGTTCGTGCACTTCAGAGTTGGACCATGAAGGGGCTGTGCCATCCCTGCTCTGGGCCGCATATTTGAGAAGTGATTGGCCAGAGAGGCTGGAAAGAGATGGTCAGAGGCTGGAGGAAGTCTGCGTTACTGCTGGCAGTGGGTCCTGGTGTCCGTCAGCTGGGTGTGACCACAGAGGATGCAGGCAGACCTTTAAAATGGATGACAGCATGTCTCCACAGAGGACAGGCAGCCGAGAAAAAATAACACAGCAGCAGCCCAGGCAGGAGTCATTCTTTTCCATACATCTGTCTTTTCTAAACAAGGCAAAATTGAGACTGGGAAAGATGTTGGGGGGCCCTGGTAGGTGTGAAAACCAGGGTCAGTAGAGCCAGATTTCCTGGTGTGTAAAATAGGGTCAGTGACCTTCTTCTCTAAAGAGCTTGGGGTGTGGATCCGATGAAATAATCTAGTCTTGCCATGGTACGGGGCGTACAGGAGGAGCTCTGTTAATGTTCTAATTTAGATGGTTATAGTAGAGTGTTTACCTCGTTGGGCCCTTGTCACATGCTGGCCACATTTAGCCTGCTTTTCCTAAAAGGGCCTGTGTCCCAGCAGGCGCCTGGCTGCAGCCTGCTCATGGTAATTGAATCTCAGGTCTGCTGGTGCCGTGTGAAGCATAATTGATACGCAGAGACTCTGAAATGAGCTTGGGGAATTGAACATCTGGCCTGGAAGGTGGCCCTGCAGGCCACCCCCCTGTAGACCAGGACAGGAGAGGAAAACAGGAAGTTTTATTCATCTTACTTTCTTGGTTTTTCAAGTTACAGTCTCTAGCTATTTACATCAACTTTGTTTTTCCTACAGGAGAGAGAGCGAGAGAGCGAGAGAGCGAGAGAGAGAGATGGAGAGAGACTAAGGCACTGTGAAGTCACGATCTTTCCATGAAGCAGCCCTTTGTGGAAAGTCAGAGTTACTCTTTTACTTGGCGAGCTCATCTTTTATTTTTCCCTTCTTCTCCCAAAGCAAACATCTTCCCCTGGCTTCTTGTCAGGCCTCAGTGTGTTGTGGAGAAGGAGGAGAGAGAAGAAGTTTGAGGGGAAGACAGTGAGGAGGGGCCAGAAGATAAAAGAAATAGAAAAAGAACCCAGGGGAGGAGGAAAGGGGAAAAAAGAGTCCATATCCCTGAAATTTAAGATACAAACATGTTCCCAGAACTGGAGGATCTGGCTCATGAATCCGCACTCCGTGGGGCATGGCAGTTGTAGGCTGTCATCCTCAGAGTTGAAGAGGAACAGCAGGAAAGAAACCCTAGAAGCAAAAACTGGGTGAAGGCTGCTGTGTTTCATGACAAGAAATGATATTTAACTTATCGACAAACATCATGCAAGCATCTAACATGACAGTTCTCTCTTTTTTTTTTGAGACAGAGTCTCACTCTGTCTCCCGGGGTAGAGTACCATGGCCTCATCATAACTCACAGCAAACTCAAACTCTTGGGCTCAAGTGATCTTTTTGCCTCAGCCTCTCAAGTAACTGGGACTACAGGTGCCTGCCACAATACCCAGCTATTTTTTCTAATTTTGGTAGAGAAATTTTTCTAATTTCTCCCTCCTGCTCAGACTGGTCTTGAACTCGCTGAAGAAATCCACCCACCCCAGCCTCCCAGAGAGCTAGGATTACAGGTGCGAGTGAGCCACCTCGCCCGGCCGAACATGACATTTCTTAATCTTCCTGTAACTTTCCTGTCTTCTGGCTCTATAGGAGCGGGGAAAGAGTAATCTCTGGTGCCACACTACACCCAGCCCGCCGCTGGGCTGCTTCTCAGCTAGGTGGCCTGGAGTGAGCACTTAACTCTCTGGGTCACGATGGTGGTGATAACTTTGGCTGTTATGAGGATGAAATGAGTTAATGTACGTAAGGTGCCCAGCCACAGGGAACATGCTGTGAACTATTACCATCCCAGCCGCTCTGCTAAGGCACGTTAATCCTACCTCACGAAGTGACATGGGTTAGCCCTTGATAGCACTTCCTAATTACAGGCACTGTAAGGAACACTTCACACTTAAGAAAACATTTCATGCCCTAGGAAGCAGGTGTGTAATGATTATCCCACATATGGGGAAACTGAGGCGCAAATCTCTTAATAATGAGATTATTAAGTGACTTGCTTCATTTCTCTTATCTGACAAATGGCAGAGCTGACTTTAAACCTATGTAGTTTAGCTTTAGAAAAGGGCTCAGCAAACAAGGGCTTCCCACCTGGTTTTGTAAATAAAGTTTTATTGGATCACAGCTATGATCATTCATTTATACAGAGAGTACCAAAAAATGTATGCATTTAAGAAAGGAGAAAACAGTATTAAAATTACAACAATCAATATATACTGATAATCCTTGTTATCTTGTATACTGTATCTTGTGCCTCTTGAAATTGCAGAAATCAAATGTGTCTTGAGTATTACGATCTTAATATAGTTTTTCCTTTCTTAAAATGTGTATACATTTTTAGGCACCCCCAGTATGTCATCTGTGGCTGCTTTTGCACTAAAATGGCAAGTGTGAAAGTTTTTGTTATCTGGTTTTTTTTTTTTGAACCCACCACCCCCAGTAGGGGCCAGCACCCTACTCCTTTGAGCCACAAGCGCCACCCCTGGTCTTTTTATGGTAAACATTTTCTGACTCCTGATCTAGACTCTATCTACTCTTATAACTAGTAGAACCTCTGTAAGTTGACCACCCAAGGAACTGTAACAAACTGGTCAACATAACGAAAATGGTCAACGTAAGGAACTTGGCCTACTGTACGTGGTGCATGTGCAGTCTATGAAAATTAGATCGACTTATGGGGTGGCCAATGCAGAAAGGTGGTGAGCTATGAAGGTTCTTTATTAAAATAGGGTTGCTAGACTTAGTAAATAAAAATATGGGATGCCTAGTTAAATTCAAATTTCAGATGAAAAGCTAATAATTTTTTAGTGTAAGTGTAATTCCATGTAACACTTGGCAACTCTACATTAAGGTAACCTTCCTCTCTGATAGAACTTTGAATACCTGGTGAAATTTTTCAGAATCCTTGATCTCTCCTTAATCATGGTAGGTTAGAGCCCCAAGGGACCTACGATGGTAAGTGACTAGGCTGGGATCAATTCAGGAGTTGGTGATCACCATGCTGGGCCAGAGCCATCTCTTTGCATAGCGGGTGGCCCACTGAAGTTTCATGTTTTAATGGTAATAATGTAGCATGACATCCATGGGAAAGACTTCGGCCACAAGAATGGCCAAACCTAGAAGAACGATGACACAGAAAGATAAAACCACAGGATCTCACTCGTGGGTGCTGTGTCAAACAGTGGAACTCACAGAAGCTGAGTCTAGAATAGTGGTGGGGGGTATTGCAGAGTCTGGGGTCGGGGGTATTGCAGAGTCTGGGGTGGGGGGTATTGCAGAGTCTGGGGTCGGGGGTATTGCAGAGTCTGGGGTCAGGGGTATTGCAGAGGAGTCTGGGGTCGGGGGTATTGCAGAGATGTTTGTCAAGGGTTACAAAGTTTGAGTTAGATAGGAGGAAAGACTTTGAGAGACCTACTGTACGAGGTGGCTGCTGATGGCTTTACTCAATAGCAATGTAGTGTATACTTGAACATTGCCAAAAGAATAGAATTTAAGTGTTTGCAGCACGAATAAATGAAAAGCATGTGAAGTAATGCATATGTAATTAGCTTGATTTAGCCATTCCACTGTGCCTCTATCTACATGTATTGAAACCTCATATGTACTATAAATATATACAATTTTTATTTGTCAATCTGGAGAATACATAAACAGCGAGAAGAAAAGAGAAAGTCATCTCTGTGACTTGCTGTCCACTGGTCACCCCTCCAGCCTCACCTTCCTTCAGGCTCAAGCTATTTTTTAACAGCTGGCTTTGCCCCAAACCACCTTGGACCTCGGTAAAATAAAACCAGCAGCACTCTGCCAGGTGAACTGGGGCTGCTGCTTTCCTCTCTTCTGGGACATGCAGAGAATATTAGATATCACAGAGAAGCAATTCAGAGTTAGATCATTTTGCTAATTCACAAGTCTGGGCTGGAAGAGAAGAACGCAGAGCTGGACTCAGGCCTTGCCCCCAGGGGTGAGTCTTGTCCTTTGCTCACTCAAGGAAATGAGTGGATCTTGGTCCCACACGGACTCCTTTTCTCCCACCTCCAGCTCTCTTTGACCTTGAAGCAATTACTCAACTCCATTAACATGCAGATATTCATGCCAAAGTCCAGGAGATACTCAGTTTGTGGACAGCAGGGGAGATGGTACCTGAAAGGTTTCTTCTCCTCACCTTCTGCTCTTCAGAGGCAATTAGAGACACACACAGCCTGAGGCCAGAAAGGAAGGACCCTGCCCTGTGGGTAAAATTACCAATGTACCTTTTGTTTCTTGAGACTAGTGGATGCCTCCGTGGAGTTTCAAAATCTTGAGAAATGCCAACAACAAAAAATAAAACACAGGTCAATTGGTTTTAAAATAATATCACAAATTCTTTGATGTCCCGCCCACCAAGTTGGGATCCTGTCTACTCCTCTTTGATCTGCATAGGGTTGTGTCTGCTTGACCAGGAAAGTTTGCTAGAAGTGATGCTTTGCAATATTCAGGGGAGGTTCTTGAAGCTCTTGCAGCTTTCTAATCACCAAGACTCTTCACTAGAACATTCACTCTAGTGACCGGGCAACGCCAGGTAAGAAATTCAAAGACCAGAGACATCCTGGAGTGAGGAAACCAGCCCCATGGAGATGCTCTGCTCAACAGTCCCAGCTGAGCCAACCTTTACCTTACGGGTTCAGGACACTTGTGTGTAGAAGCTTCCGTAGGTACCAGCACCCAAACTCGTGTCGCTCAGGCTGACTGAGTCTTCCAAGTGGAGACTCCAGATTTCATGGAGCAAAGGCAAAGTATCCCCTACTCTACCCAAACCCCTGATCATCAAATCTGTAAATATAACAAAATGGTGACTGTTTTATGCCACTAAATTGATTTGTTATGTACAGTAGATACCTGGAAAAATTATCAACTATTTATTGAAAGAGAGAGAGGAAGAGAGAGATACTTAGATACATAGCCTCGTATCACAGACCTTCGAGGTCCATATTAAAATTTGTATTTTAAGAGCTTAAGATTGTGAAGAAGTATAACTGTTGAAAATGTGAAAATAATTGGCCTATCTAAGATGGGCTGATTGTCTTCAAAAAGATCCACACAAAGATGACACCACAACTTGGAACAGCTCCTTCTGGGACAAGCAGCATCCTGGGGTTTGAAGGTGCAGAGGTTTATTTTCCAAGGAGATGTTTACTTTTACTTTTGCTTCTCCATAGGATCCAACTTAGTATTATTATTCTTTTATTCCTCCCTCCTTGGACGTAACCTTTCAGCAAAAGATCAAACCCCTGCCCCATTTCCCCTGATGCCAGTGAAGAAAAGAACAAGGGAAGGACTTGGATCTGCAGAGGTCCAGGGAGAACCCATGTAACTGGCAAATGTACCGTTCACATTTGTTTATTTTATACACAGTTTCGAATTCTTTCAGGTCCTCGAGGACGTTGGTTTGGCAGACGTCAGTGGCCCGGCGTTCCTCTGGCTTCTCTCTTGCTTTGTGTTAGAGACAAACACACGTGGACGTGGAGGAATTTGACATCAATGTGGAATCTAGGAATTAGGTGAAAGCTACAATGGACCAGAAGTTAAGAAACTGGACTATCAATCTTGATGGCAGGCACATAAGTCAGGAAAGAAAGCACTTTACACATGAAACTCTTTCATAGCAGGAAACATCTGATACCTGAAGATTAACCAAAGCATAATTGCTTCTTAAAATGGTCATAATGGGCAAAAAGTCGGGAGTGTTTGTTACATCACAGACAGAGGTTTTGGTGTCTCTGTGATCATTCTCCTTCCACACCATGTTGCACTCTGTTTTTATTTTAATACTCTAAAAGGTTTATTCCATCTTGCTTTGGATTTGAGAAAATGAAAACTAGAAAGGTGATTTAGCCAAGGCACATGGCTGCTTCATGAACTGGAACCCAGACCATCTAATTTCCAAGTACAACTATGTCTTTTGAAGATGGAGATATTGTCGTGATGGAGGAGGGTGGGAGAGAAAAGGAAGAGGAACAGGAGGCAACCAGGGTAAAAGAAGAAAATCACAGAAGAATGTCGTTTACTGAAAGGGCAGGGAAAGAACTGCCATAATACTTGTAACTTTCCACGTTCAATAATCATAATAAAAAACCTCATGAATTAAATAACCCACATTTTGGGCATCCTATATGCACATTTACATCAAACCCCATGTTCATCAATTTTTTAAGTTTTAATTGAATCAATGGATTTGCTTCTTGCAGAATAATTTATATTGTCTACATAGGATTGATAAAAAGATAATCCCTGCAGAGGGTAATATGTAAAATAGTCTACATATTTTGATTTCATAGTGCTCATTGTAGAGAAACCAGTCTCACAAAAGCATGTTGGTAGGAATGGAAGAAAATATTTTAAAACAACTTCAGAAAGCTTAAGATATTTACTTTTAAATTTTATCTAAAATGAAGCAAACAGGGTTATAATTTCAACATCTTCGTCACCTTAAGGCACCATATCTGAGCCTGAAGTCACTTAAGTTGGCAATGGTTGTCTTAAGATGCAACACTCAGTACCCAAATCCACGCTTCAGATAGGGGCTGTTAAAAGCAGAAGGTCCAATCAGTATCTTGGAGAGATATCTGTCTCCCACCTTGGCTGCAGCACTATTCATAGTAGCCAAGATATGGACACAACCTAGGTTTTCAGTGGTGGATGAATTGCTAAAGATGATGTGGTGTGCACACGTGCCCACAGGAAGATCATTCAGTCTTAAAAAAAGAAAAAAGGAAATTCTGCTATTTGAGACAACATGGATGAATCTAAAGGACATTTGCTGAAGTGAAATAACCAGGCACAGAAAGACAAGCAGTGCATGATCTGACTGGTCTGTGGACTCTAAGGAAGCCAAACTCTGAAACAGAGAGGACAGGGGCAGCTGCAGGGACAGCTGCTGGGATGGGAAAGTGGGGGATGGGGAGATATCCGTCAAAGAGTGCAGAGTTCAGTGACAGGGGCCGAATACATTCTGGAGCTCCAATGCACAGGAGGTGACTACAGTTAACAAGGATGTATGTTTGAAATTTACTAAGAGAGTTGACCTTGAGTGTTCACACCACACACACAAAGCCAGCCATGAGAAGTGATGGGTATGTTAATTGGCCAAGTTGTGGTAATCATTTCACAACCTATTTGTTGTGTAATTATATGTCAGAGTATCCACATTGTACCTTAAATATACACAATTTTTAAAACTGGAACAGAAAGAGTAGGGAATATAACCACAAAACCCTTCCTCAGTAACCAGATCTCACTTTCCCCTACTGGATTCTTACAGAATGAGGGTGCACAGTCAGAAATGAAATCGAGTTACAGAAAATGTGAAAAGTTCCATTTCTTTCATGCCAGAGTTTGTGAAATGAGATCCATACCCCTTAAATATTTCATCTGTCAAGAAAGTGACTCTGAATGGTGACTTTAGAACTGTATAAAATCTACCAAAGTCAACTGCTTTACTTAATCAGTGAACACAACCCCTCGGAAACGTAGCATCTTCAAAGACAGTCAGTTTTGGTAAAATGTCTTTCTTTAATTGACCCCCTTTTCGTATATATTTAATGTAAAGGATAACCATATGTTCCTGGGTAAGACCTATTTTACAAGGCGTGAGATTGGGTCCACAGCCAAACGGAACATGGCGGTATGTGGAAGGCTCGGCAGCGGCGTGTAGGAGCCTGCAGCTCAACCCGGCAGCTCGACCCGGCACAGGAGCGCCTTCCCCAAGATCTGCCTAAAGCTGAAATGGAGCCCCAGGGCCAAGTGTTGCCAAAAAGAGAGGGAAATAACACATGTTTTTCCATCATCCTCTGGTTACAACTGAATTCACTTAGCAAACAATGGAAAAGTAAATGGGGTGCGTTTTGCCCCTTTTAATAGCTGACACTGCTATTTTGATCTTTTTCCATACCATAGTAGAGGCGGCAGTGCCAGCGACGAATTTTATTCTGTTCAGTGACATTTTCTTGACAGAGTCCCAAGTTTAATAAAGTGGAGAAACATTTGCATTTGACATAAAGTTTTGAGTCTGTAAGTAATAAAATCTGGAAAAAAACATCTCTAATGTTTAGTCCAACGTTGCTGTTCCCCACCGCCCCAGGTGGTCGATTAACAAACACACAATAAAATTCAATGATGTGGCAACCAATAAGAGAAAAATTATTGCTGAATCTACTGTAATAAATAATTAATATAGCAGTATGGGATTAGGAGGAGGAAAAAAGCCTATTAAAATACCTGAGTTCTTAGAGGAGTTTGCATGTTCAAGGGCATTACTGGAAGGCTGGAGGACACGGACCCTCAGCATCTGTCTGTCATCCCCTGGGAAGGTCTGCAGCCACCTTGGCTAACCTCTTTCATGCTCCGCTAAGATAGACATGGCAGAAAAGGATTCAGTTTGGCCAAGAATGAAGCGTCCTTTACTCCATCAGCCACTTTTTTCTTCATCATAAGGGAGCATTCAACTGGTTTTCCAAAGGCACAGGTGCAAGATAGAATTCTCTCTGCCTTGTTGTGGTGGCTCTTCCTTCTTTTGGGAGGGTGGGGAGGGGGGCTCAGCCCTCAGGGTCCTCTGATAAGGGCAGCATCTGCCTCCAATGGGACTCGTTTACAGCTGTGGAGAGACACTTATGCTCCGTCTAATTGGGTGGTCAACATTTGGACTTAATTTTGAAATTCATTTTCTTTTACAGTCTTTGTAAACCTAACATATAAACAAGTGTAGTTAATTTGGATGTCTCTGGGCAATTTTCATCCGTATGTACCTTGAAGCCTAAATTAAAAAACAAGTTGACTAGAAGACTCTATCTTGCTGTCAGAAAATCACTGTCTTAAAGCATGTGTGCGCATGAGTCTATTAAAGAAACAGTGAGTCACTGGATCGTAAGCTCCTTGAGGGCATGATCTTATTTAAACGAAGTGTTTAAGAAATCATTCTTATTCATACTTGTAATCAACAAATATTTACTATGTGTCTGGTGTTATCAATCAGTTGATAAAAGAATATAAAGGAATAAATAAACAAGTGAATGAATAAACTATCGGCTTTGTAGCCTTGCCATATTTCTCAACCATTATATGCCCTTGTTGTCCACGACCTGAAAAAATACAACAATTTGTAAAAACCCCTTCTAGCCCACAGATGGGAGTGAGCAAATCGAGCTAAATGTCATTAGTATCATGGGAACACAATTTGTGTTAATGTAAAGCGCATGTAGCTTCAGGGTAATTGAGGATTCACTTGAGCACCTTCTGAATTTACATACACTGTGGGTATCCTAATGACATTATTAACATTAAGCCTTTTTAGATAAAGAAGCTCCAAGTTTAATTACATAGGGGTCTCCCTTTATCCACAGGCGAGACATCCCAAGACCCTCAGTGGATGCCTGAACCTCACCTTCTCCCAAACCCTATGCAGAGGGTGACAAAAAGTGGATACACGTTTTTAAAAAGGAAAAAATCTGTGTTAAAATTGTAATACCGACTATATGCCAAGAACGTTTGTTATCTTGTACTTTGTATCTCGTATCTCTTGTAATTACAGAGGGCAAACCAGTCCCCACTGTGTCCCATCTCTACAGCGCTCAGCTCAGCCACATGCAGAAAAGAGGCCC
>NW_003852478.1:5830565-5832337 GCF_000181295.1 Otolemur garnettii
GCCCACTTGCTTCTTTACCACAGTCGTTATAATCTCATAAGGAAACAGAGGGTTTGTTTGGGCCGTACTGACCAGCAAGTGAGCAAGAGCTTCAGGACATGTTAGTGTAAGAATCCTGTTTATGCAACTGTGTGCGTGTGTACATGCACACACACACTCACACACACACAGTAATGCAAAAAAGAAGAGTTACCAGAATACAAATGCTCATGCTGTGATGAGATTTCAAGTGAATTTGAGCTTTTCATTTATATTTTTCTATTGCTTGAATTTTTACGAAGAGTAATATTTAATTTACACACATAACCAAAAAATAGTTTTTCTACAAATTTGTGGGATACAAGTGTCATTTTGTTACATGGATATGTTGTATAGTGGTAAAGTCGGGGCTTTTAGTGGTGAACACCGTTCCCATTCAGTAATTCCTCAGAATCCGGCCCCTCCCAGGCCTCTCCACGCCCTTGAGTCTCCGTTGCCCATCACTCCACACTCAGTGCCCACTGGGTGACACTATTTAGCTCCCTCTTATAACTGATAGCATGCAGTATTTGTCTTTCTGTTTCAGAGTTGGTTTATTTAAGAATATAGCCTCCAGTTCCATCTACATTGTTGTAAAAGTTATGACTTTCTTCTTTTTTACATGGCTGAGTCGTGTTCGATGCTGTGCATGTTTTCGTTACCCAGTCCTCCAGTGATGGGCACGGAGGCTGGTTCCACACCTTTGCCACTGTGAATATTGCTGCGGTAAACACATGAGTACAAGTATCTTTTTGAGAGACTGATTTATTTTCCTTTGAATAGATACCCAGTAGTGGGATTGCTGCCTGGAATGATAGTTCCATTTTTAGCTTTTCGAGAAATCTCTAATATCTGATATTTTTTGTCTTTTTATAATAGCCATTCTGACTGGCATCAAGATAATGTCTCATTGTGGTTTTAATTTGCATTTCTCTGATGATTAGTGATTTTTTTCATATACTTGTTCATTTACGTGTTTTCTTTTATAAAATGTCTGTTCCTGCCCTCCGTCCACTTTATTTTTATTTTTTTGTTAAATCACAGCTGTGTACATTAATGCAATTATGGGGTACAATGTGCTGGCTTTATGTACAATTTGAAATACTTGCATCAAACTGGTTCACATAGCCTTCACCGCATTTTCTTAGTTATTGTGTTAAGATATTTATATTCTACCCTCAGTAGATTTAACATATATACCCTTGTAAAATGCACCATAGGCTTCATCCGCTTTTTAATGAGAGTATTTGGGGGGTGACTGTTGCCTTATTTGACTTCCTTGTAAGCTCTGGATATTAATCTCCTGTTAGATACATAGTTTGCAAACATTTTCTCCCATTCTGCAGGCGTCTGTTGACACTGTTGATTCTTCTGTTCTTTGCTTTGTTTTGTTTCCTGTAGGCCTTTTTGCTGTGAAGTCACTTTTTAATCTAATTAAGCCCCATTCTTCTATTTTGGTTTTTGTTGCCTGTGTTTCTGAGGTCTTAGTCATGAAATCTTTGCCTCAACCAATATCCAGAAGAGTTTTTGCCAGGTTTTCTCCCAGTATTTTTATAGGTTTAAGGTATACATTTAAGTTTTAAATCCATCTCAAGTTGGTTTTTGTACATAGTGAGAAATAGGGGCCCAGTTTCATTCTTCTGTCATCCAACTTCCCCAGCACCATTTATTGCCAAGGTTGTCCTGAAATTACTTCTGCCTTAAATTAAAGGGTGATGACTCTGTAGAGAGCTTGGGTCTGAGTGACTGCATAT
>NW_003852478.1:5832426-5850492 GCF_000181295.1 Otolemur garnettii
AAAGTCCTGCCCTAGAAGTGGAGGGAGTGAGCTGGCAGAGCAGAGGAGACTCCAGGGTCCGAGTCAGGGGCAGACACAGCCAAGGAATGTGACCCATGGCATGGCCGGGCTGTGGAGGAAGGACGGAGGGAGGAGACACGCCCGGCTTCCGTGGGGCTCGCAGACTCCCCGAGAAGCAGATGTAGCAGCGTGGCGCCTCCCGAGGCCGCGCCACTGGCCCTCCTGCCTCACAGGAACCACAGCCACTGTAATTCACGCCGTTAGCCTTCCAGCTCCGTCTGAGTTGTCAAATCCCCTTTTCTGTTTTATGTCATAAGTTCAGAACAGCCCCACCAGCAGCTCTCCATGGCTCCGACCTTGGCGTTCCCTGCGTGGGAACCAGAGAGGAAGCAGCTACAGGATCTGTAGTCCAGAATGCCCTTTCATCGGGACCAGGAGGAGGCATCTCCCAGCAGGCTGGTGTGGTGGTTCTTTCATCTGTCTCTATGCATATTGGCTTTCTGGTTTTGTTTTGTTTTGTTGAGACAGAGTCTCACTCTGTCACCCTGGGTAAAGTTCTGTGGCATCACAGCTCACAGCAACCCCAGACTCTTGGGCTCAAGCAATCCTCTTGCCTCAGCCTCCCAAGTAGCTGGGACTACAGGCACCTGCCACAATACCCAGCTAAATTTTTCTATTTTTAGTAGAGACCAAGTCTCGCTATTACTCAGGCTGATCTTGAACTCCTGAGCTCAGGCTACCCAGAGTGCTAGGATTACAGGGGTGAGCCACTGTGCCCAGCCCCATGTTGGCTTTTGAAAAGAACAATGATTGACAGTAAAGTGATTCCCGTCCCTGATCAGAATGGAAAAAACCAGAAGACTGGTTTCCCTGCAGCTTGTGGGGTGAACCCTGATGGAAAAGGTCGCGGCAGCTCAGAAAATAAGAGCCCAGGAGCCCAGGGGCTGAGGAGCAATAATAACAACGACCACGTCTCCTCACCTTCCCCGGATGCAGAACACCTCAGCCCTACAGGGCCAGAGTCTGTAAGGACCTGTGTGCCCAGGTTTCCCGGCCAGGGCAAGGCAGGCGCAGCTCTGCTTGGAGGAACTCAGCTGCGAAGTCAACTGAGGATGAGGCTCCCTGGGGGACCAGGTTGACTAGTGAGCACAGGAAGTATCTCGCTGCCAGAGGTGCTGGAGGTTCACCGGGCACCTTCCTGGCTGAGCCCGGTGTTGGTCGTGGCCCCGTGGTTTTTCCAGCCTCAGGCAGGGCAGCCGGAGCTTTTCTTATCAGCCCCTTCTAGGCTTGAATTTGTGCCTTGTTCCTAGAAGCTTAGCCTCAAGTCACCCAATATCCTGCTACTAAACTCCCTCTCTACTTAGAAGTGAGTTTCCTATGCATAACTTAAAACCCTGAAAGATACAAATGCCTAACGTTAGAGAATAGTTTTCAGCCTTCTGGAGCTGGAGAACCACGGCTGGGCGCAGTTGTTGCTAAGCTGCGAGCCTAGAGCCTGCTTGTTCACCACCGTCCAGGACAACCATCACGCAAAGGAGGCCTCCCACCACTCCATCCTCTCTGGGTCTCCAAAACCCTCATTGTTCTTAATACACAAGTTCCCTCCCACCCATATCAGTGGTTCCGAAACTCTGCTACCTATTATAAGCACCTGGGGAGCTTTTAACAATCCCCAATGCCCACACTGTACCCCACACCAGTTAAACCAGAGCCACTGTGATGGTCTCCAGGGATCATTAATTTTTAAGCACCCCAAGTGATATGCAGCCCATTCTCAGAACCAGTGGTTCATTAGTGGTTCTCAAAGCATGTGCTACCCTGGGACCAACATCCCTGGGAGCTTGTTAGGAATGCCAGGCTCAGCCCCCACACCAGACCCACCCAACTGGAAATTCTTAGTAGTACCCACTACCCCACACGCAGCCATCTGGGTTGTCATAAGCCCTCCCAGCTAATCCTGGCGCATGTTCAAGTTTGAGAATCATGGGACTAAATCCCTCTTGGCCTATAATTTAGGCATTTTTACACTGGTCACTGCTTAAGAAAACTTTCATTCTTGTAATTAATGATAATATGTCATGATGCAAATTTCCTCATAGAGAAAATTTTCTGCCCATTCCATACTCAAGTTTAGAGCAAATCAAGTTTTTTTTTAAGTCTAAAATAGTTCATTGTGTTTATTCAACTAGACCATCAACTTCATTTTGAAAGGTTGTACTAAAAAAAAAATTGGTGGGATAGTTAGCAAGGTTTGAATTATGGCAACTATGCACACACATGTACCTGCCCACAGGAGGTGAGTCTTGCCCATCCCTAGTACACACACGCACCTGCCCACTAGGGGTGAGTCCAGCCCATCCCTAGCACACACACGCACCTGTCCACGCAAGGTGAGTCCTGCCTGTCCCTAGCACACACACGCACCTGCCCACGAGGGGTGAGTCCTGCCCATCACTAGCAAACACATGCACCTGCCCACAGGAAGTGAGTCCCGCCCATCCCTAGCACACACACGCACCTGCCCATGCGAGGTGAGTCCCGCTCATCCCTAGCACACGCACGCACCTGCCCACGCAGGGTGAGTCCTGCCCGTCCCTAGCACACACACGCACCTGCCCACGCGGGGTGAGTCCTGTTCATCCCTAGCAGCACTCGTGGATCTATGGGACAGGAAGGAATCAGAGCTTTATGTGGAAAGACCTGCTGTGAGATTCTGCATTGCTTGGCATGTTGCTTCCCCAGGTAGAGAAGGATTATTTTGTGATGTTTTCTGTGTAATAGTACAGTGGTCCCCACCATTTTTGGGACCAAGGGCTGGTTTCATGGAAGCCAAGATTTCCACAGACGAGGCTGGGGGCTTGTAGCCTAGACCCCTCACGTGGATGGTTTACCGCAGGGTTCACACTCCTGTGAGAATCTGATGTCGCTGCTGATGTGACAGGACAGGGAGCTCGGGTGGTGATGTGAGCCGTGGGGAGTGGCTGTAAACACAGATGAAGCTTTGCTCCCTCACCCACTGTTCCCCTCCTGCTGGGTGGGCCAGCTCCTACCAGGCCAAGACCCATACCCCCCTGAGGCCTGGGGCTTGGGGACGGCAATAACAGAAGGTCAAACAGAGCTGTCTTCAAAGCCAGCTCTGCCACCAGCAGCAGCGGAATGAGAATGATCTTGCTGCACCTGTAGTAACAAGGGCTGTCAATAAATGGCTCTACGGTTGTTAATTTTATGATTGCTGTTCTCATCATTATGGCAGTGGCCACCTGGAGTTCTTCCACATCCCATCACCCACTTGAGACTTGTAAGCACGGGGAAGAATTACCTCACCAAGCTTATGTTTCCATCCAATCCTGAAAAGGGAAGCTTCCAGAAAGTCTGAAAGAGAGAAGAGGTTTGCTACATTTTGAGCACAATGCCCTCTCCCCAGCCTCCAACATGAAACAGAGCCTCTGGGTTTCAGGAAATTGTATGAGAAGATAAGTAATTACTTGAAGAATGTCATGTCTATTCTCTTTGTGATATGCTCAGGTTTGCTATTTTTATTATTTATTTATTTATTGACCAGGGCTGGGTTTGAACCCACCACCTCTGGCATATGAGGCTGGTGCCCTACTCCTTGAGCCACAGGTGCCACCCAGATTTGCTATTCTTAAACTAACATGGTAATTAACAGTTAACACCTGCCAGGACGGGCCTGTTAAGAGACTAATATGTCTTGTGCGGTGAAAGCTCAAAGAGATAGAGACCGTTGTGGGTGATTAGAGTGGAGAGAGCAAAATGCAGGGGCTTAGATGTGATGGTTAAGAATCAGAACCGACATTAATTAATTAAGCATTTACTATGTGCCACGCCCCAGTTAAGAAGCTCCACTAGTTTTATGCATACACAGCTATAACTCCTGTATTACAGATGGAAACCAAGGCACAAAGAGATTACATGAACAATACGAATGTGGAGATTTGAACCCAAATTTGCCTCGATGCAGAGTTTCCACTCTTAACCTGCTGAGGAGTGAGGGGTGACTACAGCGCCACACCCTATGATTAGAACTTCTGGAGTCCTACTCGCCTCTGCTATAAAGACACCATCATATTTATTGCCATGTCTTGGGTGGCTATGATATAGTAGGCTCAGGCTGGATGTCAAGTGGGTGTACAGAAAAATAATGTGGTATATTGTCATCAGCGTCACCCTGCAAGTGTCTCAGTGGAAGTTAGAGCTGAGATCTGAAGGAGCCACCAGTGGTCCAGGAGAGCGGAAGGGAATTCCAGGCAGAGGGAACAGCCTACACAGAGGCCTGAAAACCTGAAAGTATGGCCCGTTAGTGCAATGTAAGTGTTCAGTGTGGCTGAAATGCAGACCAAGAGACTTACTGGGTTCTCTTAGAGCTTGTGACTTTACTCTGACAACAGGAGACACTGAAACTCAGATAGTCATTGAACAGGTGGTGTTCAGGGAAAGTGAAACAGACTCTGCCTTAAGAGAGTGTGTGTGTGTGTGTGTGTGTGTGTGTGTGTGTGTGTGTGTGTGGAGTAGTCCCCAGGGACTTGGCACTTCCTGGTGTCTTCCTTGCGTACCTCCTGTACCCCATCCTTGGAGGCCCTCTGAGAGCTGGTGTAGGCCACTCCCTCTCTCTCTGGTGGGAAGGCCATTTGCCCTGACCTTAGGGTCTCAGGGTCACAAAAGGACTGACCATCACCCCAAATGTGGTGCTAGGTGACGTCATGGACTGGGATGTGCTAAGGAGACTGAAGACCGTGCCCCATCCCTGGGCCAGACCACCAGCAGTATAAATTTGTGTGTATTTTTAATATGTCTTAAATCACAATTTTCATTTTTTAAAACAAGTGCAGAAACTCAAGCAATGGAAGTTGTGTGAAGTCTTCTTGTCAGCCAGGACACCTTGCTTTTCCCATTCCTACCCCTAGGAGTTTGGTCGTTTCCTCAAACAGGAAAATAAAAAACAAAAACAAAGAAAAACATGTGACAATTTGACCAGCAGGGGGCAGCAAGAGACAAAGAATAAGTGGCTCCCTTCCGCTTCCCCAGCCCCCAACTTGGTTTGAAACCTGAATTGGAACATTTTAAACTAGGAAGAGGGCAGTGGAGGAGAAGGGACGAAATCCAAACCACAGAATCCAAATTCATAATGTTAAGTGGATACAGAACTTGCTGGAACAAGATTTAACCCAGGACAGTAACCAGATTGCCATTTTTTTTTTTTTTTTTTGGACCTCTGTGGACAAAGGCCGCCCAGTGGATTTTAAAAGAGACTCTGGCTTCCTTTGGTGATGTCCGCTAACTCAGAAATGTGCATGTTATCTGGGAAATATCCCACAGATAAGATGAAAGAACATGGTTCTTTCTGAATAAAATCTCGCAACCTACATTCATTTTACTGTGAACTGGAAAGGTTGGGCAGCTGGGGCTCTGGGGTCCAGTCTCGGCCAACTCAGGGCTCAGCTGAGCAGGTGAGGAGACGTGTGGCCAGTGAGGAGGGCAGGCGTGTGGTCCCAGACTGACTCTCTCACTTCCCTGTGAATCCTTAAGGTGTAAAAATGTGAGCCCTGGTGCCAAGAAACATGGACCCAAAGGAGGAGTGTGAGGCAGGCGTCCACCCTCTGGCCAGGGGGCCACGTGCTGATTCTGTGAACACTTTTTTCGTTTATCTGAGGTATCAGACGTCACGAAAAGTACGCACGAACCTTTTTTTTCTTTTTTGCTGATTGGCTTTCGTTAGTGTTTGTATGTTTAATGTGTGGCCCCAGACAACTCTTCTTCCAAAGTGTGACAGAGGAAAAAGAGGGCCGGACAGCCCTGTAGGGGAACAGCAAGGAGACGGTGGCAGCGGTGGGAGCGTCCCGCATTAGTTAGGTTACAGAAATAGTTATTTGGGTCCTAGACTGAAATGGTGGAGCTGGATGTCTTGGCATCAGCTGCACGTGGACGCTTGAGCTTGTGTCTGTTTGACAGTCTGTGTCAGTGTCCCAGGGCTGCCGTGACAGAGTTTGAGGGGTGCTTATCACACCAGAAATCTATTCTGTCGTGGTTCTGGAGGCCAGAAGTTCAAGACCAGGGTGCTGGCAGGCCGTGCTCCCACTGAGGGCTCTGGGCAGAGTCCCTCCTGTCCTCTCTCTGGCACCCGCTGGCTCCCGGCCGTCCTTGGAGCTCTTAGCTTGCAGCTGCCTCCCTCCAAATCCTGCCACCTTCACACGGCTTCTTCCCTGCACACGGGTCTGTCTAAATCTCCCTCTCCTTTTCCTGACAGATACCAGTCATTGGGCTTAGGGTCTATCCTAGTCCAGTCTGACACCATCTTAACTACTCACATCTGTGAAGACCCGAGCTCTAAGTAAAGTCACATTCTGAGGTTCTGAATGGTTGTGAATTTGGGGGGGACACTATCCAACCCAGAATGGACCCTGAACACTAGTTGTGTTGTGGCACTGAGGTAGACAGTGCTGGGCTCCAATCCTAGCTGTCACTTAGTCTCCCCAAAGCACGGCTTTCCTCTCTGTGAAATGGCCACACCATCCCTGCTGGGCTGTGACAGGGACCAGAGATGGAGGCTTCATACAGATGACCCACAGCAGGGGTCCGGGGGGAAGTGAGTCGTGCTGCAGCAGAGACCCGCTCTGCCCTTCACGGGTGGCTGCCAGGGACTTCTCAGCCTGCCACAGTGTCCCAGGTGCCTGTGCCCCTAACTGTGCTCTCAGAAGCTTTATTAGCCAGATTTCAGCTTGGAATGTGTTACGGTGAGTCCTTTCCTGGGTGAGGTACATCTATGTAGATTCTACCTCAGTTCAGTGAATAATGACAGGTGTGTCAGAGATAGTGTGAGACCAGCGAGGGAAAGGGGGAAGGTGCTTAGCAGGGCAGTGAGTCCTCAGCCCCCAGACTTAACCAGTGGAGGTGACCTCAGTACTGGTGGGGCCAGTCCTGGCCAGAGCAGGGCTTTGTCTGGGGAATCAGCAAAATTAGCAATCACAGAGGGGGATGCTGAGAGAGTTGCATCTACCCTACACTTGAGTGTGGGCTGGGCTAGTGACTTGCTTTTGGCAGAAGCAGAGTAGCAAAAGTGATGGCATGTTACTGATACGCTGAGGTGACGAAGACAGTGACTTCTGTCCTGCTGTCCTTCTCTGTCTCCCTGCAGCTCTCACTCTGATGACCTGAGTGGCCGTGTTGTGAGCTGCCCTTGGGAGAGGCTCCTAGCAGCTCTGTCAGGGAGCAGGACAGGCTGTCTTGGCCCAGTCCAGCCTCGAGTTTAGTGCAGCCCATGCCGACACCTTCATCCAACACGTGAACAACCTGGTGTCAGAAAACCCAGGAAACCATGTCCAGACTTCTGCCCCGCAGAACCGTGAGATAATACATGTTATATTTGGGGGCACCTTTTTATGCACGGATAGATAACTAATATGTACTTTTCAGGCATTGAAAATACAAATTGGAGCAGGGGTGATGGGGGTGAGATGTGATGTTTTTCTCATGACATACAAACGTTCTCCATGGGAAGTGGCAAATCCCCGCATTACATCACTGTTCAAAATGCGAGGGCAACAGAATGAAGATGTGGTTCGGCTTGTTAGCCTAAATACATCGGATTCATAAAACTGACCAAAGTTCAACGTGATTTGGGAAGACTCTTAATTAGGTTAGATATTTCTGACTGCTTGGAAACGGCTCACGATGGACAATCTGCCTGCAGTCCCAGACAAAGGTGTTGGGAGCTTGGAGTAGGAACCGTTATTTCAGTAGATTGATCCCTGTCTGTGAAAAACTCATTTTTGTTGATGGAACCACTATGGGAAAAAAAATTAAAAGAATCAGAATAGAAGGGAATCAGGTCATCCCACCAGCTCTGCTTCTGTTCCTTCGTTTCCAGTTGGCATTGTACTTTTTACTCTTGAGTAGGTGCAAAGCACAGATAAAGTAGACAGGAACGATTTACGTCTGTAAGAAGAGAAAGACCTTGTGGAGGAAACAGAAAGGAAAAGCTCTTGTTAGGATCTGGGGCCGGGATGCTGCAACTCCTGTGAAATCAAGATACTGGACCTTAGGACCCATCAGAATGTCCTACATTTCTGCTCTCTCAGTGCCTGTGTTCCCAAGGTGAATTCCAGAAAGTCAGCTGGAAACTCCAATGGAGTTGAAGACAGGCAGATAGAAGGATCCAGGCCGGATGAGATCTCCGAGGGAGAAAGAGAAGAAAGGAGACCGCGTATGCTCCAATTTAGGTGATAAGAAAAAAGGAACAACTCAGGAAACTGAGAAGGTCTGGCTCAGCCCCACGCAAAGCAGGGTGCTCTGGGTGGGGTAGAATGTTCCATCGACTCCACAGTTCTGTGTGTGGTTCTCCTTACCCTCTGCCCACGCTGTCACACTCAGTGATTTCATTGATCCCCACGGCTGTTAAATGTTCATTTCCATGAAAATTACTCAAAAGTCTTTCTCTATTTCTGCCTCTGGGCATCTCTACCTGGAGGTCTATACCCACGTGGCATCTCAGCGCAACACGTTTCAAATCAAACCAGTTGTCTTAAAGCTTCACGCAGATGCTTCCTGAGAGGGCCCTGCAGCTGCTTTACATAACCCCCCCCCCCTTTTCCTTCAGTCACTCTTCACCTCTTTTAGTTGTTTAATTTTTAGTAATAGCATTTACAAACACTCAGCACGATATCATGGATTTACTTCTTGGTCTTTTCTCTCTCCTGCTCTCGACTCTAAGCCCCAGGAGGGCAGGGACCTGGATTTCTTTTGTATCCTCAGCTCCTAAAATGGTCTCTGGCCAAAGTAAGTGCTTAATAAATATGTCTTGATTCATTTTTTTTTTTTGAATCCTCTCATTATTGGACTTTCCAAACTGCACTTGTAATTTTGAAGCATGGACAGCAAAAGCAAAAATAGACAAATAGGATTGCATCAAACTAAAAAGATTCTGTGTAGCAAAAGAGAAAGATCAACAAAGTAAAGAGACAAACCGTGGAATGGAAGAAAATATTTGCAAACCGCACCTTGGATGAGTGGTTAATGCCCCAAATATATGAAGAACTCAAGCAACTCGATAGCAGGCAGACGACCCAATGAGGAAATGGCAATGGACCTGAGTAGACATCTCTCAAAAGATGATGTACAAATGGTCAACGGGTCTGTGGAAAAGACTCAGCATCTTAGTCCTTCAGGAAGCGTGTCGAAGCCACAGGAAACCCGCCCCGTGTCAAAAACACAAAAGGTAAGTGTTCAGAGGAAGGAGACCCTGTCTACTGCAGGTGGGAATGTAAATTAGTGTAGCCATTACAGAAAATAGTATAAAGGCTCCTCAAAATATTAGAAATAGAACTACCACGTGACCCAGCAGTTCTACTTCTGGGCATGGATCCAGTAAAAAATGAAATCATCGTGTCACAGAAATATCTGCACCCCGTGTTCACTGATGTGGAATCAGCCTGATGCCCACAGATGGATGGGTGAGTTTTGAAATATGGTGGAAGCACATTCCACCTTTATAAAAAAAGAACATCCTGCCATTTGCGACATCTTGGATGAACCTGGACAACAATGCACTAAGTGAAACAAGCCAGGCAGACGTTGCGTGATCTCACTGACATGTGGAATTTAGGAAGTCAAACTCAGAAGCAGAGCGCAGAACAGAGGATGCTGGGTCTGGGCGTGGCAGGAGGATGGTCACTGGTCATCACAGGATGAAAAGTTCCGGTAAGATAGGATGAATAAAGAGTTCCGGAGACCTAATGGGCAGCATGGTGACTACTGTTAGTAACAGATAGTGGAAACCTGCTAAATTTTAAATGTACTCCCCACAAAAATGATAAATATGTGAGGTGATGGATTTATTTTTTAAGACAGAGTCTCACTCTGTCTCCCTGGGTAGAGTGTCGTGGTGTCGTCATAGCTCATGGCAACCTCAAACTTTTGAGCTCAAGCAATCCTCTTGCCTCAGCCTCCCAAGTAACTAGGACTATAGGTGCCACCACGATGCTTAGATAGTTTTTTTGTTTTTAGTAGAGGTGGAGTCTCGCTGTTGCTCAGCCTGCCCTCAAAATCCTGAGCTCAAGCAATCCTCCCATCTGGCCTTCCAGGCTGCCAGGATTACAGGCACGAGCCACCGCACCCGGGATAGGTGATGGATGTGATCACTAGCTTGACTTAACCTTGCTTTCACGGTATCTGTGTACAGTACATCAAACATCACACTGGGCACCCTAAATACATATAATTTTTATCTGTTGATTATAGCATAATAAACATATTACTTCCTATTTTAGATTCACATTTAGCTATAAAAATATCACTAACAGAGGGATCCAATGTGCCCATTACGACTTCCCACAATAACACCGTGCAACTCTTCAGTACAATATCACAACTCTATAGTACAATATCACATGGATACAGTCAAGTTACAGAACGTTTCCACCACCACCACCAGTATACCCTGTGTACAACCATACCCACTGCCTACCTGCCCACTCCCCCTGCACCCTGACAACCACTAACCTGTTCTCTGTTTCTATAATTTCGTTATTTTAAGCCTGTGAATGGAATGACACAGTATATGATGTTTGGGGATCTGAATCTCTCGCTTAACCTAATTGTCTGGAGGTGGGTCCAGCCTCTTTCATGCACCAACAGTTCCTTCTTTTTGTCCCTGAGGAGCAGAACACGTGTGGACGCACCGCGTCTGAGTGACCTTCAGCAAGGAAGGGCATTGAAGTTCTTTCCAGTTTGGGGCTATTACAAACAAAGCTGCTACCGATATTTGTGTACAGGTTCCTGTATACACATGTCCTCATTTCTCTTGGATAAAATGCCTAAAAGAGCAATTGCTGGGTTCAATGGTAGTTTAGGGTTTTAGAAAACTGTCAGATTTTTTCCAGAGTCACTATACTATTTTATACTCCTACCAGCAATGTATGAATGATCTAGTTTCTCTTCATCCTCCCTAGCATGTTCTGTTTTTACTATTTTCCTTTTAGCTATTCAATAGTTACTGTAATGACATCTCATTGTAGCTTTAGCTGCATTTCCCAAAAGGCTAATGAAGTTGAACATCTTCTTATTTTATTTGTTTTCCACCTGTATATCCACTTTGGTGAAATGTCTGTTGATGTCTTTTGCCCATTTTCTAATTAAATTATTTGGTGGTTTTACTGTTGAGTTTCCAGAGTTCCTGCATGTTCTAAACACAAGTCTTTTGTTGGGATATGTGGTTTCCGAGTGTTTTCTCCATCTCCCCTTCTCTGAACAGGCTCCTGCAGAACAAAAATTTCTAATTTGATAAAGTCCAAATGCTCAATTTTCCTTTAGTGAATTACGCTTTTGGGGTCACAGCTAGGAATTCTTTGCATAGCTCTAGACCTGGAAGATTTTCTCTGGTTCTGAAAGTTTTATAGTTTCCCATTTAAGCCATCAGCCATTTTGAGTTCACTTTTGAATAAGGTGTGAGACTCAGGTCACGCTTAAGTTCTATTGCTCTAGCACCATTTATTGAGAAAACTACCTTTTTCCCCCACTGAATTTCTTTTTATATCTTTGTAAAAAAAAAAAAAAAAACTATGGGGCATTTCAGGGGGGGGGGCATGTCTGTCTGGGCTCTCTGTCCCAGTGGTCTGGGTATCTACCCCTCCACACTGCCACACAGGCCTGATTATTGTACCTACATAATAAGTCTAGGAATCAAATATATTGATTCCTTCCATTGTGCTCTTATTTTTCAAAAAGGATTTTAGCTATTCTATTTATTTTGCTCTCTATATGAATTTTAAAATAATATTGTCTATCTACCAAAAGTATCTTGCTGCTATTTGGATAGGATTTGCGTTAAATCTGTATCTCCATTTGAACAGAAGTGGCACCTTCTGCTGAGTCTGATACCCCAGGAATGTGGCTTATTTCTACATTCGTTTAGATCTTCTCTGATTTCTTTCTTTGGAGCTCTATAGCTTTCAGTGTACATATCCTGTACACATTTTATTGGATTTATACACACATTTCTCCTTTCTCTCTCTCTCCCTTGAATTTTAAATGGTTTTGTATTTTTAATTCTGCCATCCTTTGTTAATTTCTAGTAGATAGAAATACGACATATTTTGTATGATTATCGTATTTTGTGACATTCCTAAACTCACTTATTATTTCTAGGAATTTCTTTCTTAGGTTTCTTGGGATTTTTATGTACAAAGTTATATAATTTGCGAATAGTGACCATTCATGTCTGCCTTTATAATCTGACGCCTTCATTTCCTTTCCTTATTGTACTGGCCATAACTTCCAATGCTAAGTTGAATTAGAATGGTGGGAGTACATTTCCTTCCCTTGGGCCTGATCCTGGGGAGAGACATTCGATTTCCGTCCTAAGTACACACACAAGTTAACTGTGAGCTGGTGGTAGAAGGGCCTCATTAAAGGGAGGGAGTTCCCTTCTATTCTACTGTCTTCTCTATTCTTACTGTTTTCATGAATGTATGTCGGATTTTTCCAAATACTTTTCTATATTATTGATATGGTGATGTGATTATTTTCTTTCTTAATACAGCAGATTACATTGATCAGCTCTGCATTCCTGGAATAGCTCCACTTGGCCATGCTGTTAAATTTTTTTAATATATTGCTGAATCCTATTTACTGATATTTTATTAAAGATTTATTGTATTTATGTATTGGTGAGGAATATTGATTGGTCTGTAGTTTTCTCTTCATGCACTATATTTTTCTAGTTTTGGCCTCAGGGTAATAATAGCTTCATGAAATGAATTGTGAAATATTCCCTGCTGGGCAGCGCCTGTGGCTCAGTGGGTAGGGGGCCAGAGGGTGGTGGGTTCAAACCCGGTCCCGGCCAAACTGCTACAAAAAAATAGCCGGGTGTTGTGACGGTCGCCTGTAGTCCCAGCTACTAGGAGGCTGAGGCAAGAGAATCACCTAAGCCCAGGAGGTGGAGGTTGCTGTGAGCTGTGTGATGCCATAACTCTACCCAAGGTGATAAAGTGAGACTGTCTCTATGGAAAAGAAAAAAAAAAAAGAAATATTCCCTCCTCTTCCATTTTGTGTTAATTTTCTTTAAATGAAGAATTCTCTAGTGAAACCATCTGAGCCTAGAGATTTCCTGTGGCAAAATTTTTAACTTACAAATTCAATTTCCTTGATAGTTATAGAGCTATTCAAATTATCTATTTCATATTGGGTAAGTTACAAGTCATTTGTGTTTTCTGAGGAATTGATTCATTTCACCCAAAGTTATCAACCTAACTCAGCAAAATGTCAAATGTCTTGTCAACAAGCATCAAGTTGATGTATGTGGAGATGTTCAGAGTATTTTCTTATTATATTTTGGTGTCTTTACGGTCGGTCCTGCTATTCTGTTTCTTTCCTGATGTTGGTCATTTCTGTCTTTTCTCCTTTTTTTTTTGTCAGTCTTGCTGAAGATTTGTCAATTTTGTTGATTTTCCTAAGACACGGCACTTTCTCTCACTGGTTTTCTGTGTTGCTTCTCCTGTGTTTACTCTCACTGATTTCTGCTCCTACTTTAGTTATTTCCTTCCTTCTCCTGGCCTTGGGTTTAGTTTGCTCTTCTTTGTCTAGGTTCTGGAGCTGGTAATTTATGTCATTTATTTGAAACTTTTTTTCTTTTCTCCTGTATGCATTAGGTGCTGTAAATTCCCCACTCAGCGCTGGGTAATGGTGCCCTGCAAGTTTGGCTCATTGTTTCTTCATTTTCCGAAGTATCTGCTTTTCCTTGACATTTCCTCTTTGAATCACCGACTATTTGGAAGTGTGTCGTTTCCGAGTGTTTGGAGATTTCTCCTGTTATGTTTCTATTACCGATTTCTAGTTTGATTCTTCTGTGGTTAGAGAACACACTCTGTATGAATTCAATTTATTAAAACTTTTTGAGGTTTATTTTAGGACTTAGGGTATAGCCTATCTTAGTATATATCCCATGAGCACGTCAAAAGAAGAATCACTCTGCTATTGATAGGTAGAATGTTTTATTTATTATTTTATTTATTTATTTATTTATTTATTTATTTTGCAGCTTTTGGCCAGGGCTGGGTTTGAACCCACCACCTCTGGTATATGGGGCCAGCACCCTACTCCTTTGAGCCACAGGTGCTGCCCAGGTAGAAAGTTTTATAAATGTCCATTAGATGTTGTTTGTTGATGGCATTGTTGAGTTGTTCTATATCCTCGAGGATTTTGATATGTTTGATCTGATGTGTCTTGATATGACTTTTTTTTTTTTTTTTTTACTTAACCCGTTTGGGGTTTGGTGAGCTACTTGCATCTGTGGAATTATATCTTTTCTCAAATTTGGAAAGTTTTAGCCATGATACTACTTTTTCAGCCCCACTTTCTTTTTTCTTCTCTTTTTTGGGATTCTGATGACATGAATGTTATATCTTTATTGTAAGAAACATCATTCTGGTAAAGTGTGGGGATGGAGTTTACCCTTTTTGTCAACGGTCACAGACCTGCCCACTGTGAACCCCTCTTTCTCACAATGCAGTGACCATCTCTTAGGGTTCTCACATTCTTCCTATATGAAAAGCAGGTTGGGACTTCACTGCATTTAATGGGCTTTTTATCTGTTAAGGAATAAATTATGAAGGAGATATAGAAAAAAGCAAAATGAAACTTGGAATACTGGAAATAATTGTTATAGAAAAAGATCAAAGCAGTTAAAAAGATTAAATATAAAACACTGTTAGAAGCCTTTGCTCTGAACACAATACTTCTGCAAAGAGGTTTGGAGAGATATAAAATGGAGCTCAAAATTCTTTGCAACAGAGTGAATTCCACGTGATTAATAGTCAGGCGCCCAGGGATGGGGCCGTTTGCACCCACAGCTTATTAGTGTTCATGAAGACACTGCTGCCCATGCTCATGCAAGCGGCAAGCAGTTCCCTGCATTTGTGGGTTCTTGCCTTTGCTGCCCAGCCAAACAGAATCCTTCATGATTGACAGAGTCGAGTGAGCGCGACTTGGCATGTGCCTGGCAGTACCCCCAGCCACTAAAGTGCCCTCAAAGTCCCCTGAACTTCCCCTGTGTTAGCCCATGTCACACATTGCTGATGTTTCCTCTTCAACAACTGTCTCTCCACAGAAACTCTGTGCTCTATGAGGTCTGATGCAAACCCGTCTACTCAGCCCCAGGGTCTGGCACACAGGGGACACTCAGTGAATGCTTGTCTAATGGATGTATGAATGCACAAGTTCTCTGTGTGGGTGTGAAAAGATCTGCCTACTTCACACTCCACACATTCATTCACCTAGTCATTCCCTCCAAAAGTTTCACTGCATGAGGTGCTAAAAACTTGGAAGTACAGGGGAAAAAAAGTATTTATTTTCCAGGCAGGAGCTCCCATGGAAACACCATCACAAACCTGGGCTCCCTCATATTCCTCTAGATCAGGGACTGAAAATTACAGCTAGTGAACCAACTTTGCCACCTCCTTTTATTAGTAAGTAAAGTTCTGGGGGACGCACCACACTCTGTTTACATGCTGCCTATAGTGACTGGCAGTGTTTAAAATATTTAATATTTGGCCATTTATAGAAAAATTTTGCTAATCCCTACCTAAATCCCAAATTAGGAACTATCTGATAATCCTACCCCACCCCCTGCCTGAAAATTGCCTGCAACATCAAAACAGATAAGGTCATAGCTCAATCCTCCAGCCAATACTTGCAGTCAAGATGATGGGGGGGGTATTAAATTTATAGACAAAAATATAAATATTTGCCCCTCAAATCTTCAGCTCATGTCAGTGCTCATCAAAACCCTGATTGTATTGCAATGTCTTCTATTTGTGGTAAAACTCACAGAATGGGGCCAACCAGAGGTGGTCTGCCGTCAGTGTGCGGGACAACTGGGCCCCATCGCTCACAGTGGGGACACATCCTATTCAGGCATTGGCAACGCACAGGTCACTGCCATCCCCTGGAGGTCGGAAAATGTTCCACATTTGAGGAGCAGCTGGGGGTTCAGCATGGCGGGAGGGAGGGAGTGAAGGGGTGCAGGGGAGGTAGGCATGCTGGAGGGGTGAGGAGCAGGCTGCTGTGAGGGCTGGGTTTGGACTCCAAGTGAGAGGGGAGCCAGGACAGGCTTTGAGCAGAGGAACAACTGGAGCTGACTTGTGCTTTGAGGCGATCACTGTGGTCTATGTGCGGGATCAGGTGGTAGGGGCAAGAGCAGAAGCTGGGCCACAGGTGAAGAGGCTGCTGGACTGGCCCAGAGGAGACCCAAGCTCAGCTGCGATCCTGAGTGATGGAGGAGGGCAGATAACAAGGGTCAGACTCTGCACTCCAGAGGCAGAGCCTGTAGGATTGTCTGATGGGTGGAGCGTAGGAAGAAGAGAAGAGTCAAGGAAACCTTCCAAGTTTTTGACCTGAACAAGTGGAAGAATTGCCGCTGACTGAAGTGGGGAAGATGAGGGAGAAGAATCAGGGTTCGGGGTGACAGCAAGGTGCATTCCCCATGTGTTAAGGTTGACACACTATGCTTTGTTTTAACCCTCAAATTTCTTCCCCCTCCCTTGAAGCATCCTCATTTGAAAACCAAGCCCCCTATGTTATAGCTTCGGGGTACCCCCCCCACTCCCTTCCCTCAGCAAGCCCCCCCCCAAGATGGCAGTGAAGCACAGTGGTTAAAAGTGCTGCCTCCAGAGCCAGGATTCCTGCAATCAAATCTGAGTCTGCCATTTCCCAGCTGTGCAACCTTGAGAAAACTACTCAACTTCTCTGAACTTGAGTTTCCTCATTTATAAAATAAAATCATCACAATAATAACACTCATCTTTTTGTCTGGGGTGTAAAGATTACCAGGATGCTCTCTGGGAAACAGGTGAGTGCTCAGGAAATCCTGGCTTCCTGGCGAGGCCCCAGGTCTCTGTGTCGAAGCTTCCCCAGTTTCCTGTGCTGTGTCTCAGGATGAGGTGTGAGCACCAGGCTCTGGGTGGGAGTGACAGGTGAGATGGGGGGAGCTGGGGTCTGGCACGAGGCTCTCTGCCTCCTAGAATGGGTCAGGGCAGGAGCCGCTGAGGGCAGCATGCTAACCAAGTACACACCTTCCCACTTCTTAGAAATCAACCAGGATGGTTCCCCATGGTCAGAGGGGCAGATGGGGAGGAGGAAGCTGGGACCTGACCTGAGTCAGGGCTGGGGGCTGAGGGTGGTGGAAGAGTGGCTGAGGAAGCGGTCCCTGAAGGCACATTCTGGCTTTTCCCACCTGGCCACTGGAGCCAGAGTCAGTTCCCTCTCAGCACGTGGACAGCTGGCAGCAACTTTGAGTGAGATTCTATAAAACACAGACTGTTCCGCACTCTGCAGATGAGTATTTCTTATATTTCCCTCTTCCAAGAAAAGAGTGAAATCACAACTTTTCCCCCACCAAATGCAGGTCTGAGTAGAGTTAGGCTGATGACAGAGCCCGGCTCTGCTGTTCCCTGGTGAGCTTTATGCCGGGACGGGAGAGCTGAGAAGAACAGGGGGATGGTGTGCCCTGCAGGTGCCCTCCCTAGAACTCAGATGTCTCAAGTACAATTTTGGCCAACTCTGGGCTGCAATCAATTCTTGGATGAATTCTCTGACAGGTGTTTAAAATGATGCTATTCTGGGCTGTTGATTAAAGAATGATCCATATGTTTTAGAAGACAGATGTGTGAGCAGCACAGTCAACATTCAGTTGAGAAGGTGGAGGAGCCTGATTTTCCCCCCAGATGGACGGCAAGCGTGTCTGCAGTCACATGGAATTTTTTGTGTGTTTAGGGTTAGGTCATAGAGCATGAAAGAGGTCATTTTTGGTGTGAAAAGAAAGAAAGAGCATTCAAAAGTTATTTTTAATCTGCTTGGGTTGTAATTATTTTTTCAAAAGCGACTTAACCTTTAAGAAAAAATGTATACTGATTTTAAGATTAAAAGACATATTTTAAAGGTATCTAGACTATAAAACAGAGGGTTGCTATTAAGTGTTGGCTGCCCCTCATGACACTGCTCTGAGCCAGGGCAGGGCTGCGGGCTGGCGGGATGAGGCACTGTGGCTCAGGGCAGGTG
>NW_003852478.1:5850590-5852875 GCF_000181295.1 Otolemur garnettii
AAGGTGACACTGTCTAGAGCTGAGGTTCTCAAGGTGACACTGTCTAGAGCTGAGGTTCTCCCCTCACGGCCTTTCTGCCTCCCTGAGCACACGGGCAACGTCTGGAAACACTTTTGGTTGTCATAACTTGGGGTGCTGCTGGCAGCCAGTGAGTAGAGCCCAGGGTGCTGTCCCCCACTCTGCAGGGTACAGCAAGGCCCCCGCCACAAAGAATCATTTGGCCCAAAATGTCCAGAGTGCCAGAGAGGCTGAGAAGCCCTGGTCTCCGGTGAGCTCTCCACGCCATTCTTGGAGGCAGCTAACGTTGCTGGGAGGCGAGGTGACTCTGCAATGTCCTGGCTAGTGGGGACACAGCCTGACACAGCAGGTCCCAGCAGGAAGGAGATTGTGGGCCAGTAACAGTGACCCTCCTCCTCCTCCATGTCCCACACCCCCTCCTGCCTCACCTGAGTCCAGCAAACTCCTTACCAGTCACTCTCTGGATCATCTATGGCTCTTGACCTTTGCTCCTTTCTCTCTGGAAAATTCTTAATGGTTCCTTAAGACCCTGTCCCAATGCTAGACATCTTCTTTGTGACACCTTCTCTGAGGCCCTCCCTGTCCCCGTCCCCATCCCCTCTGTCCCTCCAGGCAGAGGAAAGTTTCTCCTCTTTCCCACTATAACAACATTTGATTGTGGTGGTTTGTTTGCATTTAGTGAAATCTCCGCTTCTGGGAATTAGGCACCGAGTCTTTTCCAGCTCTGAGGTCCTAAGCCCTGGCATCGTGTCTGGCACTTAATAGGTGAGTGATAATTTTATGCCAAATTATTCCTTTAACAAGATCTACAAGTACCATGCTTTTCCTACAGGGAGCCCTGATTTCAGAAATGGAAAGAAACAGCTTTTGTTGTGACTTGGAGCAAACATGTATTGTCGGGGTTGTATGTAAATCAGCTAGCACAAGGCCTGACACATTTCAGATTTTATTAAATGAGCATCATTTGCCTTCCGCTCCCTTCAAAGCAGCCAGAGCGGCTCAGAAAGGGGCATGGCTAGTTGAGAACCGTGGCTCAGTGAGAGGTGTGGCTCAGTGAGGGGCGTGGCTCGGTGAGAGGCAAGGCTCAGGGAGGGGCGTGGCTCAGTGAGAGGCGTGGCTCAGTGAGGGGCAAGGCTCAGGGAGGGGCGTGGCTCAGTGAGAGGCAAGGCTCAGGGAGGGGTGTGGCTCGGTGATAGGCGTGGCTCAGTGAGGGGCATGGCACGGCTTTTAGGACTGTGCAGATGTGGAGGTATCACTCCACATTGCTGCTGTCTAGACTGACAATTGCCAGGAATGAAGCATCCTCTGCCCAATTCTTGCCATAGCCTGTCACCTCCATTCTGGGTCTCCCATGTGTGCAAAGGACACCAGATATACAGCCGAATCCATCCTCCCTTTTGTCACACAGAAGAGCAGCTGGGAAGTGGCCGCCTCCTCTGGGGCTGTTTCCAGCCTCCTTGAGCTGCTATGTGCCTATTGAACGCGAACCGTAGTTGAACATGAGCGTTATGATCTGTGCTCTGCTGGCCCTAAGCTTGACCCGGCATATCTCATCTGCTGGAGGGTCTTCAGGGCTCTGTCTGCTAGAGTCTCAGGGACACTCCAGCCTTGGAAACTGCTCAGGGTTGTTCCATGAGAACAAAAATGAGAAGTGAGGTAGAAAACAAGAGTATAATTAAGTGGTCAATCTATAGACCAAAATGCTTCTCAGTGACCTCCTCCCACCTGATTGTGTGCTTGGAATAACCAGCAGCCAGCCATTTAGCCCCCCACCCTCCAAAATATCTGGAGATTTGACAGGGCGAGTTGGTCTAGGACTGCCCAGGGCAGCTGGTGTAAATGCGGGTGTTTCTTACTCTCTGCATTCTGATGTCTGGGGGTGCCACTGGCAGAGGGGCCAGCTCCCTTCCCACTCACCCTGGAGTGAACTCTGCTGGCCTATACCTGCTGCTCCCGTAGACGGAGCTCTGAGCTCCCTACTTATTGATTTTTACCTGAATATGAGTAAGTAACCAACGGTCTCCCGATATTTGAAAACACTGAAATTTCAGAGAGAGAAACTAAAATTAGAAAACTCCCAAGTAAACAGAAATGTGGAGAAGTGAAGAGACCCTTCCTGCCAAACTTCTACACTGATATCATCGGAAAACCAAGGAACAATATAGCACAGATGAACAGAATGGTATGGAGGGGACAGATGAACAGAGTGGCATGGAGGGGACAGATGAACAGAGTGGCATGGAGGGGACAGATGAACAGAGTGGCAT
>NW_003852478.1:5852933-5855912 GCF_000181295.1 Otolemur garnettii
ATGGAGGGGACAGATGAACAGAGTGGTATGGAGGGGACAACCAAAGGGCGAGAATGGAATTTTGGACGAAAAATGTGGTTCCTCAGTGGCAGACACTGAGGGTGCCCCAGCACCCTCCGCCTCCTTCCTCTCACTGACTGGTTTTCTCTCGCTCACAGCCTCCTAGCTCAGATCGGGCTGATCCTGATCTGTAGCTCACGGTCTCCTGGCTCTGACCGTGTTGATCCTGATCCGTAGCTCACTGTCTCCTGGCTCAGACTGCGCTGATCCTGATCCATAGCTCATGGCCTCCTGGCTCAGACTGTGCTGATCCTGATCCGTAGCTCACGGCCTCCTGGCTCAGCCTGTGCTGATCCTGATCTGTAGCTCACGGTCTCCTGGCTCAGCCTGTGCTGATCCTGATCCGTAGCTCACGGCCTCCTAGCTCAGACCATGCTGATCCTGATCCGTAGCTCACGGCCTCCTGGCTCAGCCTGTGCTGATCCTGATCAGTAACAGGGCAGCTTTAAGTTTGTGCAGTACAGTATTCCCAAACCCAAGAGAAACTGAAAATGGAATGCAACAATCTCCTTCAACTTTTTCTGAGGAAAAGGTACTTAAAAACAAAATATGAAAAGTGAAAGCAAAGAATTCCCAAATATAAAGACGTTAGCCTAAATATGCAAAGAACAGACTCCTAAATGCAGCACCAGTTTTAAGCAACTTTGTGTCAATTACCTTTTCTTCATAGCAGTTCCTCTGTATCTCCTTCAAATCTAGAAAAAATTCACATGTAAATGTGATTCCTCAATGATTTTTTTAATATAATTACTGATCCTTACCCAGAACTCTAGTACTTCCAAAACGCTCCCATCCTCACGTGTTCCTAAACCGCTCTCCTCAGCAAGAACAGGGAGAAGAATTATAAACTTAAGTGAAAAAGATACAAAATTATTTAGATTGTTTAGTAGGGAAAGGAAAAAGGAAGGACAATGGGAACAAGAAGAGTGACTGGAGACATTGCCAGACTTCCCTGGAGGGAAGGTAGATTTCACATACAGGTGAGGGGAGGAGAAGCCCAGCTCAGGGATCAGTCATGTACAGAAACGCTGGAGCCTGCGGGGGACCTCAGAGAGGACGCTGTGAAGCAGAGAAGGAAGGTCAAGGAAAACAGGCACGAGTGTGGAGCTAACCCAGAGACGCTCAGCCCAGTGAGGGAGCAAGGGAGTGGGTCCCTTTCTTTCCCCTACACTCCTTTGGTGAACAATGGGCTACCAAGTTTCGTAGAACTTTTACCATCCCCAAGGAGCCCCCGCACTGTGGCAAACAGATTCGTGCAGAGAACTTGTGTGATGCCAGAGTTGGGCATTCGACATGGGTTTCCCCTCCAAGGAGAGGGACCTAAGAGGCCAGAGAGCAGTTTCCTCCATTCAGACTCTCTTTCCTCCCCAGCCCCTTCCCAACCACTGCAGCAAAGTAGTTTGAGCCAAGGATTTGGCAAGTGGTCGCCTGCTATCAGCTGTGCATCCAGAATTCAGAGATTTTCACAGAGAAGGGGTCTACACTTTTCCCCTTAAGGACCTGCAGTGTGAAGTGAACTCGCCTGATAATCTTATTATCTATTTTAGGTTACATAAAATAATTAAAGCATTAAAAAAAATGTGGTTCCATGAGACTATTCTCCCATGTAGTACTCAACATAATTTATGCAGCTACTCTACACTCAAGTGAGGAACGTCTTCCCTCTCCTTGGGTGTCCCCTGTGCACAGGGGCTTCCTTCCAGAGCCCAGCAGGGAAGAGTCAGAGCAGGAAGGGTGGGGAACTGACAAGCCCTGTCTCCAACAGCAGCTGAGCAAGGCCAATGTCAAGACCACAAACCGAGTTGGTAGAATGTGCCCTTGACACGGTGTGATGAAAATCGTGCTAAACCTCCATGATCTTTCTCCCAATAACCCATTGCCCTAGTTTCATCATGAGAAAAGTGGACAGAGTCCAGTTTGGGGGCATCTTGTAAAATATGCCATCAGTCTTCCGTTAATAGTCAAGGCCATCAAAAACCTGGGAAGTCTGAGAAACTGCCACACCGAAAGGGGCCTGAAGAGACCTGGCAATGAAATGTAATGTGGCACATTGGGTGGGGTCCTTACAAAGAAAAAGGACAGCAGGCAAAAAGGCCAAAGAAATCCAAACTGTGAGCTTTAGTTAATGGTAATATATCGGTACTGGTTTATCAGGTGTAACCAAGGTGTCATGCCAGTGTTAAGGTATTAATAACAGGGGGACAGGACACATGGGAAAACTGCTGTAAAAAATGAAGTCTGTTAAAAAAATTGTAGTTATAGAATTTAAAATGTCAATGGACAAGTTGAAAGAGAAAGCTGAGACGTTTTCCAAACGGTAGAACAAGAAGGAAAAAGGAGAGAGAAGTGAAAAGTTAAAAGATGTAAATGGCTAATCTTGGTAGATTCAATTTACTTCTAATATAGGTTCTAGAAAGAGAAAATAAGGAAAAACAGAAGGGAAAAAATCATCAAAGAAAGCACAAGAATGTTTATGAAATAAGACAAGTGTCTTCAAAGTGAAGTTCAACTTCCAAGCAGGATGAACGAAAAGAGATTGGTCACTAGTGTCCAGTTGTTTGGAGTTTGGAGTTTGGAAAGGTGCAATTCTGCCTTGGGAGAAAAGAAAGTAAGTGGATGGATGAAACTCCTCAGATGCCTAAGTATTGATAAGTATTAGATGGGAGAACCAAGAGATAGCTAAGGTTCAGGAGTCACTAAATACACATGAGGCGGCACCCAGACGCCGAGCAGTCGTGCTGTGCTGAATCTACACCAGGCCATTAGCACTCAGAATTCACTGAATACGCCCGGAGACATAAAGGAGTCAGCATTCAGAGGCCTAACCCAACCACCCATTAGCAACACCCGTTCTGGCCCCATGAGTCCTCTGCTCAGGAAATGATTATAAAACTCACAGCTACCAAGCAGGCTGGCTGG
>NW_003852478.1:5856129-5900775 GCF_000181295.1 Otolemur garnettii
TTTCCCCATCACCTTCCCTTCTCACACCCAAGCCCACCACACAGAGACAAACACTCACACATACATCTTGCCCACCTGGCAAACCCCTCAAAAAATATTTGTTGCATATTCTGTCAGCTTACACCCTGACTGGCTGTATCTGTTCCTGCCCCAATGAGCGACCTCCTCAAAGCAGGGCCCGTGTCTTTTCAGCCGTGTCTCCACGGCAGAGAGATTTAAGGCTTACCAGCAAAGAATGGAATTTTGAAAATACACTTATTAAATTGGAAAGTGGTGCATATTAAATGCAATTATGTAAATCAGAAAGTTCTTTAGTTCAACAAAAATCCATAAATGCCCATGGTTCAACCCAATTCATACATTTTGCCTGTCATTGTGTCTTAATTCAAACTTAATACTTTTGAACTCAAAATAGCTTTTCTCAAGATTACATACACAACTTTTATACTTTGAAAAAAGTTTGTTTTCTTCATAATTTAAGCAGGGTATAATTTTCCGTTTGATGATTTAGTACCAAACAAAAATATAGTTATTAAGAATTTAACTTCTAGGGTTGCAGCGTGGCGATGGCAGCAGGTGGCAGTGACGTCAGCCTTTCCAGCACCCGCTTTAGGCCTGGGCATCTCTGCGGGCATCCCAGCCACACTCCAGCTACTTCACCTACCAATACCCCCAGATTAAATACCTCTTGTTCTCATTTTTAAATAATTTGGATTGGAAGAAAATGAATCATTTGTATAAAATCCTATAAATTATAAAATGTGGTTGTTATATCTCTGTAGTATATTTAACAAGTTCCTCTATCTCCTAATCAATTTGAAAAACAATTTTCCAGGCAGGGACCCCATGAGATTAGAGGGGTGAATAGCTTCTGCCTTCATTAGATTGTTCCTCTACTCAGCTTATTTTTACAATTTTTCAAATATCAGGACATTTTATTTATGTCTGAATGTCTCCTTCATCATTCGTTGCACTAAATTCTAGGAGCCAACCACTTACTTTTCTTTTCTTTCTCTCCTTTGGAACCAACCTGTAGGGGTGGACTCCTGAGGGTGACCTTCCTGACCCCACTTCCTACCTTTAGCCAGCGACAATCTTGCCTTCCAGGCTGACTTTGCTGCCTTGGTCTCAGAGTTCCTGCCATTCTGTCCTACATTTACCATGTGGAACCAGAACTGGCTTTGGAATTCTGGTTTATTCTGTTCCCAGAGTTAGGAGAAACACAGTGCCGTAACTGTTTGCTGCAGGAATAAGTGGTCTGTAGACTCACTTCTGGGTTCTCCCACACCCCTATCCTTGCTGCTCCTCCCATTCCCATCATCCTTTTTTTTTTTTTCCTCACCATATTTTAGGGGACATATATACTCACATATCCTACCTGGAGTAAAATTCTTGCTTTCCTGAAAAAAATAATAATAATTTGACTTCTAGAGTTAAATTGCCTGGGGTTCAAACCCTTATGTTCACCACTTAGTAACTGTGGATTTGGGGGGAAATGACTTGTGCCTTCATTTCCTCATCTCTTAAATGGAAATAACAATAAGGCAATATGATTATTGGGTGGATTAAATGAAATAGTGCGTGTATTAGTCTTCTCAGGCTGCCATAACAGAATACCATAACAAAAAGACTGGGTGAATTAAAGGACAGAAATCTACTTTCTCATAATTCTGGAGATTGGAAATTCAAGATCAAGGTGCCATCAGTGTGAGTGTCTGGTGAGGGTTTTCTCTTTGGTTTGCAAACAGACTGTGTGTGAGCTCTTCTTTTAAGGATACTAATCCTATTGGATCGGGGTCCCACTCTTATGACCTCATTTAACCTTAATTACTTCCTTACAGGCTACACTTCCAAATACAACCACCTGGGGATTAGAGTTTCTACATAAGAATTCTGGGAAGACACAAGCATCCAGGCCATGGCAGTGCATGTGAGGCAGTTAGCAGAATTCCTGGTGTGCGTGGCCATGAGTATTAGTGGACTATGGAAGCCACTTTTGGTGCATGAGAAGATTCGTGCTTGGAGCTCTCAGGAACAGATGATGACACCAGTATCTATAGAAAGTACAGAAGGCAGAGGCCAGGTGTGGCTTCTGCCTGGCCTGAGAAGGGTTGGGAAACCAAGTGGAGAAGATGGGTTGGCTGTGGAGGCCAGTGTTCAAGTGTGTCTTGGGGAATCCTCAGACACTGTCCTGGCACCAGCCCTACCGCTGGACCTCGAACTCTCTGCCCCCAGATACTTGCTGTATGCTTCATCTTGTTGCTACTTTAAATTAGACTCAGTCTGAACAAAACCATTGAAAGTTGAAGCAAGATATTAACAATGAGGGAAAACCAGGGACCAGTGGCCAGAAGTCATGACAGCGGAGCAGATGGGAGCAAAGTGGAGAAAGTGAAAAGAGATGAGGGAGGAAGGAAAGGAAAAGGAACAAGAAGGCGGGAAGTGGGCAGGTGCTGAGAGAGACCAGCAGACAGACGGGGGGACAGGCTGCCTGGGAGTCCCAGGGCCTCGCATCTCCCTCAGTGTTTCCAGTCAGTAGGCAAAGCATCAGATCAAAGAATGATCTAGAAAGGCATTTCATGACGAAGAATAGCGAAATTACAGGACAGTCCTCACTTGCTTCCAGCATACCTAGAATGTTCCTGTGGGGTTTCTCCCAGCCGTTCTTGCTCACTGTCTCTCAGACAGAAGAGCTAAAGCTCAGAAAACTAGTCCCATGAACGTCTACTGCACGTCCTGGAGGTAGCACCAGATAGACATTTAGAAAAGTCAGTCTTCTATCTAGAGATTTTATTTATTTATTTTTTTTGGCCAGGATTGGGTTTGAACCTACCACCTCTCGAGCATATGGGGCAGGTGCCCAACTCCTTTGAGCCACAAGCGCCACCCTATCTAGAGACTTTTTAAGGAATGGAAGGAATCAACATACATGCTACATATTAAACACTCTGCTGAGTGTTTGAAATATTTTGATATTTAACTCTCATAATAACACTTAACTCCTCCAATCATCACGGGGGAAGTTCACTCACAGACATTGTTGGTGATCTAAGCAAAACCAGTTATCCAGACAGAATTTGAAAGCAGGTCTAATTAAGAAATAGAATTGTTGGAGACTCGCGAACACAGAGAGATGCAAATATTGGCAGCCCTCTGCCATCATGGGAATTTAGTGCTGGCAGAATGTGTAGATGAAATAGAATTATCTATATTCTAACAAACGCTAGTAATCAACTCACATTTTAGTGTAGTTTTAAAATTTCTTATTCAAGTATGTGAACTCTGAGATGGAATGAAAACCTCAGTGACTTGACATAAGGCAAAAGGCAGTTACCACTGAAGGATTATTAGTAACGTTGGCTAGTCTCTTGCTAAAGCTAAGAGGACCCAGGGGGATCAAAATAGATGTCTTCTAATTAAAAGCAAATGCAACTCTTTGACGAACATGATTAGTACAAGTTACACTGGATAGAAAGAAAGATAATTGGAGGCTGTGTGATGGCAAACATCTGGATTTGGGGGAATGGATGACTGGCTGAGCTGAATTGTCCATGTTTGGACAGCTGGATCATATCATATTTAGGGCAGGGTCTTCTCACCACCCTTGGCCCTGTTTCCCACCAAACAAAAATAAGTCACTTCTCCAACCCAGTCCCAGGTCATGTTTCTAATCTCCACTGGTGCTCAGATAGATGGGGCTGGAGGCTGTCACTTCATCAAGCTGGTGACCTGTAGTCTGAGGCCACTCGGGTTAAGCAGGAAGCTGAAAGATTCCCAGTAGTAATTTCAGCATTCATGAGACTTCGGCAATGAATCTCTCTCTTGGCTTCTGAAAGGGCAAAGTCATGTCATCTTGCTGCTGTTCTATTTGTTTTTGCTCAGAAAAGGAAAACAAGGTCATCAGATTCAAAGGGTTTATTTTCAACAACTCAAGGTCTCCATTAAAAAGGACATCAGAATATCTTTGTTTTCCCTTAAGCTTTTCTTGATCAGTGATTATTTGTTTGGCTTTCTGCAAGGAAAGGAAGTGAGAACGAAATAAAAGGAGTGATTCTGGTTAATACACAAAAATTCTCTTTGTACCATGTTCATTATAATGAGAAAATGGAAATAGCTAAATTATCTGACAATAGGGGCTAGTTAAATAGATCACAGAATGTCCACAGCTACACACTCTGGAGAGATTCAAAACTGGTCTTTTACTAGACAGAGAAAACAGAAAAGGAGACAGAGGGGGGAGTTTGAAGAGCGAAAGGCAGGTGGAAGAGCTTGGATTTGATCAGGTCCCAGGGAAAGACTGTTAGTTCCACAGTAAGGAACTGGGGGAATGGCAAGGGGTGTGCATGTCTGTCTGTATGAAGGGAGGCTGGAAAGTGTGGCCCCCGGGCAGGAGGTGCTGCAGTAACAGAGGTCCAAAGTGGTAGGAGCTTGGGCTGTGGTTGTGTGACGGGGACGGTGGTGGGGCTGGAAATATGTTGACATGCTGTTGATGATGATGATGGACATTATGGAGAGGATGACCAAGGGGACAGTGACAGTTATGATGGTGAGGATGATGGTGGTCTCAGTAATCAGTGGAAGAAGAGGAATTAATGGCCTCTCTGTTTGTTAGAGAAAGCCAGCATGTTTCGAATAGCACCTCTGTACTGCCCCTCACGGATTCAGATGGTCTCAGTGGTCCTGACCAAATGTGCAATCTTTAGCTGTAGCACTGTCCCCTCCCAGTTCTGACACATTTCTGTGCTACCTGTACACGTGTTTCCTCCTTTCTATCATTCACTTCTTAGATTCAAGGAATATTTTATTTATTTATTCATTTTACGTTTCAGATGTGATTTAATTTATCCATATGGGTTCAACAACAGGGATTTTGCACTCCATATTTTTCTGAGCTACTGAGAGTGATTTTATTGGGATGAAAAAACTGAACCCAACAGTGGATCCTCTCTGAACTCCAACAGAATACAATGGAGAGGAAGGAACCCACCATCGTTAGAAATGTAACTGTCGGCATGGAGGAATATTATTTTTTCAATGAACATTTTCATTTCATACCATTATTGGGAAGTTTATTTTTAAAAGGAAACTCAATTTTTATTATTATAAAGGGAAACCGTGTATCATTTGGCATAAATTGGAAATACTAGTGAAATTGAAAGCCGTTAAAAACAAACGTTGTTATTAAATCCTTATGTGCCAGAGGTTCTGACCCTGAGACTTGCTCTTTCTTTGTTAAAAATGAAGATTGAGAGTTTCTGGAGAAGTGGTGAAGGCATCATTGTGCTAAACCAAAACTTTCCCTTCACCAAATCTAAAGGCTGAGAAGAAAGTTGAAAAGGGAATAGCTTTCTCAGTATGTGATAAAATGTCACCCAAAATCTGTTCATCTGTGTGTCACTTAAAGTCACCTAAAATCATGTCCCACAGTTTGGAAACACTGTTCTAGGGAAAGACTGTTTTTCTTCATCTGGGACCTTGGAGGCTCCTGTCTCTTGGGGATGGCAGACGTGTGGGGAAGAGAACAAGGTGAGAGGGATGAGAGGAACCACGGAGAGGGGAGACAGGTGCTGCCCTGCGGTGTGGCAATGCCCCAAGGACCAGGGCTGGGTGGTTGGTAAACATACCTCTGCTTAGATTTGAAAAACAAATACATTAGCAAGCGAGAAAGAAATCATAAATAATCATATAAGTACGTGAGGAAACAAACAGAAAAAGAACTTTGATATCACACACTTTGCAAAATGCCCACATGAACAAACCATTCGGCACAGGCAGACTCCCAGAAGGCCATCTGGGAAGTGGTGGCACGACGAGTGTCATCGGCTGTGCCAATGCGAGTGTGCCGGATAAAAACCTAAAATAACAGAAACAGAACCTCGACATATGTCTCCCGATTTACACGGCTGATTTTTACACTTTCAGAAATTTTGAAAGTGTCGACACGGTGGCTCAGGACTGGAGTCCTCGCACTGTGAGAGGCAGCAGCAGAAGGACTGCTCGAGCTCAGAAGTCCAAGACCAGTCCTTTTATTAGGACTCCGTCTCTAGTAAAAATAGTAAAAATAGTTGGGTGTTGTAGAGGGCACCAACAGTCCCAGTTACTTGGGAGGCTGAGGCAGGAGGATCCCTTGAGCCCAAGAGTTTGAGGTTGCTGTGAGCTATGACACCACTGCACTCTACCCAGGGTTATCCAGGGGAACAGAGATTCTGTCTCAAGAAAAAAAAAAAAAGATTCTTTTGTTCTCTGAGAAGCTGATTTTTAAAATCAATTTTTGTGTCCTCCCTGACACTCCACAGATGTTTATATAAATATTCCAAAGTTTATTTTCATCATGACAGCCCTCAGAGGGGTGATGCTACCCCACTCTTACGGAGATCCGAGGCTCAGAGAGATGAAGTGGGCATCGCAGCCAGGGAGCACTCAGCAGAGATTCATCTGTGACAGTGAAATCCCTGCCTTTGCCCCATCCCTACTGCCTCTACGTAAAGTGGCATGATATTTAGTGAATTCTAAAACATTTTCCTCTTTGTTCTCACAAGGACTCCTATTCTCTGCCTAGCAAGACTGTCAGGTGAGAAAGAGCAGCCCTCAGCAATGTGACAGTTATGCCGCCCCTGAGTCTGGTCAACCCGCAATCTTAGATAGAAGGACAGAGAGCAGATGCCCACCTGCTGGCTCCAGGGAATATCCAGAAAGTCTGCTGAGCCATCTGATTCTCAGTGCTAGTGTTTCCACACTCAATATATCCTTCTCTTTAAAAGAAGCTATTATTCAGGAACTGGAAAATGTCTTTTGGTTTGATGAATAGAGATTAGCATCCTCAAATAACATTTCCCCAGTGCCTACACGAGCCCGTGAATTTGGCATACATGCAAATTAATTAGGGGCTTAAATGTTAATAATAAGTATCTTAGGAGCAGCTGCAAAGAAGCTGCTAAATAAATGTCTGAAGTTGATTCACAGGAAGTCCGGTGGTGTGTAATCAGCACAGGGGTCCTGAGCGGCTTCCTGTGTTCTAGTCCCTCCCCCGGACACTTTTTAAATACTCATGAAGCAAGTGTGATGCCGAAGAATGACTTATTTGCCTTCTGTTCACCCACACGCCTTTGCTACGAGACTTTCTTCTCACCCCCTGAAGGTGCCTCACAGCTTGAGGGTTGAGTCAGTGAGTCGATATTTAGGATCATACGGTTGGTCATCAAGTCAATGTTTAGGCAATGGCCGTGTGCCCAGATCTTTTCTCACCAAGCGTCCAGACTTCCCAGTCTCGGTGGGTGAGTAGCTGACCACAGAGGATTATTCGGGGAGCTGCATAAGTGGGGAGCCGAGGCCAGAGTTGCATCTCTACTTCTGTTCTGCTCACTTGCTGTGTCTCATGACATAAGATACGTTTTCACCTCTTTAAAATGAGAAATGGCTTAGGGTCTCCCCATTTAACAAATCAACTATCACTAATGCAAAAAAATCTATGATTCTGTTCTCAGGAGCTTGAATGTTTGTGTAGGAAAATTTTAGAGGACATTGTTTCTTTGTGTGCACTACCAGAATGAAGCTGAAATGACAAAGGCTTTGTGACTTGCCCAAGCTTCAGTAACGTAAAGGAATGTCATTGCCAAGCCATTCTCTGCACACGGTCATTGCCTGTTCCACCGTGGGGCTCAGAAGTGGGAAGAAGCAAACTGCCAGTCCCTCCCTGGAGCCTGGTTCCCCCCTCCGTATCTTGGACTCTCCCTGTTTAGTCTCCTTGGCTTTACTCTAGGAGCTGCTTCTTGGATTTACAAGTGGGCCTTGGGGACACAGATCCTTTCATACACCGGAGCTTCCTGCGGTCCATGCTGAGTTTGGAGCTGTGGGAACTTGAGTCCCTGGGTCAGCACATTCCCGTCAGCCCGCAGCCTCCCTCCACCGTTAAACCCAACACCAGGGGTTAGCTCTACCCAGCTGTCAAGCTACAAAGAAGAAGCCATTAGACGTATGTCTGGCTTAAGACACTAAGAAGAAAAAACCAGAGAAATGCTCCTTAAACAAGATCAAAATTTCTCTCTTTTTCAGGTGCATGTGGACAGTCCAGTGCAGAAGGGTCAGCACAGAAGGCTGGAGACTGCTCTCATTAGAGGGAGTCCTCACAAGGTCAGCCTTGCCTGGCATCGGGAGTTCTCAGAGTGGCCCTGCTCAACCACTAGCTCACTGAGGGGAGCCTGGCAGTCTTGCACTATGTTCTATCAGTGGGGGATGTTTTTTTGAGATTGATGATCTTATTCTGCTAAATGTGGTGCCAAGACTATGTCTGCGCTACTTGTGACAGTCTGGAATTCTGGCAGAGGGTCGGCAGAGGGTGCCCAATGCCAGCTCACATGGACTTCCCTGTCAGAAGCACCACACCCATGCCACCGTGTGTCCCCTGCTGGGGAAAAGTGGGCTCCTCGTGGGTGGGAGTGGCGAGAGTCCTGCCGGTGGGCTCCTCCACACTCTGTCTGCGCCTTTTGCCCTCAATCTGGCCACTTCATCTTATCACACTTATTCACTGCTAAGCCATGAATCTTAGCTGTGAGCGCACATTGTGTTAGTCCTGTGAGTCCTCCGAGCAAAACTCTGAATTCGAGGGTGGTCTTGGGAGCCCAGAACAGTTCAGCACCTTCAGCGTCCCCTCAGCATCAGGCAGCTCTGGCTCTCTCTCCGTCTGCTGCCTTCAAATGCATCTGGACCTGACTCCGGACGGCTTCCTGACACGTGTGTTCCAACTACTAGCTAGAAGCAGGGAATGGCCAGAGCAGCCTTGGACTTCTTCCCCCACCATCATTTAAGAACAATTCCTAACTATTACCAAAACCAATGACATCCCATTGGCCAGAAGTTGCTCAGATGGCCATACCCAGTTGCAAGGGAGGCGAGGAAGTGTCTATATTCTGAGCCGTCCTGTGTCTGACCAATACCCTGGGGAAGGATATCTCTTGTTTTAGAGAAAGGAGGAATGGTCATTTGGGAAGAACTAACCATGGTCCTCCAGAGAAGGCAAGAAAATATTACAGTTGAGGATTATTATTTTTTAATTAAACCAAGTTAAAGATCTTTATATCGCTAAGTGAAATTACATTAGTTTTGGGACGGATCCTCTAAACAGTGAGAAAGAAGCAGGCTTCTTGCCTATAAAAAGATTTATTCTAGGACCAGTGATGAGCTGCCAAACCATTTGCTAGCTGCTAGAAGATTTGCATATGGAAGGAATTAAAAATTCCTGGACATTGATTTTTACCACTTTCCTCACTCTCTCACCTCATTTTCTAAATATTTCTAAAAATAAAGTATTTTGACTGGAAATCTTTGGACCAAATGGAAAAATCAAGCTGATGTTACTTGGTTCTCTGTACACTTCATAAAACACTGACTACACAGGACTGAACCAGGCCAACGTAGTATAACTCTTATCCTCAGGAAATGTCCAACTCAATCCAAGACAACACTGACTATTGTAATATATTGTTATGTAGATGTAGTAGTACCAATCAGGCACAGATGCATGTGTTATTAACCTGAGGATTCATGGATGGACTTTATGGAATTGTCTAGATATCCTTGAAACAGCATGTAAAATTATAAGCAAACACAAATTTTTATGTTGACTTCATCAGTTGATGAAAGGACTCTGTGCCCCTGCAAAGTTTATGAATGTTTGCACTTGTATTTTAACTTCTCATTGCCAAGAGATGATATATATCCTGTGGTCCGTACATGCTTCCCAGTGTCCTAGAAACTGATGGATAAAGGAAAATTTGCCAGCCAGTGAAGGCCAGAGGGATAGTCTGGACAAGAGTCAAAGCAAAAGAACAGACCTTCTAGAATCAGAAAAGGCTGGGTCAGTTACAGAGCAGCTCTACCCAACAACACATTTTCTTCCAAGTCATTCCTAAATGACATGTGTGACTTGGACTTGGGTGTCTCACAGTATCCCCAGTCAGCAGCTTGTCCCAGTCCGGCGACATCCATTTTCCATATAAACCCATTACTTCACTGCATAGCCCTCCTGCCAGTCTCAGGTCAGCAGGCGACGTCAGTGGTGTCCTGGTGAGGGCTCTCTATGATAAGGACAACTAGAGCAAAACCCAGAAGCCCAAAGTAGAACATCACAGCTACTCAGGTATTTTTCAGTAGCCAAGGTCAATGAGATGTAACAAATAATAAAATGGGCAATGAAATTGCTGACTTTTGTTTTGCACGGTCCCTTAATCCGATTAGAAGGTTTTGGGGCACATGGAACAACATGAGCCACTCTGCTCAGCCATGGGAAGCAGATTTGTTCTCATGAGAGTCACAGTTAGGATGCCGAGTGGTTACGGATTCCTCCCCGTATGTCTGTGTGTGTGCAGGATGCGGTCTGCCTCTGAAGGCTGCAGCAGATGCAAAGTTTTAATGTGGCAAGGACATCCAAGGTCACACTATTTAGGAATTAAGTCTCATAATGCCAGGAGGCTTTTGCCAAAGGGGCTTTAGGTAGCAACTCATCACAATTTGTAGTTTTCATCTATCCAGAATGAGACAGCTCTGACATCCTAGGAAATTTTGAGTAGTATTCTTGCATTACAGAAATTATCTTAGTTAGGGAATAATTTAGGAGACCAAAAAGCCAGAGTGGCTCAAATAAAATAAATGTTTCGCTCACTAAATTCTCGGAAGTAGGTGGGAGCTCCAAACCCCACTCCATCAAATTGTCCAGGGACCAACGTTCTTTGTACCATTGCTCCAGAGAAGACCACCAGCAGCCCACAGAAAGCGATGGGAAGGAAAGTGGAGGCTAGGTGCTGCCCTTTTAGGGAGGTGCTGCCCAGGCACCTCACAGTGACCTCTGCTCACATTCTCCTGGGAGCATGGCATCACAAGGAGACACCTAGCTGCAAAGCAAGCTCTGGGGTGGAAGTCATAGCCGAGTGCTCTGCTGAAACTGTTGGGGTGGGAGGGAGTCACTGCTATTACCAGTAGGAAGAAGAGGAGGATTCTGGGAGCAATGGGCATTCTCTGCCAGTTTGGGTTCTCGTTTATAGAATTAGCCAGAGACAGCAGAGTATAGTAGAGAAAGCACAGCCTTGAGTGAAGCAGACGCCCTCGTTTGTGTCTTTCACTCAGTAGCTGTGCGATTTTGAACATATTATCTATTTCAATGAACTTCCTATTTTCTAGTCCTTACCTATAAAACAGGAGTAATAATGCCATAGTTCTATGAGATTAGGCAATGACATGTTCACAGTGCCTGCTACATAGGAAAAAAGGTGTGTGTCTATACTATATAGAGCACATATTTTTAAGTGACTTTACCAGGTTAGAAGATACAGAAAAGATAAATGCTCAGGATTGCATTGACCTTGAAAACTGAAATGAGAAATGAGATTAAAAAAAATAATTTGTAGGAGTTCCATTGAGTGTGTCCTTAACTAGAGGGCACACTCATTCTGAGAAGGAAAAGACACAGTGCTTCCCCTCTGTCAATGAGCCCATGAACTTGAGGTCTAAGACGCCATGCAATAATGGATTGAGAGCGCCTGGGTCAAGGTCACGCTTAAAACTGTGGGCAAAGCTTCACCAGGAATACCAGAGTTTAAAGTGACGATTTCTTTTTTGTCTCTGATACACTCTCTTTTCCCCGATTTCCAGTACCCTCCTCCTTCAAGGCCAGCCGTAAGCTGAGGACTCCAGGCCTTCCCTACTCCCTCGCAGGATGGATTGCTCCTCCCAAGCTGTGGCTTATGCCCCTCATAAGCTCTTCTGCCTTATGTGACTTCTGGTGGCTTCAATGTCTGTGTCCTCTGGAAGACTTGAGCAATGTGCGGGCAGAGACCACCTGTTAGGGCCTAGTCATCATCGTTTCCTTCCCTGTGGCCCCAGCACAAAACCTCACACATTCCATGTGTGGGATAATCAGGTTGCTCAAGGAATAAACAAAGGAATTCCTCCTTGGCCACTCCAGCTCAATGCCCCAACGACTCTATCTTCTGAATAAAAAATTAAGGCTTGTTATCTGTTAATGGAACATATTGAGGATAACTGTTCTGGGGAAATCAGAAACATTTGGTTACATTCAAAATTCATGCATCTTTCAGAGAGTTAATACAGCTCTAAGTTTGGTTTATCTTAAGTAAGTCACTTAACCTTTATGCCTTCTCATTCTTCCTTAACCCAATGAAGATAATATTAAATAAAGCTTGACCTGCCTGCTACACAGGGTCACCATGACAAAGAACAAATAAAATCATGATGTGGGTAAAATCTCTTTGGGAGATTTTAAATTACTGTAAGACCTGAGGTCATAGTTATAGATGTGGCTTTCCATTTTATGGAACATAGAAGTTAAGCTTCCAGTTTGGACTTCCTGGCCCCTTAGCTACATAATCCTTCACGGCCCAGGCCAGTGTTTTTCCTTGTTTTGGAGCAGTAACTTTTCATCTCTCATAGCTGAGAAGTTCCAAGACTTGGAGGTCACTTAATGTGCAATTCCGAGCTAATCCAGTGAGTCAAAGAATTAGATGATCTGCTTGGACCTCTCATTTCCCCCCATACAGACCTGCTATTTTTTTCTTTTTCTTTTTCAATCTCGTCTCTTCTCTTCTCTTCTCTTCTTTTCTTTTCTTTTATCCCCCATTTGGTCTCACTTTGTTACCTAGACTAGATTTCCATGGCATCAGCCTCACTCATGGCAATCTCAAACTCCTAGGATCAACCCATCCTTCTGCCTCAGCCTCCAGAGTAACTGGGACGACAGGCACCCACCACAACACCCGGCTAGTTTGTCTATTTTTAATAGATATGGGATCTCACTCTTGCTCAGAGTGCTGGGATTACAGGCGTGAGCCACCGTGCCTGCCTTCTTTACTTTTTTCTATTAGGGATGGTCACTCTCTCACTTTCTGCCCTGCAATGTACAATCATCTACCATCTTGAAAGGAAATTTTTCAAAAACAAAGTTTAACTAACATGATGGACAGCCACCCTCACTGTGAAGAAGTCAGGTTTCGGTAGAGTAGAGCAGACTATCAATTTGAACTTTAACAAGAGTAGTATCTATTTAAGGTTAGATTGAGTTTCCTTAGTCTGCACTCTGCTGACATTACAAAGACAGCTTGACTAAGGACTGATTATATGGTTTTAGAATTATGCCAAACAAGAGGGAAAAAAAGAGCAAAATCCTACAGGAAACAGGGACCAGCCTGGAAGATCAAAGGCTTTGTCCCCAAGGAAGACTTGCATTATTCATAGAGTCCTTTTAGAGGAAGCCCAGTAGTTAACTGATGTCTGAGTAAGGGAGGCCTCCTCTTATCTCAGCAACACAGGACACAAAAGAGTAATTCAGCAGAAGAAGGTGGGGAAAGGAGGGGTGGGGAGGCTATAAGGCTACGAAAGCCCAGGGATGTGAGGCATTCTAGTATTTGCACATTTTTAGCACAGGATTCTAGACCTCAGCACTCTTGACATTTTAGGACAGATCATGCTTATAATGCCCTATGCATTGTAAACATCCCTGGCACTAGATGCGGCATCTCCCAAGATGTGATGATAAAGATGTCTCTAACATGGCTCAGTGTCCCTGAAAGCAAAATTTTCTCTATGGAGAAGGACTGAGTTGAAAAGAATGTATTTTTGTCACCAGCTGGGTATGGGGTCTCCAGCTGTGAGGCATGGTGGTTGACAGTCATCTTGGTTGATGTCTCCCCTGGCTTTTCTATCAGGTTGTTGAGAAAAGGGCGTTACAATTCTCTAACGATGTGGGATTGTCTGATTTCTCCTCCCAGTTCTGTCAATTTTTGCTTCATGAATTTTTTAACTTTTAAAAACAACTTTGTGGAGGTATAATTTACAATTTACAGCAGGCCCAGTTCCTTATGTTGACCACCTCTGTAGGCTGACCAGTTTGTTACAGTCCCTGGGTGGTCAGCTTACAGAGCTTCTGCTGTAATTAGAAAGTACCCTAAAGTGGTAGAAATATTAGATAGTAGACATATTATGGTTTTGGCAGCACCTCCTTACCCCTGGACTCTCCCCACTAGTTATAAGTAGCATCTTCCAGCTGTGACAACCCCCAAACTCTCTAGACATTGCCAGATGTCCCTTTGGGAACAAAATGCGACCCCTCCCCCATGTAAAAGCCTTTTCTTGCACCTATGGCTCTGGGAGGTGTGGGGTCAACCCTCCAGCTCCTCATGTGCACACTCAGGTTATAGAGACATTCACAATCTGGCTCGAGAATGTTATGCTCCCCTTTTGCTTTGCTTGGATCTAAATAAAGTAGGAAAAACTGGTGCAGCAGGTATAGAGGAGGCAGGACTGTTCTGAAGGAATTACAGGCATGGCAGAGGATGGGGCAAAGAGGTCCACCTGGTGATCCTGCAGAGAAGCACCTGGCCACCACCACTGTCAGCTCAGGTAGGAAGGATGCAGTCAGCACCACTGGCCAGGGTGAGCAAATTCAGGAGTCCAGAGGGTGCGAGAACCAGCCCCTGCGGCAGTAATGAGCAACAGCCAATGAGACCCACTGCTGGCCCAGGAGCTGGCGCTGGCAAGGTGTCCCCTGTCTCCCGTCTTCTGTGCTATCCCCAGGCTAGACTTTATAATTACATCTTTTTTTTTTTTTTTAAATTGCTGCATTATTTTTTCTTTTCTTTTTTTGGCCAGGGCTGGGTTTGAACCCACCACCTCCGGCATATGGGGCAGGTGTCCTACTCCTATGAGCCACAGGTGCCACCCTATAATTACATCTTTACACACAAAGTGCTTTCTGTGCTGGTGCTCTCCTTAGGATGCTCTGGGCTACAAAATTATAGAAAACCCAATTTAAAATGAGTTCCAAGTGATCAAAGCTGGCATTTATTATTCAGATCACCAAAAGTCCAGAGGTAAATGGCTTCAGGCTTAGATAATTCAGTCGCTACACTGAATGTCACTGCACACCCAGCCTCTCCTCTCCTCTGATCTGCCTTCCTGGTGGGCTGGCTCATCCTTGGCTAATGCTCTTATGGCTCTAGAAATTCTGCCAGAGCTTCCAACATCACACACAGAGATGACATCTGGCAGCAGCAGCAGCAGCAGAAGGAATCGATTCCTGTATGTCTCTGCAAAAGGAGACGGATCCCTCTAACTGGCCTCCCTGGCCTAGAGGTTGGTGGGTCTCAGCTACCTTGAGCCTGGGATGAGATCTGCCTTCCTGGTGGGCTGGCTCATCCAGGGATTATGTCCCTGGGGGAGGGGTTGCATTTTGATCTCAAAGGGACATCTGGCTGCCTGGGATCAGGCGTCCAAACAAAATTAGGATTTATCAGCAAGGAAGAAATGGAGAACAATTATTGGGTAGTGATCTACAAATATGATATAATTTAATTTAAATTTCACATAATTCTGTGAGGGAGGTATGATTATTAACTTCATTTTATAGATGAAAAATGCTGGTGAAGTTGCCCGCCTCACTCAAGCTCATTCGGGAAGCCAGTGACAGGGCAAAGACCCAAAGGGGAGGTCTGACTTTGGACTCTGTATTTCTTAAAAGTCCTTCTATACTGATTCCCCGAGCACTACCTGCCACATTATTTGTGCTGAACTGGGCTGGGCCCTGTCCCATTCATTAGTTTCTAGAAATAAATCACACTTTCAAGGTCCAGTCTGAAAAGGTTTTAACGAGGTTTTTATAACTATATCAGAAAAGCTCATAAAAGAGCTTTTCCCTTTTTTCTTTCTTTCTCTCTTCTCTCCCTACAACTCTCCTGACTTACCCTCCCTTGAACACTCTTTCACTGAGCACCTAATTCAACAGATACTTTATGAGGATATCATTTTTCTTGACTTCAAACCCAGCCAGCAACCTGTGGAATAACCCCTAGACAACCCAATACACGAGCGCCATTTCTCTAAGGTACGAACACTTTGGTCACAATGTATTGAAAGGAGTTTAATTGAGCAAAAAAGAAAACTCCATATACATACACTCTGCAACCAACCATAGGAATTTAAAGTTCTGCTGCTCCTGATATTATTTATTTATTTTAAACAGAGCTTTGGTTTCTACATCTGTTAAAAAAAGGAGAAAAGCAGACCAATTTACCAAAGCCGATTTGACAAAACCAATTCATTGAGTTTACTTGTGTCTTTTGAATACCTACAGAGCATGTGCAACTCCACGTCTTAATACAAGGCAGCTTGGACCCAATCACCAGCCACTGGGCCTGGTCTCTCCACTCTGCAGGCAGAGACAGTAATGCCTGGCTCCGTGGGCAGGGACAGTGAAGCCCGGCTCCGTGTGCTGTGGTCATGTTTTCCACTCTGTGGGCAGGGACAGTGACGCCTGGCTCCATAAACAGAGACGGTGATGCTTGGCTCTGTGTGCAGTAGTCATGTTTTCTGCTCTGCAGACAGGGACAGTGACGCCCAGTTCCTTGGGTAGTGGTCACATTCTCTGCTCCGCAGGCAGGTTCAGTGATGCCCGGCTCCGTGTGCAGGAGTCATGTTCTCCGCTCTGCGGGCAGGTTCAGTGATGCCCGGCTCCGTGTGCAGGAGTCATGTTCTCCGCTCTGCAGGCAGGTTCAGTGATGCCCGGCTCCGCGGGCAGGGCCAGTGCTGCCCAGCTCCGTGGGCAGTGGTCACGTTCAGCGCTGGAGGAGAGGTTGCATGCCGGGTTTGCAGCACCGCCTGGCCCATGTAGAAACTCAGTTTACTGAGTTCTTGCCGCTCTCCTGCTTGGTAGTAAGTTACCCCTCAGGGACCCCTTCTCCAGCGTGTCACCTGTGCCCCTGCTCCATGTACGTCGCCATACTTCCTCCTTCTCGAGAGCCCGTGAACTCGCTGCTCCTGTGGGGGAAGCACTGACCCCCCCCCCCAGTCTCCTCCTCAAGCGACTCTGATTCAGCCTCCATGGCTTAGACGCCACTTCTTGAGAAAGCCTCCCTGACTGCCCTAGACCAAGCCAAAGCCCCTGTGGGATCCTCTAGACACCACGCGTCTCTCCCGCCCAGCGCTGAGCATTTGTGACCCAATATTGGTGTGGTTAGTGTGTGTCTGAGGCTGACGGCTGTGTGAGGGAAGGGACTGAAGGGTACAACAGGTAACGGATCAAATCACTCGAGACCAAATGTAAGACACCTGTGGAAAAGTCGCCTTCGCACCTGGGAGCAAGCTGCTTGGAATCTAAGTGACGTGGGCAGCATTAGGGAGGGCGGCCATGCTTACCATGGCTGGTTGAGGGGCAGCTGGGTCTACAGCCAAGTCTCTCTTACTGGGGTGCCAAGGACGCACAGCTCATTACTGGGACTCTCTGGGCTGGCTCCTGTCATCAGGGTGTCAGAGGCTGCGGTGTAAGCGTATTTTGTGTGAGTTTGTAACTGGATACCTGCAAGGAAGTGAAGAGCCGGTCTTCCCTTCCCTGAGTCACGTCTGCCGGTAACACAGCCTCACAGAATGTTTCTTCCAGATCTAAGATGGAGTTAGCTTGGCCCACCACAGGGACCATGTCTGTCTTTCCTGCAGGGTGTCAGCAGCAGATACACTCACAGAAATATCAGTTGAATGAAGGACTCCAACTAGAGTCTTGTCAACCCTGTTGTCAAGAAGTAAGCTTCAGCTTCAAAACACCTTGTTTTACTGTCAAACGCCCTTGGACCAGGGAAGAGGACCTCATGCTTCAAAGTGCCCTGCTCTGTCCCTAGGCAAGGACTCTGCCAGCCAAGAGAAGGTGGCCGGGGGAGCTGTGCTCTCAAGGGTGGGCTAAGCTGCAGTGTGTTTGCACCCCTAGACCTCGGAGTAAACAGCAGTTTAGGTGAGGCTGGGAAAAAGGGGGACCAGGCTGCAGCCTGAGGAGGAAACTGATCTTCCTGGCCGCCACGTTGGGGCTGAACTGTCTGAGGAAGGAATTCTGAATCCAAACCTGGCCTTCCAGGTTTTTTATTATTATTTATTAAATCATAGCTGTGTACATTAATGCAGTCATGGGGTACAGTGTGCTGGTTTTATATACAATTTGAAATATTTTCATCAAACTGGTTAACATAGCCTTCATGTCATTTTTAGTTATTGTGTTAAGACATTTATATTCTACATTTAGAAAGATTCACATGTACCCTTGTAAGATGGACCATAGGCATAATCCCACCAATCACCCTCCCTCCACCCATCCTCCCCCCTCCCCTCCTCTCCCTCTCCCCATATTCTTGGGCTATAATTGGGTTATAGCTTTCCTATGAAAGCTATAAGTTAGTTTCATAGCAGGGCTGAGTACATTGGATACTTTTTCTTCCATTCTTGAGATACTTTGCTAAGAAGAATATTTTCCAGCTCCAACCATGTAAACATGAAGGAGGTAAAGTCTCTGTCCTTCTTTAAGGCTGCATAGTATTCCATAGTGTACATATACCACAATTTATTGATCCATTCGTGGGTCGATGGGCACTTGGGCTTCTTCCATGATTTAGCAATTGTGAATTGGGCTGCAGTAAACATTCTGGTACAAATATCTTTGTTGTAGTGTGATTTTTGGTCTTCTGGATATATATCTAGTAGAGGAATTGTAGGATCAAATGGCAGGTCTATTTTTAGTTCTCTAAGTGTTCTCCAGAGTCTTTCCAAAAGGAATGTATTAGTTTGCAATCCCACCAGCAGTGTAGAAATGTTCCCTTTTCTCCACATCCACTCCAGCATCTCTGATTTTGGGATCTGGCCTTCCAGGTCTTAATAGAGGTGTATGTACCAAGGTCAGAGGCTGTGACACTTGTTCGTCGCTGAGTATGAATACTTGTAGTGGAACTATTCCCTCCCTCAAGTATAACAATAAAACTGTTATTAATCTCAGTTTCCATTGTACAGATAACAAAAAACAAACCAAAGAGATGTGAAAATTTGGGTCTGGTTTATACGAATAAAATGTGACATTTTGATTAGTCTTTTGAGGAAGAAACATTAGAACACTATTACCAAATCAAAATGCTTGATTTCATATCTTCTCAGATAGTGGTTCTTAACCTTCTTAATGCTGCCATCTTTTAATACAGTTCCTCATATTGTGGTGACCCCCAACCATAAATTTATTTTTGTTGCTACTTCATAACTGTGAAGTATCCTGTAATTTTGCTACTTTTATTAATTGTAATGTAAATATCTGATATGCAGGATGGTCTTCGGCGACCCCTATGAAAGGGTCGTTCAACCCTCAAAGGGGTTGCCACCCACAGGTTGAGAACCGCTGTTCTAAGAGATCCTCAAAGTTATAGTATTATAAATAACTTAAAAGCAAGAATTGCTGTAGCAGTGAGGATTCATATTCTATACAAAATTGTCTTGTATCAGATAACTTGTATAAATTTCAGAGAAGACAGTTTCAATAATGTCAATCCAGACAAGTGTAGCCTACATTCCTTTATTAATTTCCTTTTCCAATATCTGACTTACTTTTAATCACGTTATATATTAAAACTTACCTATAAATTAAGATTTATAATTTTTTATAGTTTCCTTTGTTCAAATTTAAATCTATGTCCATGAAATGAAAGCTGAAGTTTTCAAATGCAATCAAACCACCCTCTATATTTTTATTCTCTCAGCCTAAAAATCATAAAAATCTCAGTTCAACTGAGACATAATAAGGGAGATCATTTTCAATTCCATAAATGCTTTCAAAGTAAAACTTAAATGCAGAAAAGCCAAAGAGATACCATGTCTCTCAAAATGAATTTCTATTTTAGTAAATGCATAATTATTCAATAACTTTTTTCTTCAGATGGACTTAAACTAATTCAACTATTTAAAAGTTTGATGAAAGCAGAAAATCAGACTAAAAAGAAAAGGAAGAATACATTTTCTTTGTCTCAAAATTAGTAAGATCCAATTGATGTATTTTTGCTCCTCCATTTTTTTTTTTTTTTAAATTGCTTTTGCTCATTAAAAGCCATCTGATTCAGACTTGACAATTTTGTCTGGTGGGGAGAAAATTACACCTATTTAAAAAATCAGGTTCAATTAATATAACCAAAAAGAGTTAGTAAACTAAAACGATGCCCTCCAGGCCACAATATCCCTATCGTTCATTACGGGAGTAGCTTTATAATATTGAGGAGTTTAAGAAGGTCTTTATAGGAAGGCAGGAGCAAACCAATGCGTGTGCGAGTGTGTACACAATCACATGTGTATTCTGGGGGTGCTACATGCGTCCTGAGAGGGGGAGGCATACAGTGCCTGCATGCTGGCACGAATGACATTCATATATTGTACAGATATGATCTGTGATTTAAAAAAAATGCTACAACAACAAGAGAGATTTGTTGTATGAAACTTGTTCTATCCTTACAGTGTGAAGGCAATTCCATCAGTTGTAATTTCTTAACAAGGATTTAGAACTTCCGCAGGAGGCATAAAAATGGAGTATGTCCGAGCTCATTCGGTCGGCTCTGACAGGTACTCAGTTTTTTTGGCTGCTAAATGCAGATCTCTGTTCCTTGTCGCATTGCCTGTGCTTTCCAGTGAAGTTTTATCTGGAGATAACAGGTGAAGTTAAAAGCACCCGGTGAGCTTTGCGCTGAAAGAGACCACAAGGAACTGAGCTCCTCTCTGTACAGGACCAAAACTGTATCTTCCAACAGAAGGGGCACATGAGAGGGAACAGTCTGAGTGTTATCCCAAAACTGGACTAGGGCTGTTTCTATTCTTCCAACATTTTTCTTTTTGAAAAAAAATTATTTGGCCTGGCACAGTGACTCATGCCTACAATCTTGCCACTCTGAGAGGCCGAGATGGGTGGATTGGTCTCAGGAGTTTGAGACCAGCCTGAGCAAGAGTGAGACCCCCATCTCCACAAAAATAGAAAAAACAAGCAGGGCATTGTGTTGGACACCAGTAGTCTCAGGTCTCAGGAGGCTGAGGCAAGAGGATCACTGGAGCCCAGGAGGTGGAGGTTGCTGTGAGCTATGACACCAGGGCACTCCACCAAGGGCACAAAGTGAGACTCTGTCACACACACACACACACACAAATATTTAATCTATTTAAATTACTTTATATTCTGTATAAATCTTCCTCCTCTTCTCCTCCTCTTCCTTCCTTACGACTTGTAGGTTTGCGTACAAGTTATGGTGGTTCCATAGAATAACAAGAAAGTGTGTAAAATTGGTATTATTTCTGCCTTAAGTATTTGATGGAAATACACCAGAGAAGCCACCTAGGCTTGGAGTTTTCTTTGGTGGAAAGTTTTAACTATGAATTCTATTCACTGATTCATGTAAAACTACTGTGGTTATCTTTTCCCCCTTGCATAAGTTTTGGCAATTTGTGCCTTTCAAAGAATCGGTCCGTTTTGTCTCAGGTGTTAAACTATAGGCACGGAATTGTTTATGGAACTCCTTGGTTGTATTTTTAATGTTTGTGGAGTTTGCTACTTTGTCCCTGGTCTTGGTAATTCATTCTCAGCTCTGTCTCTCTCTCTCTCTCTCTGCCCCTCCCCCACCCCACTCTGGACCGGATATTATCAATCTTTTCAAAGACTGCCCTGTTGTTCTGATGATTTTCTCCACTATTTTTCTGTTTTTTATTTCATTGTTTCTGCTCTTTATTGTTTCCTTCCTTCTATGTGCTCTGGGTTTAATTTACTCCTTTTTTTCTAGCGTCTTAAGATATAATATTATATTTTGATTTGAGACCTTTCTTCTTTTCTGACATGAGTGGTTAATGTTCTAAACTTTTCTATAAGCACTGCCTTAATTGCATCCCGCAAATTTTGATATGTTCAAAATGTTTAAAAACTTTTCTTGGATAATTTCTCTTTGTCTATGTTTAGGTTGTTTTATCCTCTGGTGTCTCCATTCTGCTACTGAAGGCTTCCAGGGGCCTTTTTTGTTTCAGTGATTATAAGATTTGAGATCTACCATATCCATTTACCTCTTTCTCTAGTTTTTATTTATTTGCTGAAAACGTCTATCTTTCCCTTCATTTCAAGAGTATTGGCCTTTACTTCATGGAACATAGATTAATTGTTGTAAAGTCTCAGATAATTCCAACACTGGGACATCTCGGATCTGGATGTTGATGATTATCTTTTCATTAAGTTGTTGAGATTTTTCCTGGTTCTTTTTCTTTCTTTTCTCTCTTCTCTTTTCTCTCTCTTTCTTTCTTTATTTCTTTCTTCCACTTTTTAGTGTTTTAGAATTATTTCAGAATATTTTTCAGGGAAGCCAGGTGTGGTGGCTCACACCTGTCATCCTAGCACCCTAGGAGAACAAGGTGGGAGGATCCCTTAAGCTTAAGAGTTCGAGATCAGCCTGAGCAAGAGAGAGATCCCGTTTCTACTAAAAAGAGAAAAAATTACCTGGACATGGTGGCAGGTGCCTATACTCACAGCTACTCGGGAGGCTGAAGCAAGAGGATTGCTTGACCCCATTGAACCCAGGAGTTTGAGGTTGCTGTGAGCTAGGCTGATGCCATGGCACCCTAGCCTGGGTAACAGAGTGAGACTCTGTCTCAAAAAAACTCCCCCAAGACAAAAAACAAACAACAAACCCCCAGAATATTATAGGGATACATGAGTCTATCTTATATGAATAGCTTTTGTGCAGTAATCCAGGTGCCCTCCCCTGGATAGTGTGCTGTGAACCCAGCAGGTGTGAATTGGCCCATCCTCTCCTACCCCCTATCCACCTGCTTGACTTCCATTGAGTTTTACTACCTCATGTGCACACAAGTGTTGATTGATTAGTTCCAATTTCATAGTGAGTATATGTGAGTGGTTTTTTCCCCCATTCTTGTGATATTTTGCTTAGAAAAATGGCCTCTAGTTCCATCTAGGTTGTTAAAAAAAAAGGTATTCATTCACTGTTTGTTTTTAATGGCTGGTAGTTCTCCTATATATGTACCACATTTTATTAGTCCATTGGTGTTTTGACGGACACTGGCTTATTACACCTCTTCCTGATTGTGAATTGTGCTGCAATAAGCATTCAAGTGTCTTTTTGGTAAAATGACATTTTTTCCTTTGGGTAAACACGCAGCAGTGGGCCTGCTGGATCAAACGTAGGCTGCTTCAGCGCTTGGCAGTGTCTCTGTACTGTTTTGCACAGAGGTTGTGCTCACTTGCAGTCTTGCCAGCAGTGTTTAAGTGCTTCTTTTTCGGCATAGCCACGGCAGCCTGTATGGTTTTAGGACATTTTGGTAAATGCCACTCTCACTGGAGTCAGGTGATATCTCATTATGGTTTTGATTTGCATTACCCTGATGATTAAAGATGTTGAACATTTTTTAATATGCTTATTGTACATGAGTCTGTCTTCTTTTGAGAAGCTTTCATGCATGTCATTTGCCCGCTTTTTTATGGAGTTGTTTGATTTTTCTCCTTGCTGATTTGTGTTCTTTGTAGATTCTGGTTATTAAGCCTTTAGCAAATGTATAGCAGGCAAATGTTTTCTCCCACATTGCAGGCTGTCTACTCACTCCATTGATTGTTTCCTTGGCTGTACAGAAGCTTTTTAATTTAATCAGATCCCCCATTTAATTTTTCTTCTTGCTGTGCTAGTCCTTTATCAATTGAGTAATTTTGGATTATATTCTAGACATATTAAATTTGTTTTGAGCCTCTGGGTCTTGTTTAAATCCTCTGGAAAATATTGATGTTTTTGTTTTAGCAAGCCTCAATCTGATTAGATTCAGAGTGCGGGTTCTGGCTCACCTTTTGAGTGCTGCTGTATCAATGTCTGTTTAGTTTTTAAAGACTTCGCTTCAAAATTTAGGTCTGCCCCATGGAAGCCCCAGCCAGGGGCAGGGTGCAGGGGGTGGTCTCCACTGTATCTCGCTTCTCTGAGTCTCTGCTGTGCTGCTTCAGACCAGTTCCACGCAGGTGCAACACAGAAATGTGCTCAGGATTCTATGCACAAATTTGAGGAATCTCTTTGTCCAATGCCCTCATCTCTGGGGTATTCTCCCACACTTTCCAGCTCCTACAGCTACTCTTCTTGGTCTTATAATTAGAAAACTTTTTTTTTTTAATCCTTATTGTATTGCCACACATTTCATGGATTGAATCGCCCTAAAGGGCAAGACAGCAAGAGACCATGAGGTGTACTGGTTGGACAGAAAACGTTTCTCTCAGACAATTAGATACAGCGATTGGGGCTTGCCTCAGAGCAGGACTGAGTAAAAAGAGAGAAAATGAAGGGAGGAGACGTTTCTACTGAATGCTTTGTCCTGCAAGGGACCTATTTCCTGCTTTCTTTCCTCTGTCCAAAAAGTGAGAGTTTTTCTTGGAAATTTTTCTGTTTACACCCACTGTAGAGTTCCACCATTCAGGCTGTTCTCAAGTATAAGCCAGAGATATGGTAGACTGGAAATAAAAAAGGAAACTTATCCCACTAGCAATCATTCTGGTGCAGCGGCTCACACTTGTCTGATTTGCACTCTGGGAGGCCAAGGTGGGGAGATCACTTGACTTCAGCAGTTCAAGACCAGTGTCAGCAAAAACAAAATCTTGTCTCTACCAAAAATAGAAAAATTCGCTAGGCATGATGGTGCACACCTGTAGCTCCAGCTACTCCAGAGGCTGAGGCAGGAGGATCATTTGTGCCCAGGAGTTGGAGGTTGAAGTGAGCTATGATAACGCCACTCAACCAATGGAAAAAGAGTGAGACAAAAAATAAGTTATTTCCCTCTCCAACATGCCTACTATTATTTACTCTTCAAAGTTCCCAGTTGCTTTACATATTTTTGTCTGGTTTTTAGTTGTAATCAAAAAGGTAGGGTAAACTGCTTAATCCGTGCAACCACTCACAATGAATTTTGTCTATTTTAATTTTATTCATTGACTTAAGACTCTAACCCCGAATTTAACATTCTCCCTCCCTTTTACCATAGGATTTTTTTTGGAAAGTGTCTTCAGAGTCTGCAGGTTGTCCTTGTTATTGGAAAGCACTTAAAGCTATGGAGGGATTCATGGGTGATGGAAACACTGTTGCTGTAACTGCATGTGATCTGGTGTCAGAAGAGCGTAGGTCAGGCCCAGTTCTATGCTTCTCAGCTATGGGTCTTAAGTAAGCTAGTGGACCACTCTGACCTGTAAAGTTAGGATTGAACCAGACATCAGTTGTGTAGGATCTACTCATACTAAGTACTCAAGAAATGGTAACTTTTATCATTAGGAACAATTTGTTTTATTGCTATTTCTTTGACCAATTCTCCTTTGTTTTGTAGCCTTGTTCATTAGATCTCAATCAAGATCATTGCTAATTATGGATAAGACCAAAGAGAAATGCCTCCATAGTGAAGATCATGAGTGATAGATTTGCTTGTACAGGAGTGTCCCTTATTCTTGGTTTTGGTTACCTGTGGTCAACCACAGTCCAAAAATATTAGATACGATAAGATGTTCTTAGGGAAGGGAAAGAGACACTACAGTCACATAGCTTTAATTACAGTGTATTGTTATGATTGTCCTATTTATTTATTTCTTTATTTTTTCTTGCAGTTGCCATTGTTGTTTAGCTGGCCCAGGCTGGGTTTGAACCTGCCAGCCTCGGTGTAAGTGGCCAATGCCGGAACCACTGTGCTACGGGTGGCTGAGCCGTAATTGTTCTATTTTATTATTTGTTATTACTGTTAATCTCTCACTGTGCCAAATTTATAAATAAAACATTATCATAGGTATATGGAGAGCTGACAATTAAGTTCATGAACTCTTCCTAGAAAAAGTATGACATACTTCATTGCTGAATCACTGTAGTCACCTTTGAACTTCGTTTGGGAAGCTGTGCACGATGCCAGTGCCTCCCTTCAGAGCACTTTAATTAATTAATTTATTTATTTACTTATTTATTTATTTACAGTTTTTGGCCAGGGCTGGGTTTGAACCCGCCACCTCCAGCATATAGAGCTGGAGCCCTGCTCCTTTGAGCCACAGGCACCGCTCCCTTCAGAGCACTTTTAGAACTCTTTTTATGGAATGACTGTTAGAGCTACCATCATAGAGCATAAAAAAACATGCATTAACAATAATGATGGCTGGGCACCTGTGGCTCAAGCGGCTAAGGCGCCAGCCACATACACCTAAGGTGGCGGGTTCGAATCCAGCCCAGCCCACCAAACAACAATGCTGGCTGCAACCAAAAAATAGCCCAACGTTGTGGCGGGCACCTGTAGTCCCAGCTACTTGGGAGGCTAAGGCAGGAGACTCGCTTGAGCCCAGGAATTGGAGGTTGCTGTGAGCATGATGCCATGGCACTCTACCCAGGGGGACAGCTTGAGGCTTCGTCTCAAAAAAAAAAAAAAACAAAAAAACAAAAAAACAATAATGACGCCACTCAGTCAGACACAAACACGCTGTGAGACCCGGATATACCAAGATTATGAAACCTTCCCAAGCTGTTTGTACAGTGCTGTAAGCGCTCAGTGGCAAGTTTGTGAACTTAATTGTCAGACCCCTCATATAAAAACAATGCTGATGGTCAGTCCAGAAGAAGAGTTCCAAAAGTGCTTGGAAGAGTGAACGTGGTGCTAGCAGTGGCACATGGCTTCCCCAGTGAAGCCACCTGGGAGGTGCTTTGACAGTGACAGTAGTGATGGTCGGCAGTGAGGCATCCAGCGCTTTCTCTAGGCTGAGTTTGCGAAGTTAATTGTCAGACCCCCACATATGTATAGGAAAGAGAGTTGCAGGCATCCACTGGGAGTCTGGGAATGTGTTCCTCAAGAACAAAGGGAGACTAACTGTATTTTTTTGAGGAGGTGGTTACAGAAGATGGCAGAGCTCCAACAGCTAAAAAAAGAAAGAAAGAAAGAAAAAGAAAAGAAACAAACCAGCAACATCTGCCAGACCTTCACCGGAGGTCTGACCATCCAGAAAGGAAGAATCAAAATGCTGTGAAAACACCGAGGAGGTGTGAGAGTGCGGCGACTATTCCAGCTTTGGTAGACAGTTTGTAGTCCAGTGGCTTTTTTTTAAACTGTAGTTTCAACTCGTTTATTTCTTCGTTCCTTAAACCTCCTGATACCAATTCTCTTTTGTTCATCCATCCTCATTATAAATTCAAACAACATGTGTCACTGCCTGTAATTTCTTTGTTGAAAATGGAGTAGCAAGTTTAATAATTCGGCCTCCTTTGGGAACTCCGATGATCTTTCTCCATACGCTGATTAGTGGACCTAGGCGGCCTTTCTTCTTCTTCCTTCCTCTCTCTCTCTTGTCTCATATCTGCCAGTTTGTAACTTACTTCAACCTTTTCTTCTGGATTTTTTCTTTCTTGCTAAGCTCTCTTGTTTGTGAGCTTATAATTCTTGCCTGGGACTTTTTAATTGCGCTCTATTCAAACACAAATGGCTTCTGAACTTTTTATTCTTCACACTTCTGCAATGATAATAAGTAACAGAGTCAAATTTAACTAAAGAAGAATATCAAAAGTTCACTAGAGCAGAACACGGAATAATACAGCATTTCATTAGTTTTCAACACCCACACCGAAAGCTCACTTGTGATCATTCTTTCCATTCTGTTTCTGCTGCTTCTGGGCTGAAAATGCCTGCTGTTATTTCAAAGTGCCAAAATAAAGCCATGATTTCTTCCACAGGGTAATGGAGAGCCGAAATGAGCTGACTGTTAATAAAGGAAAAGTGTCAGTTGTACTGAACATAAAATTCCCTACCAACTAAAAACTGTCTATTGAGTGCCTACTGTATACCTAACAATGAATGCAGATGAAGTATGTCAAATGTGCCTCCCTCCTCAACTTCCTGCTCCTCTCAATTCAAGCAACCAACTTTTATCCCAAATAATCTATCTTGAAAAACAAGAACCTTAAACAATTCACAGACTTGGCTTGCTAGCCTTTCATAATATATAGGTATAAAGAATTCTAGCGGTCTGTTACAGGCTGAATTCTGTGTGCCCTTAAAATTGTTATGTTGAATTCCAACTCCCAAGGTGATGATATTAGGAAGTGGATCCTCTGTGAGACAATTAGGTCAGGAGGGTAGAGCCCTCATGAATGGCATTAGCACCCAACACAAGAAGCCCCAGAGAGCCCCATTGCCCCTTCTGCTGTGTGAGTACAAGATACCAAGAAGATAGCTATGTACAAATTCGGAAGCATGTCCTCCTCCGGTCCTCAACCTGCCAGCACCTTGTTCTCTGACTTGCAGCCCCTGCAACTGTGAGAAGGAGAAGTTTGCTTTTTAAGCTCTCGGTCAATGGTTTTTTATTATAACAGCTGGAATGGGCTGAGACACGGTTCCAGGGAGTGGGAATAGGAACACTCACTATTGCAAATGTGGTAATGCCACTCGGGCTTGTGAGGGCCCTGCTGAAGGGACCCAGGAGAAGAGCTGAACTGTGAAGGGAGGTGCAGTGGGGCTCTCCTGTTTCAGCTGAATACCCTGGAAATCTGATATAAATAAAGCCCCTCCCCATGTCCCCAAGATACAGGGTATCACTCTGTTACCCAGGTTGTAACAGAGTGGGACAACTGGAGCTCACTGCATCTTCGAATGTCCAGGCTCAGGGATCCTCCTGCCTCAGCTGCTTCTTCTTTCCTTTTGGAAAAATAATTCTACGCTTTATTTGGAAGCTGAAAAGAGCCTTAACACCAAAGCAACTTAAAACAAAATGAACAAATCTAAAGCCGTAACTTTTTCAGATTTCAAACTGTACCACAATGCCACAGTAACCAAAACTGCATGGTACTGGCACAAAACAGAGATAGACAATGAGCAGAACATGGAACCCAAATAGCGACTCTCCACATATCGGCAACTGATCTTTGAAAAGTAGACAACAATATACACTTGGGGAAAAAGAACCATCCAACAAATGCTGGGAACACTGAATAGGCAACATGCAGAAGATTGAATCAGAATTCAGATCCCTCACAATTTGTAAAAAATTATTGACAGTGGATAATAAACTTTTTAAAAAATTTTCATGCTTCTTTATTTATACACGCATATAGCGATTTGCAACTATAGTCAGTTGATGTGATTTCATGCAGTGAAAGCTTTAAATATTTAGGTAACCGCCTCAGCTTCTTAAGTAGCTGGGACTGCAGGCCCACACCACTACGCTCAGCTATTTATTTATTTATTTATTTGCTAACAGGGATCTTACTATGTTGTCTAAATTGCACACTTTAAATGAACTATCTGGTATTTGAATTATACTGCAAAAAAGCTGGGTTTTTTTCAGCAGTATAAAAATATAATTGGTACAAATTCCTCTGTCACTATCAAACCCAAGTTTCCATCCACTCCTTCCTAAAAGCCCTTCAAATGACCTGATTTTTGGTACAGAAAATATTGTCATTGTATGCACCCAAGTTCTAATTCTTTTCAAGGTCTCTTTCAAAGAGAAATCAACGGTCTTCTTCCACTCCCACTCAAGAGACAATGGGGCATAATGTTACTTATATAAACTCTGCCACAGAAAGAAGTTAATTTATTTTGAGCTTTGACAAACCAGATCTGAAATCTAGTCTGGAGAATGCAGAGCTATAAACAGTGCTTCTCTGTTCTAACCCTGTGTTTTTACTTTAGGGATATTGACGTTTGCTTGTGGAATTCAACCACCAATTCAGCTACCAGACAGATTTCAGAGGACATTCTGTCCAGCACTGACCATTACACTAGCAAGATGTGTGTGTCTGTCACGTCTTCCTAGAAGAAGGGCTTCATGTGAAAAGTGAATTTGTATTTTACAGTTTCTATGGAGATTGTACAAATAATAGGAAGCTGAAGAGCAGCTGTACTTGGGAAGCAGTGAGTGAATAGGCCTTTTGGAAAAACAGTGTGTTTTCATGTATAATATGACCAGAAGAAAGGAAACCGTCCTGGAGAGAACATTAGACTAATTGTTAGAAGACCGAGAGCTAGTCCTGAATTTGCGGCCACCTAATTCCTAAGGGCTGCTTATGGGCTCTGGACCCTAATTCTCTCAGCTGTTATATACAGGGACTAACGCAGTGGCTTCTGGGCTGTATAACCAGAGTATCAGTCAAGTGAGTCTTCCAGAGAAGCAGAGCCAATAGGCTGTGTGTGTGTGTGTGTGTGCGTGTGCGTGTGTGTACAAAGCGAGAAGGAGAGAGGGAGATCTAGCATACTAATCCCAGCTGGTGGCAGATGGCTTGTGGGTATAAGGTGCATTCCCCCAGTGACGGATGCACCCAGTCCTGACTTCACCACAATGCAGCATATAAATGTAGCAAATTTGTCCTCCATGAATATACACAAATTTAAAAAATAACAATAAAATAAAAAATTTAAGACACAAATCAGCTCGTGTAATTATGGAGGCTGACAAGTCACAAGATCTGTAGTCAGTGAGCTGTTGCTTTAGCAGAGCCACTGGTGTCATTTCAGTGCTGGACGCTCACAGAGTCCAAATGCATGGAAAGATCTATGTCCCAGTCCAAGACGATCCCCTCTGTGTCACTCTTAAACCCCATTCTTCACTGTTTTCTCATAAGCTCTTTACCATGTGATGTTATATATTATGTGTTTGTTTTCCATTGGCGATTAGGATGCAAGCTCCATAAAGAAAAGGACTTTATCTTATTTATCACGGTAGATGTTGAACAATGGCTGGCAGGTTCCAAGCAGTCAATAAATATCTGTTTCTGTTGATTAACGCCTTAAAACAAACCAGTTCTTGATTGAGGTAATGTGTAAGGACTTACTCCTAAGTCAGCCTCCTGGAGAGATAAATTTCCTTGTGCTGCAGAATTTGAGAGGCCTTTCATGATGAGAGATGGAGACAGCTCTGTAAGTGCTGCTGGCATCTTCACTGCTTCTTTAACACTTGCTGTGATTTTATAAAAGAAAATTTGGCAAAGATAAAAGAAATAGGGTAATTTACTCAGAAAATTTCTAGAGGCAATATATTTGCACCTGTTTCTACTAATACAACCATGGATCTATGAATATACAGGCAATGAAAAAGAAAAAGAAAATATATATTTATCTACAGAGAGAGAGAGAAAGAGAGAAAGCATGCATGTGCACGCCCCAAGACATATATATACATAATATATGAGTATATATATATATATATATATAAAAGAGAGAGAGCTCTAGAATATATGTATTCTCTCTATATATATCCTGGAGTTTTTGTATCTATGCTCAGGAGGTTGGACAGTTTACACTTATTACCCTGATGAGGAGAAACAGCCAATGTAAAATGACTTTTAAGAATTAATTTGTAGCTAGGTTAGAAATACTGCCATAAATTCCCCATTTCCTTCTCTATTGAGATAGACAGAGCTTTTGGATAACTAAAAATAGTTTAACTCAATGCAACTTAAAAAACACTTCTTAAGCAGGCATCATGTAGCATGTGCCATGGGAGAAAATAGACAAAAATGAATGTCTATATTACGATCCCCACTTGTGTTGGTGCTGCAGTAGTCTGGTCTGTCCAATCTAGTCTATTAGTATAGTCTAGTTTAAGTGCCAAATGCATTTCTTTTCAACTGCACTTCATTTCTCATTATTTTATAAATAGGGGAATAGACTCTTTCCCCAATTTAGTGATATTTTGCCACAGTTCAAAACAAGCCTAAATGAAATACATCTCTTTTCACATTGGAAGAATATATTATAACTGTCCTGGGGTGGTAATAGTCTATTATCCTCTTTTGCTTGCTCCGTACAAACATGGTATCCTTTCATCAGGGGGACGTGCACAGAGGGTCTCCTGAAATTCAGCTATATGGATCTAATGTGGCTGTCAGCTTCAATAGAGTTTGTTTGTTGTCTTAGTTACAGTAATTATAGAACAACAGCTTTTAACAATCCCAGTGGAGGCGGTGTCTTATTCTGGCCTTTTTATTTCTGCCTATTTCCTCACTGATAAGTAAGACAAATTGGGTTTATAATTAAGCCAGAGTTCTACTTCATTTGGAAAGGTCATGTATCCTAGCCAAACCAAGGGCCTGATGGTTAATTACGGAATTAAGAAGCCAAAGGGTTTGCCATTTTAGTTTGCATCTCTGCAGTTTATAGCTAACCTTGGTACAATGCCAAGGTGAGTATAACTTCAGGAATAAATTGCCCCTTTTGGAGACATAACACTAGTCCCCCCTCATATTCTCCATTAGGGTAGAGATTCCAAGTGTGTTTAAAAGACAAATACAAATGACATTTAGTTATTTTGGTGGGTCAGTGATTCAATCACTGGAATTAAGTTTTCTTGCCAGAAGTTGCTCTGTTAATGAATTGATTGATCCCAGCTTCTTTGCCTTCCACCATACCATCCCTCTACGCCCAACAATAAGCCAAGTGTCATCAAAATCTTAAAACTTTGACCTGTGTCACTAGGAAGGATCAGCTCATACAAACAAAGGACTTCTCCTTATGAATTTTACACAGTTGATTGCAAACGTCTGCTGTGGTCTTGGTGTTTGTCCCTCCAAGACTCAAGTTGACATTTGGAGGGCACAGTGGTGGGGGTGGGAAGTGGGACCTTGTGGGGTACCTGAGCCCCACCCTCATGGATGGAATTAATGGCATTAAAAGGCCAAGTTTGGTTCCCGCTTGCTTCCCTGGACTTCCACCTTCTGCCATGTGAGGAAACAGCAAGAAGTCCCTGGTAAATTGGCTAGAGATAGTACTTCTAATGAGAGGAGCAAAAAAAAATTTCTCTTTTGATAAACATTCAGTAGAAACTGTACATTCAGGACTCATACAACTATTCTGTTTTCCACTACCAGTATAGTAGTCAATAAAATACATGAGCTATTCAGCATTTTATTGTAAAATAGGCATGTGTTAGATAATTTTGTCCAACTTTAGGTCAATATAAGTATTCTCCACACATTTAAGATAGGCAAGGCTAAGCAATGATGTTCAGTAAGTTGGATGTATTATAATAATTTTCAACTTATGATGAGTTTCTTGGGATATAACACCATCATATAATTCAATAATCATCTGTAATAAAGAGCAAAAAAAAAATCAATAAACTGAAAAATGATGGCAGTTGGAAAGAGTGGAGAAGGAAACCCCCAAAGTCTGTTCTTCCACAAAAGCAGCAAATAGATAGGCAAAACTGTTGTAATCTATTTTATTGTGACTCTGAAAACTAATTTAAAAATTTACAACAACCAGAAGAATGATTAATAAAAATTTCCCTCTGAGAAAGAGAACTTTCTGATGTTTTAATTTATCTGGCCTCATATCCCACTCTCCAGCTCTTCAGCAGCCTTGAAAACAATAGCCTATGCTACCAAGACAGATTGTTAATATTCAAGGGAACAGAACAAACCTCATTCTTAAAGAACTGTTATTGTCTATTTTGACCTGAAGAATTGGCTCCAGGAGCTTACCTTTATTTCACTTAACTCAAAATTCTCCCAGGGCTGAGGCAGCTATCCAGGGGAGGCATTAGTAGAAAATATTTCAAGGCAAATATATGAACTGTTGACAACAAGGCAAGCAATGAGAGTTGGAGCAAGCAACTGATGACCTGAAGAGCTCCAGAGGAAAAACACAGTAAATAAGATGCTTTGGCAAATAAGGACTTTGAAAAGTTCCTGTGTATTTCTGGGAATCTAGAAGGCAATATTCATGCTCAGGAATGGCTCACTGTGACTGACTTTCAAATTCTGTGTAAGCAGGAAATAAAGGCTAAGGCAGAATTATAAACTGCCTGGTTAAAGAAGGTACCCCCCCCCGCCCCCCAAACACACACACAGTCTTTCTGCAAGTACTGGGAAACTTTTTTGTTGTTATTTAAAGCATCTAAGGAAATGTCTGTCACTAACTGATCACTACACTTATAGAACAGAGATTTCAATTGTCGACATATGACAGAGAATACAAATTTTAAAAAATTAATTAAGAAAAGTCACTAGCAAAAGCTACTAAAATAAGAAGCAATAAAAGAAAAAGAAAGAAAGAACTAAAAGGGGAATGTGATTTCTAAAGTTGATATATCAAAATATTCAAAAGTTCACTTTTTAACAAAATATTATGAGGCATATGAACAAATAAGAAAGTATTTTGGGTACATAAAACCTGTGGTCTCCCCATGAACAAATTCCCTAAATGTGAAGAAGAAGAAAATCATAAAATGTATGCAGTGGGTGTATGGGTGATCATTGTATAATTTTTTCAACTGTACTGTATGTTTGAAAAATCACCTGCCTTTGGTAGAGTGCCGTGGCATTATACCTCACAGCAACCTCAAATTCTTGGGCTCAAGCAGTCTTCTTGCCTCAGCCTCCTGAGTAGTTTGGACTATAGGTGTGAGCCACACACAATGCCTGGCTAGTTTTTCTATTTTTAGTAGAGATGGGGGTCTCACTCTTGCTCAGGCTGGTCTTGAACTCCCGAGGTCAGGCAATCCATCCACCTCAGCCTCCCAGAGTGCTAGGATTACAGACATGAGCCCCCACACCCAACCTAAAGCTTTTTATAAAGCTACAGTAATTAAGACATCATGGTATTGGCATCAAGATAGGTAAATTGATCAATGAAATAGAATGAAGAGTCCAGAAACAGACCCACCAAATGTGGTAGATTTATTTTTAACAAAGATGTAAGAGCAAGGCAGTGGGAAAAGGATAGTCTCTTCGACAAATGTGCTGAAATGATTGCCTATCTATATGAAAAGGAGAGTACTCTAATTCATATTATTAACTCAAAATAGATCACAGATCTAGCTCAAAACTCAAACTATAAAACTTCTAGAAAAAAAGTCTAGATAGGACTCCAAAACATGACTCATAAAGAAAAAAACTGACAAATCCATCTTCAAATTTAAGAACTTCTAGCTCAGCGCCTATAGCTCAGCCAGTAGGGCGCCAGCCACACACACACAGGAGTTGGCAGGTTCAGACCCAGCCCGGGCCTGCCAAACAACAATGACAACTACAACCAAAAAAATAGCTGGGTGTTGTGGTGGGTGCCTGTAGTCCCAACTACTTGGGAGGCTGAGGCAAGAGAATCACTTAAGCCCAAGAGTTTGAGGTTGCTGTGAGCCGTGACATCACAGCACTCTACCAAGAGAGACGTACTGAGACTCTGTCTCAAAACAAACAAACAAACAAAAAACTTCTGCTGTTTGACAGATACTCTTAAGAAAATAAAAGACAAGCCACAAACTAGGAGGAAGTATTTGTAAGTCACGTATCTGATTAGGACTCTGTGTCTGGAATGCATTTTTTTAAACTCTCAAAACTCAATAGTAAGAAACATATTCCAATCTAAAATGGGCAAAATATTTAAACAGACATTTCAGCAAAAAAAGTTATACAAATGGCAACTAAATGCATGAAAGTATACTCAGTGTTATTAGTCAATTAAACAGTAATAAGACATCAACACCATCTCAAAGAAGAAAGGTTCAGAGAAGCCCAGGATTGATGTGCACCAAGGAGGCCAGAGGTTTCCTGCTCACGTGTGCTCTGGCTGGACAGCCTGGATGAAAGGCTGTCAGTACATAACTGCCGAATATTGGTGAAAACATGAGGAACTTCAAACTTCATACATTCCTGGAAAGAATGTAAAATGGTACAAGTACTTTGGAGCTATGGTTGACACTTTCTGAAAATGTTAAACATACAGGTAGAACATGGCTCAGCCATTTCTCTTGTAGGTGTTTACCAAAGAGAAGGGAAAGAATACATCCAGACAAAGACTCACACACCACATTCACAGCAACTTTACCCGTAACTGCCAAAACCTGAAAATAGCCCTCACCTCAGCAGGTGAGTAGAAATTATACTATATCTATACGATGGAAGAATATTCAGTGATAAAAATGAGATTCGATACATGCAAAAATGGGTGAATCTCAAAATAATTATCCTGTGAATAAAGCCAGTCAAAAAAATATTTATAGACTGTTTTTCTATCCTTTTAAAATTCTAGAAGATGCAAACTAAAATAGACTGACAGAAGCTCAGTGATTGCCTAGAAATCAAGCAGGCAAGAAGGGGAGAGAAGGAAGGGTGGAAAAGGACACGGGGAAAGGCTCCTGGGGAGAGGGTGGACATAGCCCTCATCTAGACGGAGGTGACGCTTTTATACATGCAGTCATGGGCTTAAATTTAATAAGTTGTATAGTTTAAACACATGTAGTTTACTGTGTTTCAATTATACCTTAATAAAGCCATTTACAGAAATAACTATATTTTCCAAAACAAATTAGCACAAAAAGTGCCATTGCTTGACATTTTCCCATCTGTTTTATGTCAGGCTTAATTAAAGACAGCTGGATTCTCATCTCTGCTTGCTGCATAAACATGTTTCACTGCATTGTTTTAGTATTAAGTACAGAAAGAAAATGCATCTTCACCCAAACACATAGCTGGAAATGGGAGAAATATTTTAATAGGCTTTTCAGATAGCTCCGATATTCTTTGTGATACCACATCAAAGCTTGAGGAATGGTAGTTTCTTAAAGGTTAGCTGCAATCTGGAATCTGAGACCAGATTAATCAATTTGTCACATTCTATTATTATTAACATCCATTGTTCCATTATATACTCTGAATGAATCTTTTTTCATGAATAGTTTTGTAATAGTTTGGTCATTTGAAAAATTAATATTAATTTGCTGAGCTGTATAGATATTTCAAATGTTGACATATTTTATTATATATCTATATATGTAAATAATATATCACTGATCTTATAGTATGCTTGGCAATAAAGATATCAGAAGTTATTCAAAGAATCTCTGGTTTTGAACATTGATGCAACATTGCAAAGTGAATATTCAGAAGCTTACAAACAAAATTTAAATTTAAAGATCATTACTTTTGATGTAATGGAGCACTACTTTCACATGAAGCTTTGAATGAACCAATTATCAATGAGGGTAATTTTAAAATGAACTTATCCCTGTCGTGAAGATACATCAACAGAGGATATAAAGAGGTGTTTTGAACTGTTTCTTATCCTGCCTTCACAACTTACAGGAATTGTCAAAGAAAACATTTGAATGTTACTGTGTACATTTACAGTTAAAATGAAATTCAAACTTAGATGAAACTAATTTGTATACAGAGTTAAATCTTTTTAGAAAAAAATTGCTCTCCAAGTATTACCACCTCTAGATGTACCTAAATGTATATTTTGAAAGAATTTATCAAAATATATCCCAGTGTTGCCACAACCTATAAAATAATCTTAACAGCTTTAGTAATAGTGGAAAGACTCCTCTCAAAATCAAAAATGATCAAAATTTGTTTACAATCTTGCATTTGCCAAGAGCAACCACCATCATTTTCAATTACATCAATTAAAAATGAAGTTTTAAATGTATAAATTCTGATGAACTAATAAATGAATGAAGAAAGGTTAGCCAAGAAAATCTTACCATCACTTTAGATGCCATATTAATAAATATATTTTTATTTAATGCAATATTATAATATTCAAAAAAAATTTTTTTTTGCAGTTTTTGACTGGGGCTGGGTTTGAACCCGCTACCTCTGGCATATTGGGCCAGCACCCTACTCCTTTGAGCCACAGGCGCCACCCATAATATTCAATTTTAAAATGAAATATATTGCATTACATAAAAGGATGAGCAAATCAGGACTTTGTTAGGGTGTCTGCCTAAACTAACAATGAGCAATGCCTTCAGAGGGTTTTCCTGGTTTCTTTTACTGGTGGTAATAGGGCATTTAGAAACATTTTTTAAGGCTATCGATTTGAGTATGGACATTCAAAGAAATAAACCAGCTCTCACATATAGTTTCTTTAACCATGACTACATTTATCTCAGAGTTATGGATATCTTTTCCATGTGAAAGTAGCTTTACTCAAGACTAGTATCAAATACTATTGACTGGGGTCAAAGTATAATGAAGAAACTTATTTGTAAGACCTGCAGGTTCCAGTTGGAGTCTAAATGAGGGTCAGTCAAGTCTGGGCACATTTGCAAATTGCTGGGGTGGGTTTGCTGAACATTGACTGACAGGAGGACTGAGGGCCTCCAGGGAGAACTTATTTGGGGGGAAGAAGACACTGGGTTCAACAAAACATCTACAGTAACTACAGAAGAGAGGGACTTCTGTTCACTGCTTGTAACATGGCTCCCTCTCTGTCCAGCCCCATCTGGTCCCAAGGTCAAGGAGGGCAAAGGGAGAGCTATGACAGCTGCTTGGCCAAAGTGTGCGAATGGAGCCAAAGCAGCACCAGCACTGGTGACTTCCAACTGAGTGTGGCCCATGGAAGTGCTGACACCTGCACACAGTGAGAGGGGCCAAGGGACCAGGGTCTCAAGCACTTTCTCCCATCTTCAATTCATGCCCTCATAAGCTGCTAGAGGAATCTTTAAAAATCAGTTGAACAGGGTGGTGCCTGTGGCTCAAAAGAGTAAGGTGCTGGCCTCATATACCAGAGGTGGCGGGTTCAAACTCAGCCCCAGCCAAAAAAAACTGCAAAAATAAAAATATATAAAACAAAATAAAAAATCAGTTGAACAAACAAGCTCTGGCCAGACATGGCTCTGGCTCTAAGGAGGACATGGTTTCTCTAGGATGAGATCTTGGGGTTGGGACCAAGCTTAAGCCATAGACGTGTCCCTAAAGTTATGCAGAAGACAGTGAGGGGAATTTTTTTTGCTCCTAGAAAAGATGGCAAAGAAAAATGAAGAAACAAGTGCTCAATCCCAAACTATTTTTGGAGTCCTCAACACCATAGATGTTTGGTACAAGGCCACCAAGGCAGTGTGGATGGTAGCTGGTGTCCAGACTATAGAGAAGTGTTATACCCATCGCAACCTAAAAACATAGGCTTGGACCCCATTTAGATGTAATTAATTGGTGATTTATTACACCTGCACAGGGGACCGCTGCCCTGAGAGACAGTTGGCCCCAAAGTGGAGTCAGGTTGTCTTTTATACCTTTTTAGCGTAGCTAAGCAAGCAAGCCAGTATAGAAGCAGAATGTTGTAGTTAGCTCAGGGCAGGGTTACAATCTGGGTAACAATGGTTACAGCTTGGGTAGCAATGGTTACAGTTTGGGTAACAGTGGTTGCAGCTTGGGTAGTGATGGTTACAGTTTGGGTAAGTTTCTAGCAATGATTACAGTTTGGGTAAGTTTCTCCATGACCCTGGCAGGGAAGCTGGAGGACAGGCTGAGAACTTCCCTGTTACATTCCCCACTAGTCTTTTTGGGGAATCAAACCCTTGATTCATCTGAATCACTAGGGAGGGGTTGATCACTGGGGTTAATGAGCCAGAAATACTATTTTTAGCTTATTTTTTTTCTAGGTCCTGCCTAAAAATATGTAAGCCTTTCAGTTTTAGGTAGGAGAGGTTACTGAAGTCAGCCAGGAAGCCTCAAGTGTTGTCCAATTTTAGGGCTGTCTGGCAGAAAGCATCTCCACATTTTAAGGGGTACTTGTTCTCAGTCTTACCCTCAGGCAGCACGTGGCAGGGGGCTGGGCAGGCAGGGGTGATTTTTGCATTTGCCACATAGTGTGAGCTCCTCAGGACTGGAGGGCAGTGCAGCAGCCTCCACTTGGGCCACATAGCATCAAGGGGAAGAAGCTCCACAGTGATGTTCTATTACTCCTGGCTCTGCCAGCCTGTCCGGGCAGCTGCAGTGACATAGCCTCACCCCCTGTACAGGGCCTGCCCTCACAACCAACCTGCTGCCTACTGCCATAGAGTGCCCTGGCAAGGCAGCAAGCAAGCAACCTCCACCTCCTCTGCTGGAAAGGCTGGGTGTGAGGGTGCTAGGGGGAGGCGGCAGTGCCTCACTCAGGATCCAAGGTAGTTACAGTCAGAGCCAGCCTCCTTCACACAGGAAGCATCAAACTCACAGTGCATCTCTGTACAGGTTTTGGGTGCTAAGGGGGTTTTATAACTAGCAGGGTCTAGAGCACAGCTATCTGGACACTGCCCACATTTGGGGCCAGCCACGCCCAGGGTTTACAAGAGCATAGCCCAGTCATCTGTTCATAGTTGTCCCATACAGCCCTCTGGGGCTCACAGCCACAGGGGATGAGCCACTCCGGCTATCAGTGACAATGTCTTGGAAATTTTAGAAACCAGGCTCATAGTGGTCACATCTGAGTCCACCCACACCTGGGCAGCAGGAGCACTGTCCTGTGTCTGCATTACATGTCTGGTTGTAGGAGTCATGTACATTGCACTGGCACATGCTGAGGCAGCCAGCCAGGCCCACACCCTGGGCAGCTGTGATGTTACCTTGGCAGCAGCCACAGAGCATCTGAGCACAGTGTGAGGGAGCCATAGACAGCAGTGGGGTCAAATTAGGACCTCAGTAGGCTCCCTGGGCTGCAACATACAGCTCTTGCTGTAACTCATACCTGGCTTTCTTCAGACCACATTCAGTGTTGTAGGTGACCCCATCTGAGCCGCACACCAGGCTCCTCAGGTTATAGATGCATGGCTCATCCTCTGAGCCCTTGTCCCAAATGCCACCATGCTGCTAGTACAACTCTTGCTTACATATGCCATTCTCCTTAGAGCTAGAGCCTCCAGAGCTATACTCAGCCTGCTTGCATGGCCCTGTTGGGGCTTCCTCGATCTGTACCTGCTGGCGGTAGGCAGCTTCCCGCATCTCATACACACTGCTGTAGGTGATATCATCACTACCGCACACAGGACTAGGTGTGTGTGGGGGTGCTTACACCAGGGACATACACATTGGTCAACTGAGCACACAGCTCTAAAGGCACACACTGTGTCTCTATATGTCTCTGTCTACCACTGATCAGAGGGTTCTCTGCAGGCCACCTGGATCTCTTGTGTGAGGATACAGGCTGTGGATTTCAGTTTATATGTGTTGTTATATGTGATCTTATTGCTGCCACTATTTTGTTGCCCCCATCCAGTAGGCTCTCCCAGGCCTCCAGGTCTCTGCCTTTTAAGTACTGCCAGACCCAAACCTCGCAGGAGTACACATGTTGCACTGGGTTTATGTTGAGAATCTCCTCCATTGTGCTGGTGAGCACCATATTCACCTTCTCCTCGCACTGCTCCAGAGCGGGCTCTGGGCACGTCCCACCGGTGGCAGGCAGGGCACTGCATGGCTACCACCAGGAGCAGCAGCAGCAAGACCAGGCCAGACGGCCACAGGTTGGTCATGGTGCAGCCAAGGTCGGTGAGAGGCGGCCAAAGAAAGGTCACCGGCCAGGCCACACCAGGGACAGTACTGGACAGGATAGGACACAGCTCCCAGAGGTGGCAGCACAGACGGTGCGGGGTGGAATGGGGGCAGGACCCTGGGCAGAACTGCCCACTCCCTGGGGGCCCACCCCCACTTCAGCCCCCCAGCATCCTGCAACCTGCTCTGGCAGGAACAAAGCACTGGGCCAGCTGCGCTGGGTGAGGTCATGGGGGGTTTGCGTTTTCCAACTGTACAAGTCACTGGTGGAGAAGGGGACATATATTATGAATGGCTGTCCCACTGAGGCCGGGGTGGGGTTGGTTGGCGCAGGGGCAAAATGGAAGCTGCAGACAAAGATTCCATTCCTGGGGGACTTAGGGCAGAAGTGGAATCTGGGCTAGAGGGCTGGTACATGGTTCCCTCTCGGGTCTGTGAGGGTTCATGTGGGGGCTCTCCTACAGGTCCCTGGGCCCGCGGAGTCGGGGGGTATAGGCGAAATGCTCATATGCCTCTGGCCAAAAAAGCCGTTTGAGAGAGAGCAGTGAAAAGACTTTGTCCAGGCACACTTAAGAAACTGAGGCCAAATCCCATGTGGCCAGGTTAGTTGCAGGCCTAACATGACCAAGGCTTTGGCTGGAATAGCATTTCCAGACTGCATTAAGGAATTAAGGTTGACTTTATAAGGCCTATGAAAAAGCCCTTTGGAAAACTGGCCAGATACCCATCAGTAACCTTTCCTGATCTGTGGTAAGTGATGAAGGTTGCTTACTGACGTGTCTGGGTTCCTGATCTGTGGTAAGTGACAAAGGTCACTTGCTGACAGGTCTGGGCATGGTAATGTCATACAGGTATCTAATGGCACAGACAAAACCCGGGCTCATGAAAGGCATTTGAGAAGTCCAGCCTGAGAATTCCTTATAAAAGTCTCCAGCAAACCCCCCGTGACTTAAGGCCTACATGGGAGCCAAGGTTTGCACACAAATTCCTGTATGCTCAAGAAGTTTCTCTGTGCTTTGCTTAAAGATTCAAAGTACCTGCCTCCAAATGGCATGGTTAGTGGAACAAACATTCAAATGGTCTCTTTCCCCTGTAGCCTCAGGCTTCATCTGATAAGAACAAAGAAAGTAATAACTGACAACATATTCTTCATTAAGTTATGTTAAGGCAGGTTATATTGAAAGGATTATGCTTAAAGGTGTATGTTGGGTGGATTATCAGATTACCAGGGAGGAGCTACTTACAAGGCAGGAGGTCATAAGCTGTTTAAATGGATCAATGAGGTCATTGCTGCATTGTGCTCATGTACAAAGTTCCATATATAAGCCAACTGCAAACAAAGAAGCTCGCCATTTTGCCTGAGTGAGCAGATGGTCACCTTTATTTAAAACACAATTTCAATAAGGGTGCTTATTCTTCGCAACATCGCTTTTCTGTGCGACCCTTACAGCAACGGGGGGGGGAGGGGGGGCGAAGGTGCCAGTACACCTGGGTGGTGGTGCAAAGAATGGGGCTGGAGGAGAGGGTCCAGAACGGGGTCCTCAGGAGGAGGGGGTAATATGGGAGTGTTGGTCTTTAGGTTCTTCTGATTTAGGGACCTGAGTCTTGGGGCAGCATGTCTGGGAGGGTCCTGGCAGAGAAACAAAGAAAACATAAGATGGAGTTAAGTGAGTGGCACTTCCAGATGTAAGCTGGGCTTTCAGAAGCAATGTCAATCCACATATCAATGTAGGGGATCTGGTCCAGGTGGCCAGTGTGACCGTAAATGATTGGATGTTGGAGAGAAGGGGGAGCTTAAAAGACCCAGGGTAGGGGGGGTCAGCCCATCCCAAAAGCCAGCCAATCCAGTTCACAGAGGGTGCATAAAGTGCTTGGTTTTACTGTTACACTGTATCCCTTGGTTCAGCAGCTGAAATCAGAAAAATTACTGAAGAGACATTCTAAAGGATTCAGCAGGGCAGATGGTCCCTGTCCCATTGCAAACAAATTATCAAGAGACAAACAAAGATGACAAACAAAGATGGACAAAAAGGCAACACAGATAACTGACAACCACAAGACTGGCAACCCAAGGAGACAGGGAGATATCTCTCCCCTGTCTCGGGAACTGACTCTTAGCTGCATCCAGCTAGTCAAGTTCCCCCAAATTCTCTAGAGATCTAGACAGACTTACCCAAAGCACCACAGCCTAGTCACTAGAATGGAAAATTTGGAAACCTGTGACCTGAGTCTATACAACTGAGGTCCCGGAGAGAAGGAACATCTCTCCAAGGCCTTCCCCTGGTGCCATGGGCCAGTGGCGGGTCTAGGTGGGGGTCCAAGGGCGAAAATATTGCTGGGGCCTCCAATTGTTGTACCCATTGTGACCTGAAAAGATAGACTTGGACCCCACTTAGATGTAATTAATTGGTGATTCATTACAGCTGTGCAGGGGACCGCTGCCCTGAGAGGCAGTTGGCCCCAAAGTGGAGGGCAGGTTGTCTTTTATACCTTTTTTGCATAGCTAAGCAAGCAAGCCAGTACAGAAGTGGAATGTTGCAGTTAGCTTGGGGTGGGGTTACAGTTTGGGTAACAATGGCTACAGCTTGGATAGCAATGGTTACAGTTTGGGTAACAATGGTTACAGCTCGGATAGCAATGGTTACAGCTCAGATAGCAATGGTTACAGTTTGGGTAACAATGGTTACAGCTCGGATAGCAATGGTTAGAGTTTGAATAAGTTTCTCAGTGACCCTGGGTGGGGGGGTCTGGGGGATGGGCTGGGAACTTACAAGAAAGACAGAAGAACTGAGTTCCCTGGACTTGGGCAACCTTGGACATTAACACACCCACACTGTAATGGGGGTGTTCAAATAAATCTCATCTAGATCTCAAGGAATAGGGGTCCCTGGATGACATCTGAGATACAGTCAATAAAGAGAATGATGGAGAGAACGGATAAGTGAATGAATGAACACACAAATGAATACATGAATGTGAGAGTCACTGGCATCAGGTGCAGTGAAGTTACACCAGAGGATTTTAGCATTGTATATATTCAGTACTTACAGAGCAGTTAAGGGAGGGATATTTAAGATCAGATACTTGGAAGTCCATCCATTTGATGCAAAATACTTTCTGATGATAGTTCCAGTCATGTAAGCAGTGGATTTCTAGTTATTACAGGCCTCAAACCTGAAGGTCAACCCTGAATCTTCGTTTCCTCTCATATACCACTTTCAAACTGTCAGAGGGTCCTGCTTCTACTTTAAGAACTACCTGAAATCCAGCCCCTCCTCACATGTCTTGCTTCCACCCATCCAAGCAGCCATCATCTCTTACCTGGATTACTGCAGCAACCTCTTCACTGAGCTCCTGGCTTTCACTCTTGCCTTCCTTTCAATTGTTCTTTACCCTTTAAAAAGATTAATTAGGCTCTTCCCTAAAACTCTCAACAGCTTCTCAGTTCAGAGTGAAATTCACAGTCCTTCCCATAGCCCTGCAGCTCTCCCCCTACACCCCACTCCAGCCATACTGACTTCTCCTGCCCCTCTCCCCCCCATACCCTACTCCACACTGGTTCCTCCTGCCCCTCCCCCCACACCTGCTC
>NW_003852478.1:5901329-5913799 GCF_000181295.1 Otolemur garnettii
CCAGCCACACTGGCTCCTCCTGCCCCTCCCCCCACACCTGCTCCAGCCACACTGGTTCCTCCTGCCCCTCCCCCCACACCTGCTCCAGCCACACTGGCTCCTCCTCTCCTGCAGGGCCTGCATGTGCACTAGGTGTCCCTCTACCCAGAACATTCTTCTCCAAATAGCTCCACAGCTTGCTTCCTCAGGATCTTCAAAACTCTGCCCAATGTCACTGGCTCAGCGAAGTTTTCCCTGACCATCTTTTATAACTACAAAGCTGACTGCCCCTGGGGCTCTTTCTATTCCTCTCTGCTGCCTTATTTTCTTCCATCCAGCATAAGGCATGTCCCACTTAATGGCTTTATTTATTGTCTGTCTTTGCCCAATAGAGCATAAGCTCCACGGGACCCAGATTTCTGTTTATCTCACCAGAAGTGTATCCCCAGCTCCACTGACAGGATCTATAGCAGGTGCTCAATAAATACCTTAGTATATACATTGGCTATTCTAACTCAAACTTGAGGCCATTGCTCTTGCAAATCTCTATATATTACTATTGTGTTTGGCACAATCCTCTCAACCCTAGTTCTACTTCAACAGCTGACAGTGGCAAGTGCTGGAGAAGTGCAGACCATTGTTAGAAGCCCTAGAGGCATCGCTGGGAACTGGAGATCAGGTTTCAGCTGCTTTGTACTCAGCTGTTTCCTCATCATTCATGAATCTGGAGCCAGGACTGGCAGAGAATGAGCTGGCTCAGGCTGCATAGCAGTCAGAGTTACAGCGGCCTTTGGTAGGTTGTCCTAAGAAGTCCAGTGACCCTATCTGAGAACCAGCTGGACTCTGGCACAATCCCCAGAATTCTGGGGTGCTTCAGCATGGGAAGCACTAATTCTCTTCTTCTGGGCCTGCTGACTGGTTCTCCTCCACAGAAAAGCCTGTTTCATAAACAACCACCAGATCAACACCCCCATGTTGCTTGAAATATTTGTATTCATCACCTATTTGTTGTTTTTGAGATTTCAAAACAATGATTTCTTGGGTTGTTCTCTGTCTCTGTTTATACGACACAATAACTTTTTTGTTGTTGTTTTTAAAGATGGGGTCTTGCTAAGTTTCCCAGGCTGGATTCAAACTCCTGGGCTTGAGGGATCCTCCCACCTCAGCCTCTCAAGTAGCTGCAACTACAGATGTGCTCCACAGCACCCAGCTCATCCAACACATAATTAAGCTACATTTTCCAAATGCTTTCTGTGAGACTGGTCTCTATCAGGGGACATTCTGCAGTGAAGAAGGTGACCTTGCCTGCCCAGTTCAAGTGCTCGTGTTAGGTGAGCTTAGCCAAGGCCCCGTGGCTCTTCTTTACTCAAACTCACCAAAACAGTAGAAAGATTAGAAGTCGTGCTGCATTCACAAGACAGATTTCATCACCTATTAGGGGCTGAACTATTGAACTCCTAACCCCCCATACATCAGAATGTGACCATATTTGGAAATACAGCCTTTAAAGAGGTGATTAAGTTAAAATGAAGGTGGAGTGGGGAGTTACTAATTCAATACGACCGATGTCCTCACAAGAAGGGAGAAGACCTGCATGGACAGAGGGACACCACACAGAAAGGCAGGAAGAGGGTGGCCTGGTCAGATCAAGGAGAAAAGCCTCAGAGGAACTAACCCTGCCTGCTGCTGTTCCCAGAATTGCTTTCTTCAGTGGGTCTTTAGTCTCGGGGATTCAAAGAATGAACCCATGGACCACAGATCAGTGGTAAAATAGGATTTTATTAGACAGAATGGAATACAGAAAGCACCAGAGCTTCTGGACAGAAGGAATAAAAACCGCCAGAGCTTCTGGTGGAGGGAAAGACCGAGGTGGGAAGACTACAGGTGGGCTCTTTGTCTAGGGGTCTAAGGTCTTGAGAATTACATTTGGCCAGGACTTGGCAAATGGAAACATGTTTTCAAGGTTAATGAGTGTTGTTAACACATGAATGGATGCAGTCCCTCCAGCTCAGGGCAAAAGGTCAGGGGGTTCCCTTCATGAAATTGCCCAAGCCTAGGAAAACTGGGATCCCCTGTCCAGCCTTGAATGGGGGAACCCTGTATCACTGGCACCTTGATCTAGAACTAGCATCCAAAACAGTGAGAAAATAAATACCCGTTGTTTAAGCCTCCTACCGGGTGGTATTTTGTTATGGCGGCCCTAGAAGACTAATGTGCAACTTCATTTCTCATGTTCTCTCTGTTCCCGTATACTCTGCCACAAATCACCAAATGCTGAAAATTCTGAAGATGGGAGCGTCTTCTGATGAAAATGCATTTCTTAAGTACCTGCTGCAAAGTTCATGCAAATGCCTTTATAAATTGTAGTCCATGAGACAATTCCTATGGCAACAGTGAGATGGTCTACAAAATAAATTTCTAGGATAATAGAGATGACTTAGGGGGAACCATGAAGTTGATTTGCAGGATGCCAGCCAAGAGCTCATGCTTCACTTTATTAGTGTACCAGAGGTGAGTGAAAAGAAAAACACTAAATTTTGCCATTCAAGTTCGTCTGAAATACATAAACCAGATGGCAAGTGCATTAGTTCACAGTAAGGGGTATTTATTTCCAGTAGCTAAAGTCCTTCTACTCATTTCTGAGGCATTATCTTCCCACTAGCAAACACTGAAGAAGATGCACTGGCAACCGAAATGACTGGCAAAGTGTAGCATTGGAAGTGACCTGGGAGTGTAGCATTAAAGCAAAGGAGGCTGGTGGATAGTTGCAGAGGTGTCATCCAAGTCATGCGTCCTGTCCCAGCAGGCACCAGAAAGCGGTGCTCCCCAGATCAGCGTCGGTGTTGCCTGGACAGTGCGAGCTTTGCATCCTCCAAGCAAGCTGACCCTGCTTGTTCTGTCTGTCTACTCACATCCAAAAAAAAAAAAAAAACCAAAAAAACCAAAAAAACCATTTGGCTGATTAGATTTCCCTTTTCTGATGACAAATTATGTCCAGGCTGGCATTTTAGCTGTTTGCCAATTCTTCAAGCCCAGAAGGGCTTGACATAATTTCTTGCTTCACGCACAGAGCCATACCCATTGTGTGTGGGTTTTATGAAGCACTGAGCCTTTTCTGGAGGTTTTGGAAAGCAAATTACTGTCATCTTATGAATGGACGATTATACCTGGTTTCCAGACAGAGAAAAAAACACTGCAGGCACTATTGTTCTTTGTTCAACCCTCTTCAGCGGTTCCCACGTCTGTCCCCTATTAATTGCTTTTTAACGGCAGCACAGCCTTGTGTGTCTGCTCAGCTTTGGGGCAGGTTCCACTTCCTGCACCCACAGGACCCTCTGGAGTTCCTGGGACAAGGATCACGACCTCCATTTCACAACAGAAGTATGGGAATCCGAGTGTTAACCCAAGTTTGTTTGGTTGCAAGCTACACCCAAACTACCTTGAATAAAAATAGGGTTTCTTATAACAGTGGTTCTCAACCTGCGGGTTGCAACCCACAGGAACTGCATTAGGAAGGTGGAGAACCACTGTCTTATGAGGATACACAACTTATGGGAAGTTGAAGGTACTAGGCCTGCACCTCACCTGGGCAAAGGAGCTCCCTTCACATTTGGCTTTACTTTGCAGGGTGAACAGAAGGAATCAGAAGGCCTGGGGCTCACCTGGAAATGCAGCTGGCAAGGCTCGTATGAAACAAACTTGAAAGTCACATGGAGGCTCAAGGAGGAAAGAAAATTGTTGAAATATATCTTCATGTGACCCCCCCTCCCTTTTTTAAAAATTATCAAAAGCACTCACTTTGCCTCTGGGTGAGAGTGTTTTAATTACTCAGACACTTTCTATTCATTTTCCTGCTCTTTCCCCAACAACTGTTGCATGATTGGTTAGTAAGAGTCTGTCTCAGGCTCTTCTGGGTTGTCTTTCTGTCTGTGTCACTTTCTGTCTTTCCGCTCCTCTCCCCTTTGTGACACTCTGCAACTTCTTGTCCCCCACTTGCTCGGTCAGCCAACTTTCTCAACTTTATGTTTCTGCACCTTCTCTCATAAGGTCACCTTGGCCATGGCTTCCACCACCCTTTATTTAGTCCTGACATTTCTTTATGATCTTTCATTGCAAATCATCAGTGTCTGTAACTGCTGGTCAAATACCCAGGAGGGAAAATGTGGTTGGTCGCCAGTGTGTGGCTTAATAGGTATGGGCCAGGTGCCCCCCACGCTGTATCAGAGGGTCTGAGAGGAAGGCGCCCAGATACCCCTCAGAGGGGCACGCACACAGTGCTGGGTGGGGGGAGCTGGAGGTGGCAGCAAACTGGTCAGTTTGGCCCCTCCCCTCAAGTCTTCTTGGCAAAACCAGCCCTGGAAGCTCAGGCTTCTGACACTCAACCCAATACCACATCCACTTAGAACACTTGCAATGAAGATGTTAAAAATAGAGGTTCTCCATCCAGAAATAGACCACTGTAGAGAGAGAGGACAGCCTTTTCCAGAAATATAAGTGATGCAGCAATTGGATATCGTTATAGAGGAAAAATAAACCTTGACCCCTACTTCTTATCAAGCTAATTTTGAGCTAATGTGGAGCTAAAAGTACACAAAAAATCACCAACTATCATAACACATTCTTTCTTTCATCATGATGTCATCATAACACATTCTTTCTTTCATCATGATGTCATTGTAACACGTTCTTTCTTTCATCATGATGTCATCGTAACACGTTCTTTCTTTCATCATGATGTCATCATAACACATTCTTTCTTTCTTTTTCTCGTGCTCTGTCACCCATAGTTGAGTATGGGGGCAAGAACATCACTCACTACAACCTTGAGTTCCTGGGCTCAAGCAATCCTCTCCCCTTAGCTTCCTGAGTAGCTGGCACCTTCAGGTGTGTGCCACCAACCTCAGCTAACTTTTTTTTTTTTCATAGAGATAGGGTTTCTCTGTGTTGCCTACACTGGTCTCATACACCTGACCTGAAGCAATCTTCCTGCCTCAGCTTCCAAAACCTTTTGCTGCGATTATAGGCATGAGCCACTATGCCCAGCCAAAAATCGTGTTGTTTTTTTTTTATAAATTGGGTCTCAATAAAATTAAGAACTTCTGCTCTTCAATATCAAGGTAGTAAACAGACAAGCCAGAGTACAAAAGAAACTATTTGTAATGCACAGCATGACAAAAGACTTATATCAATATTACATTTAAGATCCAGTGTTTGATAAATCAATAGTATGACTATAGTTTACAAAAATCCACTGAATATTTTGAAATAGCTAACAGAATAATTCAATGTTTCTAAAGAAGAGATAAATATTTAAGGTGCTGGATATCCCAATTACACTGATTTAATCTTTACAAATTATGTGATATTATCTCATGTACCCCCAAATATGCACATCTACCATGTATTAGAAATAAAAAATAAATAATAAATATAAGAAAGGAAAGAATATATAATGAAATTCTACAACTCAATAATAAAAAGATAATCAACCCACAATTAAATGGGCAACAGAAAGATACTTCCCATTAAAGACTATCCATTTGCCTGTAAATACATGAAACTTTGGTCAACATCATTACTCACCAGAGAAATGTAAATTAAAACCACAGTGGGACAACCTCACACATCCACCTGAATGGCTAAAATTTAAAAGGCTGAGACACGAAACACTGGGAGGGCCACAGAGCAACTAGAACTCTTATATGTACATTGTTGATGACAGTTCAGCCATTTCAGAAAAGTGACAATAACTACCACAGTTAAATATACACCTACCCCACGGCCCAGCAATTCCATGCCTGGGTATACACCAGAGAGAAATAATACATGTGCTAGCACTTTTTTTTTTTTTTTTGAGACAGAGTCTCACTTCATCACCCTTGGTAAAGTGCTGTGGCCTCATAGCACACACCAACCTCAAACTCTTGGGCTCAAGCAGTCTTCTTGCTTCAGTTTTTCATTTTTAGCAGAGATGGGGTCTCACTCTTGCTCAGGCTGGTCTCAAACTCCTAAGCTCAAGGAATCCACCCACCTTGGCCTCTCAGAGTGCTAGGATTACAGGCGATGCCAGCATATTCTTAGCAGCTTTATTTATAATAAGTCAATGCTACAAACAATCCAAATGCCTATCAGGTGGACAACGGATAAATCCTGACGCATCTTATGATGAAATGCAACATACGAATTTAGAAAGAAAAGTCTACTGACAACATGAGACTCACAGACACGTGCAGCAAAAGAAGCTGAACTGAGAACGGAAGTGCCATGGGTCCCCTCACTGGGATGTCCATGAGGGACAAAACTAGGGGATTACGATGGAATCAGAAGGGACTCTGGCATGGACGGGAGGGGCATGAGGCAACCTTCCCAGGTGCGGTGGATTTTTGCATCTTGTTCTGGGTGGCAGTCACGTGAGTATATGCATATGTAAAAATGTGTCCATATCTAGGTTTATCCTGGGCCATTCAGCGCACCCAGCGTGTACTTCAGTTTGGCACTTCAATAGAAAGTAAGTAAATTTTAAAAATAAATAAATACATTTAACATAAATGAATAAATTCTAAGAGACCAGTGGAAGGGAGCAATGATGCTTCTCATTTCTTGTCTTCTCTAGACTATATTCAAAGTTGCAAAGAAATAAAGGTGTAGAAAACAACAGCATTGACACAGTCACAGATAGCCTTAAACAGAGCCACGGCAAAGGCCGGTCACAGTATGCTCGCCTGTAATCCCAGCACTCTGGGAGGCTGAGGCTGGTGGATTGCCTGAGCTCAGGAGTTCAGTGACCAGCCTGAGCTAGAGCAAGACCCGGTCTCTAAAAAAAAATAGACAGGCGTTGTGGTGGGCGCCTGTAGTCCCAGCTACTCAGGAAGCTGAGACAGAGGATTCCTTGAGCCCAAGAGTTTGAGGTTGCTGGGATCTATGACTTTACTGAGGGTGACAAAGTGACACTCTGTCTCAAAGAAAAAAAAAGTAGCCATGGCATCACATTATTTGAGTTTTTAAAAATTGTTTCTCAAGATATCCATTTGGAATTGAGAAAATATAATTGCATTTTAAATGCTCTGGGAAGGGCCTTGATTTTTCTTATTCTCTGCAGTTTTCTCTTTAACCATTAATCAGCACAGCACAATCTCTACTCTTAAACCACAAGTCTGTCTGGTTAAGAAAAGTGAAGCAGGGAAACTTTTTTTATCTTCTCAAATCTGAAAGAGAAAGACTGTAAAGAAAAAACAGAATGGAATTGTTAATGCTAATTAGCCACATTCCTTCTCGGGCAGGGTGACGCAAGCTTAATAAAACACTTCCACACTCCAGTTTGTTAGGAAAACAAGAAGCAAGATGTTGACCTTGAGGAGACAAATGGAGAGCGGAACTCTGCTCCAGGCACGAGGGCTCTAGGAACTGCCAGCAGTTCAGGGCTGCAGGGGAGGAAGGGTGTCGTATACACTGAGAAGAAGTCTGGGAAGCTGGAGGTTTTGTCTGAAAGCCCTGTGCAGAGAAGCGGAAATGCACTTAGCAGAAGGAAGCCTTGAGTCTGAATGACAGCCTGCCTTCATCCTCGCTGCCCTCCTGCCGACCTCCTGGCAAATTAGATTTGCACCCAAGGGAAAACGTCTGTATGCATTTCCTTACCCATAATTTACTTTTTTAAAAAGTAGCATTAGAGAAGAAAATAATTAATTCCCTTTAAAGGGAAAAAATGGCACAGTGGAATAGAAAGAACTATGCAAATATTTTTTTAAGTTTCTCCTAGGAATGGGTTATGTGTCTGTCCTTGAGGGACTCCCCCCACTTTCGGGGGGCCAAAGGTTCCTCATTTGCAAAATGGGGGGATTGAGTCAGATGATTTCTATCAGCCCTCACATTGAATTGTGTTCCATATTCTCTATTTAAAGAATATGGAAAATGTGTGATAAAATGGTAAAAAGAGTTTCTTTTTTTTCTTTTCTTTCTTTTTTTATTTGAGATGGAGTCTTACTCTGTCGCCCTAGGTAGGCTGCTGTGGCATCATCATAGCTTACAGAAGACTTAGTGGAGTCATGTTTATTTTCTCAATTATACCATAAAAGTAGCCAAAGCAGTTTTTTCAGGTTTTTGTTTGTTTGTTTTAAATAGACTCCCTCTGTCACTCCAGGTAGAGTGCATAGCTCACTGCAACTTCAAACTCCTAGGCTCAAGCCTTCCTTCTGCCTCAGCCTCCCAAGTAGTGGGACTACAGGCACCCACCACCACACCTCCCTAATGTTTCTATTTTTAGTAGAAACAGGGTCTCACTCTTGCTCAGGCTGATCTCTAACTCCTGAGCTTCAGCAATCCTCTCCCTTGGCCTCCCAGAGTGCTAGGATTACAGGTGTGAGCCACCAGCCCAGGCTTAATAGAGTTTCATCAAATATGCTTTAAAAGAAAAGGTGATGCTCACAGTCACGCGACATTTTGCACATCTGAGCATCTCCCTGAGCTGGTCCTGTTTGTCTTCATCCTCACTGCCTCCCTGCTGACCACCATCTATGGCTTTCCCATCTAAAGCTCTTCCAAATGCCAGCTCCTCAATTATCATCAGCCTCAACTCAGAACACCAACTGCCCCTGTTGTATTTCTTTTTCCTGCTCTATCTCAAGAACTCCAAGTAGAATGTCATGGAAGGTCAATCATTTTTTGTCTATTCACAGAGACAGAGAAAGGACTAAGGTGTGATCACAGCTCAGCTCCCTCTCTGGAGCCTTGGAACATGGAAATGTCCCAGCTTCCTGGGGAGCACAGCACTGGCCCAACAGCCTCGCCAGGACTTCTCCAATGAGAACCACCACAGCTTCATCTGCCTGAGGATTCACTGTTCAATTTCAGCAGCAGCTAAAAACAAAGAAAAAGATTTATTTAGAATCTAAGTTTAAATGACCATACTATGGTCCTATAATACTGGGTAGACCAGTAGATCTAAAGATTCCTTTAGAACATAAGTTTAAATGACCAAACTGTGCTCCTATAACACTGGGTAGAACTGTTTTTAAAGTGCCTTTCACAAGGCTCACCTGAGGATCTTGTTAAAATGCAGATTCTGGGCTCGGCGCCTGTAGCTCAAGCAGCTAGGGTGCCAGCCACATACACCAGAGCTGACAGGTTCAAATCCAGCCTGGGCCTGTCGAACAATGATGACAACTACAACCAAAAAATAGCTAGGCATTGCGGTGGGTGCCTGTAGGCCCAAGCTACTTGGGAGGTTGAGGCAGGAGAATCACTTAAGCCCAGGAGTTGGAGGTTGCTGTGAGCTGTGATGCCATATACTCTACCCAAGGTGACAGCTTGAGGCTCTGTCTCAAAAAAAGAAAAAATGGAGATTCTGATTCTAAGGGTCTAGGTGGGTCACTGGTGTCTGAGTTCTGGCAAGCTCCCCAGGGCTGCTGTCGCTGCTCCAGAGACCACACTTGGGGTGTCCATCATTTTTTTCCTCAACTGTACACTGGAAGAATAAGAATTGCTTTGTGCCACACGTTATGAAATACACAAACACCAATGAAAGTTGATGAGCAAAATCAGAAGGTCTGTGCCTTATTTTCATAATATGTGCCACCACAGATAAGCAAAATAGGCCTCAAATAATCCTCATGCCACCCGTGGACCACTGTCAGTGCTGGTGTAGACTCCTGAGATTCATTCGGGATTCTGTGTTTGTCTCATAAGTAATGTCCTCCGGGGTTCTGTTAGCCACGACGTCCTCTGATCAATATCCCCACGTCTGTGATAAGATAATTGACTTGAGACTGCCCTTTGGGTCTAAAAACTGTGACTAGAGTTTGGGGGCTCCAAGTTTGGCTTTATGGCTCATCTTCACCCCCAATTCCGGTGTGTGACTCAGAGCGGGAGACTGAATTCCCTGTCCGCAGCCTCAGTTTCTTCATCTCCGCAAGCTCCTGAGTCTAGCAGAGCCATTGCCTCCTGGTCGTGGGAACTTGGATGAGACCTGAGAATCTCTGGGCTGCAGTTTCCTCATCTGTACAACAGGCCTGCCCTGAGGAGTGGTGAAGAGAATGGGGTGAGATGCTGAATTGGGGAGGCACATGGTCAATATTTGTTACAGGCTAATTAAGAAAACATATATTATTCTTTGTTTTACTACCCAAGGTGCTTTATTTTTTAATTTAATTTTTTATTAAATCATAACTCAATACTATTATGAAACCAAGATACAGTCACTTACACATTCATACGAATGATAAAACCCAGGTGCTGTAGTACAGTCTTTTTTAAAGAAAATATGTATACGTTCCTTAATAAGATTAACAAATCTTTGCTGCTAATGTCAAAGCCTTTCTGCGTTTACCTGATGTCTACACCTGGTTAAATCAGGAATCTGTTGGAAGAGATCATTAAGAGGGATCAGTAGTGGGAACTGGGAGCAGACGGGATGTCTTGGGCCAAATCGTGTCCCCACCCCACCCCCATTCATATGTGAAAGCCGTCATACCTCACAATATTGGGAGAAAGGGACTTTAAAGAAGTGACTCAGTTAAAATGAGCTGCTGGGGTAGGGCCCTAATCTCAATCCCAGAATTTCTTCCTCTGTAGGTTCGTAGGTCTCGGGGATTCGAAGAATGAATCCATGTGCCACAGACCAGAGGATTTTTATTACAGAAAGGAGCACAGAAGTAAAAAGCATCAGAGCTTCTGGAAGGGGAAAAGAACTAAACTGGGGAGTCTCTACGTGGCTCTTTATCTCGGGTATTAGGTCTTGAGAATTACACTCCGCCAGGATTTGGTAGGTGGAAAAACATCTTTTCAAAGTTGATGAGTTCATTAACAAATCAATGAATGTAGTTCTTCCTCCAGGAGGGCAAGGTTATCGGGTCTTCTACAGTTTTTGTTTCTGAGGAGGGATTAGGGTGTGCGCTCCCTACTCAAGGTGGAACCACCCCAAAAAAACAAACATCTCAGGCTGCTTTATTCATGATCTTGTTAGAGCCCAGAGGGTGTGTCCTGAAAAAGGCAGCCTGTTTGTGCCTGGAAATGGGGGCCTGATTTCTGAGCTCACCTGGACCTAGAGAATAGGGGGGGGTCCCTGAGTGGTGGAATCCTGTATCAATCTGACATGTGCGTCCCTCATGGAAGGGACACCAAGCAAGTGTGTGCTCAAGGAGAGATGACGTGAGGGCAAAGCAGCAAGAAGGCGTCATCTATAAGCCAAGAAGAGAGGCCTGCGGAGAAACCAGCCTTGTGGTGACCTTGATCTTGGCCTTCCAGCCTCCATAGCTGTGAGAAGATTAATTGCTACTGTTTAAGCCAGTCTGTAGTATTTCACTGTAGCTGCTCTAACAAAGTAAAGGGGGTGCCCTGGAGCAAGAGGAGCTTTATCTCGCACAGTGACAGGCAGAGGACAGAGAAAAGGACGGGGCGGACTGGAGGAGTGTTGATGGCCACCCAGCCAGCTCACTCCTACCCACCACAGACCTGGGCCATCCACCTTTGTTCTCTATCAGGCCACCTCCCTCCTGATTTGCAGCAAGGCTCAGCATCACTGCTGTCCTGCCCTGCTCCTGAGCACATACCCTCCAAACTGTCCATGCCAGGGCTCAGGCAAGGTCTTAGAGACCCCACACCATCCAAGAGCTAAACTTGGGGGCCCAGGCATCTGGGGACAGCAGAAAGACACTTGAGAGGGTTGGGGTAGTGGACAGTAGTGGATATATTTCTGCATTTTAGCATCTTTGGCAGACTCACCTATGTGACCTGCTAATGACCCAACCTGGGCACACTTCTCAAATGTTTTGACCTCAGTCTCCATCAGAGATATGAGGTGGCCCCGCCTGTGGGCTGGACACAGAGGACGGTTGGATGGGAGTGACACAGACTGACAGCACAGCCAGGCCTGACAGCAAGTCACAGCCCTGCCATGGGTCCAGAGCCCAAGAGAGGAGGAAAAGGCAGGAGACCAATTATCAGGGCCAGAACCTTGGGATGAAGAGACAAAGAGGCCCTTGTCACTGGAAGAACTTCACCATCACCAAACAGCTGGTAGCAGATCTGAAAACCCCCAGCTTCTGCCATGCTGGGACGTTCTTGCTCTTTTACAATACCTGTTGCTCTTAGAAATGAGAGTGATTAAAAGCCATAAGCAGGAAATCCCCAGTCCCTGGCCCAGGAGTGAGGAAGAATGCTGGCCCTGCCCTCCTCTGCCCCCCACGTCTGTCTGTCTGTCTGTCTGTCTGTCTGCCTGCCTGCCTGCCTGTCTGTCTGCCTGCCTGTCTGCCTGTCTGCCTGCCTGTCTGCCTGCCTGTCTGCCTGTCTATCTGCCTGTCTGCCTGCCTGTCTGTCTGTCTGTCTGCCTGCCTGTCTGCCTGCCTGTCTGTTTGCCTGTCTGCCTGTCTATCTGCCTGTCTGCCTGCCTGTCTGTCTGTCTGCCTGCCTGTCTGCCTGCCTGTCTGTCTGTTTGCCTGTCTGCCTGTCTGTCTGCCTGTCTGCCTGCCTGTCTGTCTGTCTGCCTGCCTGTCTGCCTG
>NW_003852478.1:5914312-5916646 GCF_000181295.1 Otolemur garnettii
CTGTCTGTCTGTCTGCCTGTCTGTCTGTCTGCCTGTCTGTCTGTCTGTCTGTCTGCCTGCCAGCCTGCCTGCCAACAGCCCCGTCTGCAGCTGTGCTTCCTGATAGCACAAAGAGGACCTTCTGCTATAGCCCCCCAAAGGGGTTGGGGTAGGAATTCTTTCAGGGCATAAACTCAGATCCACATCTGTGTTTTCCAAAACAAAGTATTTTGTCTCTTTGAAAATAACTCATTAGTCTCACTATGTGTTGGAGACACAGCATTTAACGAGGGGGACACGTGGCCAGGGGCAGCCGGGGCACAGAGTCAAGTCTCCACCCTGCTCTTCCCACCCACCATATCTGCTCTGTGCTCCCTGCTCACACTCTCCTTTTCTCTGCCCTTCTCTCTCTCTCTTTCCTTCTCTCTTTCTCTGTCTCTCTCCTTTCATTTCTGTCTCACTGGTCACCTATCTCTGTAGTCTATCTGGCTCTCTTTGTCTCCTTTTCTGTGTCTGGGTCTGTCTCTGCCTGTCTCTGCCTTTCTCCCTCTGCTGCTCTCGTGTTCATTCTCTCTCTCTCTCTCTCTCTCTGAATCATGCAAATCTAGGAGCTCTGCCATTTGTAAAAGATTCAGAATAATAATGCTCTTTCAATAGCAACAAATATTCAAAGAGCCCAGCATCCATCTTTAACTTTTGTCTTCCTTCATGTAGATAATGCACACATACACACACACAATGCAGCTGGACCTGGTGTGGTTTTTGTTTGTTTGTTTGGAGAAAAAGTCTCACTTATGAACGCTGTGCTGTCACAGCTCACAGCAACATCAAACTCTCAGGCTTGAGCAATTCTCCTGCCTCAGCCTCTCAAGTAGGTGGGACTACAGGAGCCACTGTACCTGGCTAGTTTCTCTATTTTTGGTAGAGATGGGGTCTTGTTCTTGCACAGACTGGTCTCAAACTCCTGAGCTGAGTGATCCTCCCGCCTTGGCCTCCCAGTGCTGGGATCATAGGTGTGTGCCATAGCGCCTGGCCAGCTTGGACCTGTTTGTGACACTTCCTGAGTGCCACATTGCCTTCTGGAACTTCAGGACCAGAAAATCAGATCTTCAGCTGACTGAAAAATCAGGAGGGTGTCAGCACCCCAGAATGTGTCCTCTCCTGAAAGCTAGACAGATGGATAAATGGGGAAGCCTTAATTCTCACATCAGCTGCCTGTCCGTGGGCAGCACTGAAAGGTGCACCCATTTCATTCACACCATGAAATGAACCATGAAGACTGCTCAGATTTGGATGTCTGTGATTATTTCCAGATGGAATGTGAGTCTCAGAACCCACCTGCACAGCTCCACTCCACTCCCACCACACAAGGGAGCTTGCCATGGGCCTTCAGCGGGAGGGCCCAAAGCACCTCACACAGTCACAGTTGTGTGTGGAGCACGTACCATTGGCATTGTGGGAGTCTGTGAATGACACCTCCTTGCTTCCCTGCCCAGAGTTTGCAATAACCAGAGCAGTGACACACAGGTGGAGAGCAGAATACCGTCCCCAGCACTAGCCAAGTGACTGCAGAACAAGGCTTTAGAGTGTGGACATCTGATCCCTGAATTGGACTAGATGGCCAGTTACAGACAGCATTCCATAACCAAGGACCCCTCCTCCTTAAGGCAGGGCTTGTCCCTTGTCCCCTGAACTTACCATGTATAGAAACAAGACTAGGACGCACCCCTTTGCAGCTTGGATTGTTTCCAAAGTAAGTGATTAAAGTGTCGAGCTCAGTTTCTCCTCCCAGGTAGGAGGGGAGGGGAGGGGAGGGGAAGAGAGGCCAGGATTGTTGCCCTAACTAAATTCCCTTCACCTGGAAACACAAGGGGGTACAGGACATATGTCCTCCCCTTCCTTCTTGGGCTTGGAGCACTCTGCTAGTCACTTCCTTAATGAGCATCAGTTTATATAGTTTCCAAAATAACCCTAAGAAATAAACCTTATCATTTAACCACATTTTACAAACAAGGAAATCATGGCTCAGAGGGATTAAATAACTTGCCCAAGAGCATACAGCTAGTGAGCGGTAGTACCAAGATTCCACTCCAGGCAACCTGATGCCAGAGCAGGGATGCTTCAACCATCCCATACGTTGGTCCATCAGCTCTCATGACATTCAGCTGTAGAAGGGAAACCACAGGACTGCTGACTGAAAACCAGAGTTCCATATAACATCCCAGGCCTGAGGAAACTCATGCACCTGGGCACCATTTATACCAGAAAGTTGAAAGCACCACTGTCAGTGAGAATAAGACCTGGAAATAGCCCAGTGTCCACTGATGGGACACACTGGCTAGATGAATGATGGTG
>NW_003852478.1:5916827-5919614 GCF_000181295.1 Otolemur garnettii
GGGCTGGATAAATGTCCTCGGGGGGCCGCATGTGGCCTGCGGGCAGTAGTTTGAGGATGCCTAGACTACAGATAAATCCAAGAACATAATGCTGAGATGGGGAAGCAAGAAAGAAAAGAATGATTCCACTCAACCTAAGTTTAAAAACACATACAACTAGAACATATACGGTTCAGGAAGCAATCACAGGTGATAAGGCTATAAAGAAAAGCAAAGGTTTAATTAACACAGAATTCCCGATAGCAATCATCTCCGGGAAAGAGAGAAACATGCAACTGGGAGGACCACAGTGGAAGCTTCTGGGCTTTGGGAACATGCTGTGTGCTGGCTTCAGTGATGGGTACCTACATGCTGTGTTATTATTCTTTACATTGTACAGCTCTGCTGTACTCACTTTTGCATATAAAGTATATTTCCCAACATTGTTAAAATAAAAAGTGTTGAGAACTTTAAAACAAAGAAACCTGTGAATTGGCTCAAGCCCAGAGTTTGTAAAAGAACTGGGAACAAAACACAGCATCCCGATGCATGTATGTTACAACTGATATGGCCAATTCTCCCCTAAATACACCCTGATCAACGTAACTCTTTAAGCGAGAATTCTTGGTCTTTCTGAATTCAGCAATCGATGATGCAGTCAGGCGCGTTCTGGGAGGTATGGCCACAGACAGAATTTGGAAATTAATGAAAAGAGAAATCTGAATTCACAGCCATTGGAGGACTTGGCTGTGGTTGTGACACATTCAAATCACAGAATCTGGAAATCATTAGGTCTCAAGTTTTCAACTGTCAGAGTTTCTAGTTTATTTAACCTTCCACCTGCCAACAGTCTCTTTTGTGCTTAAATGTTCAGGGGTTCAATTGCCTTCGAGTTCTTTCCCAAACTGAGATGTCTCTTGGGATCTTTTCAAATTAGGGGTCTTTATCCTTTCACTCAGCTACCCTGAGACAGGGGCCTGTGCACTCCTGCTGACATTCAGCTGGACAAGACAGGACTGGACAGGCAGATCTGTTCCCCTACTGTCGCCCTCAACACCCACCCCTTACTTCTTAAACTCCATCCTCTCTTGGTTTCTCTGATGCCAGGGCGCTAAGCTAGTGCTGAGTAAGAACAAGACTCCAACGTGAGACACACCTGTATCTAAATCCTGGGTCTGCCCCAGGCAAACCGCATGACCTTTGCTGAGTTACTTACTTGCTCTAAGCCCCTATTTCCTCATCTATACAATGGGTAGGGTATAAATTTCATTGCTCTTTCACTGGTATGATAATCAATTTACATGATGCATGAGGAAGCATTTAGCATAGCACCAGGTATAGAGTAAACATTCAATAACATGTGAACTGTTACACTCTCCTAGTTTTTTCTCAGACTCTGCAGCTGCCCTGTTGGTCTCATTGACTGGTTTCCCCTTCTCTCCTGTACTGTTAAAGTTAGGGCTCCTTTGCTCCCCTCACACTGGCCACCTACCCAGGGGATCTCACCAGCCCCAGGACTTTCACTGCCACCTACTATGCACAGCACTTTAGGACCAACCCTGATCTCTTATCTGAGTCCTGGATTTGCATTTCCTACTTTCTATTTACTGTGTAACCTCAGAGGCCCTACAGGCACCCTCAGAGAGCACATCATTGTCCTTCTGTAACCCATTTCACCTCCTGTCTTCTCAAGCACACTTAACGGGCTCCATCTCCTGAGGTAGAAACCGTGATGAAGACGTCCACGACCCCTCACGCTCCCTCACCAAGCCCTGGAGTTCAAAATCTGCAGCCCTGACGCAGGCCAGGCCCTGCCCGACTCCACCTCAGTTCTTGTCCTCCTTACTACACCCTGGACAAAGGAAATTGCCTCCTCTCTGCAGCCTGCATTCCCTCCCACACTGACCCTCCCATATCTACTCACCGTCTAGTTCCCCACTCAATTCATCTTTTTTAAAAATGGGCCAAGGACTAAAAACACAGTCTTTAAATGTAGGAAAAACACAACATCTTAACAGATACAATAGAGCTTTCATAGCTGACCACCTTCCTACATTGACCACCTCCTTGAGTTGACCTAATTTTCATAGACTACATATGTATTGTATGTATGTATCAGTACAATAGGCCTAGTTCCTTATGTTGACTACCTCCGTATGTTGACCAGTTTGTTTAAAATCCCTTGAATGTTCAACTTATTGGGGGCCTAAATGTTAAATTCAACAAACAGTCAAAAAAGATAGCCAATGATGATATTATTATTATTTAACATGGTTCTGGTTTTCATTATTTGACATATTATCTAACTCCCAGCCCAATAGAATTAGCTGCTCTGTCCTCTGGGCCCCACTACATTTTCTTCACAGATTTGCTTCAGCATTTAACATGTATGGTAATTCATCTGCCTCTTTCTGCTTAGCCCATCTCATGCCCATCTTTATATTCCCAGAATCAAACATCATGCCTAGCATGTAATCAAAGCTTGCAAGCAAATAGAAGACAATCTTATAGTTGACTTTTCATGGTTCCCTTTAGAAGCAAAGACAACTAGGAATTTTCCTGAAGTCTCAGACCAATAGCATCATTTCTTGAATTATATTTTCCCTTCCTGATAATTTAGGGGTTTTTTGTTTTAATCTCCTTTTTCTCTTCTACTATTAAGTCTAGGCTCCAAGAATAAAAACTCAGATTCCATCTATAATAAACAAGTCATTGCTTAGTTTTGAGTTTCAAACTAGTCTTTTACTAAAGTGAGAAGAAAGTCTTGGCTCGGCGCCTATAGCTCAACCGGCTAAGGCGCCAGCCACG
>NW_003852478.1:5919779-5924939 GCF_000181295.1 Otolemur garnettii
GTTGCTGTGAGCTGTAATGCCACGGCACTCTACCCAGGGGGACAGCTTAAGGCTCTGTCTCAAAAAAAAAAAAAAAAAAAAGAAAGTCTTGAAGGAACCAGAGTTTGAGGATGGGACCATGGAATAGACCATAGAAGGAGATAACTGAGGGAATTTCCTCCTTCCTGGAAGGAGAAAGCCTTTCCAGGGTTGAGAGGGGACCCATTTTCCTACTCCACACATCCTGGAATTCAGTGTGATCAGGGCACACCACACAGTTAGGCATGGAGACCAGGCTTCACCCCAAACAAATTCATAAGAGACTGGTGCATAAAGCACCATATCAATGTTTTACAACTGATTCACTCATCTAACAAGGAAAGACAGCAAAAAGTTAAGAATTCCAGCTCTGGAGTCAGGCTACCGGGGCCTGGACCACTCACTAGATGAATGACTAGGGCCATACAGCTCAGCCAGACTTTTTATTTAGTCCTTTACCACATACCTAAGCGTCTCAATCTTCTATTCTCTTCAAGCATGTGACAGTCTTGGATTAGCACCTGACACACGGAAAGAGATCTAGAGATTCAGCAGCTGGGGACACCTGGTCCCTTGTGTATAACTTTGGTTCATGTGCTTCATAAATGCTGGACTTGAGCTCTGGCATTCTTCATCAGTGTATTCTTCATGGCAACCTGTAGAAGCCTAAACATCTGTTGCTTTTTGCTGTTTCCTTCATAAACAGCTTGGTAAACAGAATTCAAAGCCAAGGAAATTAGTTAGTCCATCGGTCCTTCCTCCTGGGCCAGCCGTCGGCCATCATACTCTGATTGATATATTAAGTATCCTCCACTCCCTGAAATCACAAATGAAGTTTCTCAATAACTGGAATCTTATTTATTGTTGCAGATACTTCCATGTGTTCATCATAATCCATTCCTCTTCTGCCCAGACGTCACCTAACCTTATGTCCCAGCTTCCTTTACAGACAGGTAAGGTCAAGTGACAAGCATCAGCCAATGCGATTTGAGTGGATGCAACATGTCCTCTGCCTGGCCTGCCCTGGCCCATAAAATATTCTCCCATAGGCAACTTTCAATGTTCCACAGAGACTTTGCAGCCACATGTTGAGAACATCAGAGTCACAAGCTGGCTTCTCAAATAGCTGTTTGGATGAGGCATCCATTCATCAGCAATGCCATGGTAAAATTTATGTGAAATAAAAATAAACTTCTATTAATTGAACCATCACACATTCTTGAGTTAGTCTGTTGCAAGTTCTAGAATTACCTTCAATACATCTGTCTTGATCATCATGAACCTATCACGTCTATAGCAGTGCCCAGTGCATAGTAAGAGTCTTGCCCTCGGAAACTCTGGATATTACCAGAAAACAGAGCCTGGTATTTAAACAGTCAGAGTCATCATCAACATGTAGGAGACAGACTCTGGAACTCTGCAGAACAGTTTAGGTGTCTGTGTTTCTGAAACATGACAATGCTATTGATACAGGGCTCCCCCATTCAAGGCTGGATGGGGGACCCCAGTTTTCCTAGGCCTGGGTGATTTCATGAAGGGAACCTTTTGCCCTGAGCTGGAGGGACTGCATTCATTCGTTTGTTGATAACACTCATTAACATTGAAAATATGTTTCTATTTGCCAAGTCTTGGCCAACCATAATTCTCAACACCTTAGACCCCTAGACAAAGAGCCCACATGGAGACTCCCCATTTGGGTCTTTTCCTCTGCTACAATTAGTCCTTCTGTATTACTTTCTGTCTAATAAAATCCTATCTTACCACTAATCTATGGTCTGTGGATTCATTCTTCGAATCTCTGAGATCAAGGACCTAATGAAGAAAGAAGTTCCGGTAACATTACTAGGAGGAAGAAAATGGAAGGTTATTTTTTCCCTAATTTCAGTTCTCAAATTCCATCAATCAGATCATCCAGATTCAGAACTACCTGAGGTCATTTCAGAGACAATGGAAGCCAGGGCATCTAAGTAATGCAGGGAGCAATTACATTCTGAGATTCTTCTGAATAGCACAATTACTGGCAGCTATTTAGAAAAAAATAGAAGATTGAGACTACAAAGATGAGAAAATGATCTCAGCTTTGCCCTAATGGACTAAATAAAAATCCTGAAGGAGCCATGTGGCCCCAGAGCGTCTGGACAGCAAGGACCAGAGAAGTAACTAGAAAAGCAGTGTTTGTACAGATACCTGAAGTTACGCTCCAAATACCTCCCACCTCAGACCACTTCTCATTCCCCAAAAAGTTCTTCTTCGGGGAGGAGTCACAGTGTATTGCATTTCTCAAGGTCTTGTATGATTAAGGAAGAGTCAACAAAAGGTGTTTTATCCCTGAGGCTGAATGAAAAATGGGATGAGCAGTTTGAAGGGAAGCAAAGGGCAGTTTATTAATTTGCTGACAAATAAGCAGAATGATGGACTGCAGTCCCAAAGTACCATTGTCCTCTTCATAAGCGGAAATATAGAAATTTTATTATTATTATTATTGGTGGGGATTCATTGAGGGTACACAGAACCAGGTTACATCGATGGCTTTTGTTAAAGAAGGACCCTCTTATATTTGTATCCCACCTGCGAAAGGTGAACCACATCCCTTGATCCCCCACCCCCTCCCTCCTTCCATTTCTCAGCTCTCCCCATCCTCCAACTCTCACTGTGTACTAGGACCTTAATTGTCCTCATATCAGAATCAAGTACATAGGATTCTTTTTTTATTTTTGAGACAGAGTCTATGTCACCCTGGGTAGAGTGCTATGGCATCACAGCTCACAGCAACCTCAAACTCTTGGGCTTAAGCAATTCTCTTCCCTCAGCACCTCCCAAATAGCTGGGACTACAGGTGCCTGCCACAATGCCCAGCTGTTTTTTGTTGTTGTTGTTGCAATTGTCATTGTTGTTTAGCAAGCCTGGGCGAGGTTTGAACCCACCACCCTTGGTGCTTGTGGCCATTGCAGTAACCACTGTGCTACAGGCACCAAGCTGAATACATAGGATTCTTATTTCACCATTTTTCTGATGCTTTGCCAAGAATAATGCATTCCACATCCATCAAGGATAACACAAAAGATGTAAAGTCTCCATCTTTTTGTGGCTGAATAGTATTCCATGGCAAATACATACCACAGATTGTTAATACATTCCTGGGTTGGTGAGCACTTAGGTTGTTACTATACCTTGGTGATTGTAAATTGAGCTGTAATAAACAGTCTAGTGCAAATGTCCTTATGACAAAATAATTTCTTTTTTCTTCTGGGTAAATGCCCAGCAATGGGATTGCAGGATCAAATGGAAGTTCTAGCTTGAGTTCTTTGAGGATTCTCCATACTGCCTTCCAAAAAAGTTGTGTTAGTTTGCAATCCCACCAGCAGTGTAAAAGTGTTCCCTTCTCTCCACATCTGTGCCAGCATCTGCAGTTTTGTGAGTTTGTGATGTGGGCCATTCTCACTGGGTTTAGATGATATCTTAGGGTGGTTTTCATTTGCATTTCTCTAATAGTTAGGAACGATGAGCATTTTTTCATATGTTAATTATTCCTCTGTCTTTTTTAGAGAAGGTTCTATTCATCTCTCTTGCCCAGTGAGCTAAGGGATTGATGGCTCTTTTTATGTTTATTAATTTGAGTTCTCTGTAGATCCTAGTTATCAAGCTTTTGTCTGAATCAAAATATGCAAATATCCTTTCCCAACATGTAGGTTGTCTGTTTGCTTTGGTTATTGTTGCCTTAGCTGTACAGAAGTTTTTCAGTTTCATTAAGTCCCATTTGCTTATTTTTGTTGTTGTAATTGCTGATTGCCTCTGGCCACCCCCACTGGGACAATTTCCTGGAGGTGGCTCCTGGGGTACAAAGAACAAAGGACACTCCCCTATCCCTCCTGACAATTAGAGGCAGGAAGGCAGGTTTCAGGTCCCAAAAGGGTGAGAAGGGATTAAAGAGCCAGAAGAAATTTTTATCTTTTTTTTCAGATTGTTCTCTCTGTTACAGCAGCAAACTCATACCTAATCTTTACTTTCCCTTAAAGAGAAAGGCAAGAAAGGCCAAATAGCAACTTATAAACTGTGAGCTTGGATCAAGAAGATGAGCAATTAATAGTATTAATGTCACTGCTATGATTTAATAAAAAAAAAAAGAAGATAAGCAATAGATTGGAGAATGGTGTTGTGGGTGGGGGCTGGGGGCAGTCAGTAGATGGACATGAGGAAGGAAAAGCATTGGAGCCCTCCTCCCTCACGGACCTCTCAGAAAGGGTTATACTGAGAGCAGTTGGTGGAACTTCTACTTTGTAAGCATAAATGGCCATATTCCACCCAGGAGATTCCAGCCTGGCCACAGCTGATTGACCCTCCGCCCAAGAGTAGCCAATTTAGAGCTGGCCAATAGCCTATGAGCTGGCCCAATAGCCTGGTGAGAAATCTTTGCATAAAAAAATGGTGATAAAGGCATCAAATTCTTTCTCAGGAATATAAAATGAAGATCAAATGAAGATATAATATAAAATAAAGATAAAGACAGATTCTCAGGAATGCAAAGTGGAGCTATAGCAAGAGCGCCTGTCTTTAGTAGCAAGAGAGAAAGACAAAAATGTAGAGAGAAAAGGTAGACAAGATGGGAAAGACTAGTGGAGGATGGAGAGAAAACAGGAATGATGAAACTAGAGAGAGCAGGCTCTGTGAGAAGGCAGACGTCAAAATACCAAAACATACACTAATCAGGCCCCAGGGAAATGTTCAGCAGAAAGGAGATGGGCCTGCAGTGGTCGGTCACTGGAGGGTCAATAATTCCAGCTTGGATGTGGAGAGCTGGGGGGCAGGGAGATAATTGGTCTCTAGGACAGTGTGGACCCTAAATACCCTCTGTGTTCCCAGAGGTTACTCTTCCCCGGCCGTTTGATGCTCTGAAGTCCTGTGGCTGTCCCTCAAGTTCCAAGTCCTAGCAACAAGCTTGAGATTTCTATTTTCCTCATTTCCATGCATAAGCTAGCAATACCCCACTTTACCTGAAGTAACACAGGTAAATGTATTCCTTGCTACCAAGGAGTGGGGTGTGTGTGTGTGTGTGTGTGTGTGTATTTGTGAAGTATGGATGTCTACATTGTGATGTGTGTTACGAAGAGAAGAGGAGAGGCCAAAAAGCATATTAGACAGCAC
>NW_003852478.1:5926286-5931915 GCF_000181295.1 Otolemur garnettii
TTAAGCTTAGACAGCACTGCGGTGGTCAAGTTAAGGTTAGACAGCACTGCGGTGGTTAAGTTAAGCTTAGACAGCACTGCGGTGGTCAAGTTAAGCTTAGACAGCACTGCGGTGGTTAAGTTAAGCTTAGACAGCACTGCGGTGGTTAAGTTAAGCTTAGACAGCACTGCGGTGGTCAAGTTAAGGTTGGACAGCACTAGGGTGGTTAAGGTGCACAGGGAGGTCATGGGATCAGGGAGTCTGGGAACAAGAGTAGTAGATGTGGATGAAGTCATCTGGGCTTTCTACACTTTTGTCTGGCCCCGATCTGGGGCTTCCTTCATCCCTCAGGAACATTTACCTTAAATGTATCCAGAGAAAAGGCTACATGTCCCTTCTACGTACCTTACCGATCTACCATTGTATTTACTCAAAAATCATCTCACCTGCCTCTAAAGAATCCTTCATGGAGTTATTGGTGAGTACTCTTGGTCAAAGGGGACAGAAACCCAGTAGGTTAATCCTCCCCTCCTCTCGAGCTGGCCCCTCCTGGCTTGCGTAGGCGCCCCCTCACAGGCCTGCTCTACTCTTGAGGCTGACCCCCGCGGGCACAGGTCCTGCGTTCCCATCCTTGCAGCATCACCAGCCCACATGACAGAGACCCTTAGAGGGTCCCCTACAACCAGGGGACAGCCAGCTCCTATTTGAATCAAATGTTAGGTCTTTGGCAAGAGGCATTGGGTAGGCTAGGCAAGCCCACCAAAGGAGTTCTTGGGGCACCCCCTCCTCACTCCCACACACTGCATCTGCTGCCTGAGCTGTTACCGCCCTGCCTTGGATGTGGCCAGTACTAAGCAACCGAGAACTGTCTCAGATCTCACCAGTGCTGAGGACACCTCCCTGCACTTGCTGCTCCCCGTTAGCCCAGTAGGAGGCAGCATTGCCCCTCCTTGCCCGCTCTGCCTCCCCGGTCTGCAATTCCAGGCTTCTACCTAAACAGGAAGAGTCTGTTAAAAAGATGTTATCATCACCGGGTAGTTTGAGGTTGCAGTTATTTGTGACCATACCACCGCATTCCAGCCAGGGTGACAAAGTGACACTCTGTCTCAAAAACAAATTTTATCTTTGAAAAATTCTATTACACCTCAAATGTCAAGACTGTCCATCCAAAATTAATGTAGATTTTTTTCCTTTTCAGGCCTCAAATTCTTTTTATTTTTTATTTTATTTATTTATTTATTTATTTATTTATTTTGTGTGTGTGCGTGTGTGGTTTTTGGCCAGGGTTGGATTTGAACCCACCACCTCCAGCATATGGGGCCAGCACCCTATTCCTTTGAGCCACAGGCACCGCCCTCAAATTTTTAAACGGAATCATAAAATCCTGAAGCCAGAAGGAGCCTCTGGAGTCATCTCACCTCCAGCCTTCTGATTTAAAATAAGCAAACCCATAGAGGCAAAGAGACCCAATTATATATTCTAACATTTGATAGTAAATTCCTCAGTCATCTGAACCAAGCATAAAAATTGACCGGAGGGAGATAAAATAAAATACGTGTAGGAAGGGCTGGCTATCAAGCAGGGATAAACTTTTTAAATAGGAAAACAACTTATAAAAAATATCCAAGTTACCTTTAAGGAGAAACAATTGCACACATGATACGACAAGCTCTGCTCAGTAGAAATACAGTGTCAGTCTCAAATGCAAGTTACAGACAGAATTTTAAAGTGGTTATTAGAAAATTTTTAAAAGCTCAAAAGAAGCAAATGAAATACAAAAGAACTTAAGTAATACTTCATTTATATTCAATCTATATGTCAAAAATATTATCATATGTAGTCAATTAAAAACTTATGAACGAAATCGTCTGCATTCATTTTCTGCACTAAGTCTCTGAGATCCGGTGTGTATTTGACACTTATGGTGTGTCTATCTGGTCTAGCCACGGTTCAGGGGCCTGAGTGGCCACATACAGCTGCCTTATTGGATGGTGCAGAATTGAACAAGTTCAGATAGAATCTCCTAGAGTCTTTAATCTCCAGACATCCAGGCTGACCCAGAATACTCTGGGGAAACGTTTTAAGCTGATAGCCTCTAATGGGCTGTTAAGTTTTATCAAAAGTAGCTTCCTATTGGGCTGTGCCTGTGGCTCAAAGGAGTAGGGTGCCAGCCCCATATGCCAGAGGTGGTGAGTTCAAACCCAGCCTTGGCCAAAAACTGCAAAAAAAACTAAGCTTCCTGTTTCAAAATAACATACTTTTATCTCCTCCGCACCCCAATAAACCCAGGAGGATGCATGATAACTGCATCGTTATTCTTGAACAGTGAACTACAGTGGACACAGTCAGGTCAAGGCCAAGAGGGGCTTGATGGAAGAGGCCATCCTGCTGTCTCCCAGAGGGACCTCACACTCTGTGTGACTCAGAAGGATTTTAGGTGAGCCCACTAAGGACGATGGAATGCTTTTCCCCTTAATGCTAAAATCACCAAAGGCAGTTTACATATACCCACCCTTCTTTTTCACAGGAAGTGGTGGTAGAGTCAGGCTGTGATTACAGTGTGTTAACTGAGGACAAAATGGGATGTATCAGGCAGCAATGCCATGACAACAGCAACAGCTGAAAGAAGAAAAAGCATTCAGGATTGTGAGTTGCTTTTACAGGCTCAGGAAAGGGTAGCAGCTTCAAACACAGAGTCAAGAGGGAACACAGTGTCAAGGCCAACTGGGCGCCGGCAAGGAGTGGGACAGGAGGGGCACCCACCTGTGCCCTGAGCCTCTCCCTCCATGGTAGAGTGGGGCTCCCGTCAGTGTCCCACTTGGGGTCCTATTTCCTATTAGGACCTCACCTAATGTGCATAATGCTACGTGCATTTCAAAACTATTAAGAAACTGTAGCTCAGTGGTTAGGGCACTGGCCACATACACAGAGGCAGGTGGGTTCAAACCCAGCCCAGGCCTGCTAAACACTTGCCCTTGCCAGCTGCTTTTGAGATTGTCCTGTTATTGTGGCCTGACCCAGAGCTACAGAGCCAAGGCTTGTCCACATCCCTAACCTCCTGTCCCGGGGCTGCTTTTCCATCTTCCTGGCAGTCCCACAACCTTGGCAATGACTTCTGAGGTCACTCAACAATAAGCAACAAGCAAAGCTGCAGGCAGACCCTGACCTCATGCACGCAAGCCACGTAGCAGCTTTCCATTAGGAGGCTGCCCCGCTGCGGCTTTTCCATTGGTTGATGGATTCCTCCTTCTACGGAAGAATGTGTGATAAGGATGCTGGCATTCTAAGCCACGAGCCTTTGTTCTAAAAATAGTGATTGGCATTCAGTGACCACTTACTGCACGTGTCCCTGCGGTCACTCATGGAATGCTCTGTGTAGTGACAGCAGTTCCAAATGTCCCCAGTGTTCTATATGCCGATTACAGCCCTGGGGCTGTCATCACTAACAGCCACAGACTTGGGTGCCTTAAACAAGAGAAATACATTTCTCCCAGCTCTAAAGGCTGGAAGTGCAAGATCAAGGTGTAGGGAGGTGGCTCCTTCTGAGGGCCTCTCCCCTGGTCCCTGGTGGTTTGGTGGCATCTGTGGTGTCTCTGGGTTTGCAGATGATCGTGTGGGTCTCTATAGTCGTCTTCAGGCCGTGTGCGCCCTTTTCAAGTCTACATCCAAATCTCTCCTTTGGATAAGGACACTGGTCTTACCTGGATTAGAGCCCACACTGATGACCTCGTTTTAAACCAATCACCTCTGTGAAGACCCTATTTCCAAGTAAGGTCACATTCTGTGGTCCTGGCAGTTAGGAATTCATTATCTTTTTGTGGGACACAATTCAATCTATAGCATGGATACTAACTCCCTCCTTTCTCCTTCCAACCGGCCTCAGAGACAGGTCCCTGGATAATTTGTCCCCAGTTTGCAGAGGATAGCACCTGGGGCACACAGAGAAAAACTGACTTCCTGAGGTAAAATTAAAGGGGGCAGGAAATGAAAGGATTTGGGCTGTTAAAAGAAGGGGCTCAACAGATCCTGCCTTATCCCTTCTTTATAACTGGAAGAGAGTGGGCCTTATTCTCTTAGGAGGAAGAAGGTGGATAGGGGGACAGTTCCTGAGTAATGAGGCCAGCCTTGGTTGGATTGCTAGCGTGACAATTTTTTTCTCTAAAAAATTTGAAGATAGAGACATAGAAACTGGGAGTTGAGTGCTGAGTTTCTGCTAATGTCACAGTTGGGGTCCTCACCTACCTTCCTCGGGGTTAGCTGTTCAACTTCTCCTGAAACTCTGGGGGAAATCCATGGGACCCCACCTCTGCACCGCCTACCAACCCTGTTTCTAGTTGTCGTTAGTTAAGAGAACTTGAGCTGTTTTCTCAGCTCATTCAGAGTCCTGTACACCCATCAAAGCAATATCATGGCCTTTCATTTCATTGATTCTAGAGATCACCCCTGTTTGCCCAATTTAATGAAATAGTCTCAGTTTAGTTCTTACAAACTATGTACCATACCCTATAGCTCTATGTCTAAAACTAATCAAGTTTATTTATACCCTACGTCGAAAATCCCCCCCCCCCAGGGTAGTGATTTCATCTGTTCTGTTTACTTCCATATCCTGAGCACCTCCCAGTATCAATATGAAGGAATGGCTGTGGATACTTTCTCCCACTTCATGCACAGCATGCTATTTTGCCTGTGTGTTTGTTTCCTTATGCTTGTATCATGGAGACTGTCAACCTTTAGTGGGTCTGGAGGCAGGAGGTAGGTTACATTCACTAAGGAGTTCCAGCAGAGTGACAGTAATTCTCTCTTCACGCATGCGCGGACTAACCCCAGGAGGCAGCCATCTTGCTGTGTGAATTAAATCTGCCATGCAAGGCATGCCGGGATGTGATAGAGCTCTCTCTTAGTTTGTTTTTAACCTAAATGACCCACACCATAGCCAGCACACAGCATTCAGGTTCCACCTAAATTTTTAACATCTATTTGACTCCACGGAATCCTTGTATTTTACAATCACGTTAAACATAGATGCCTTACACAGGATGGGCTATCAAATGTGGAGAAGGAGTTTGAATTAAAAGTTAAGGTGTACTAGAAAGAAGTATATTAACTTTGTTTTTACGATCAGGTGTAAAAAGAGGAGAAGTCAATACATTTTAATGGCTTTAAATGAGATAAACTTCAGAATAAGCGTGGGCCTTACTAGGGTAGGCTACTTATCAAAGCATTTTGGTGACTTGCCCCTGAAGTCTGCCCGTCCATCCACTCCATGACCGAGCTTTTCTATCGGTATTTGGTGTGTACCACTTCTTTTATAAGGAGCATCTACTTTAAGTATTTCACCCCCAGATTACAGTGTCGAAGTTCCCATTTATGGCCTGTTGGCAAAAACACTGTAGGATGAAAAGAGGGACATAGGCAGGAGTCTTGGAATCTAGAAACTGTAACAGTGTTTCTCCAGAACACTTATATCACCTCCTGAGATTATCTTGTCCATTAGACTGCAACCCAGTCCTTCAGTTTAGTCCCCACCCCCTCCCTCAGTTTAGTCTCCACCCCCCCAGTTTAGTCCCCACCCCCTCCCTCAGTTTAGTCTCCACCCCCTCCCTCAGTTTAGTCTCCACCCCCTCCCCCAGTTTAGTCTCCACCCCCTCCC
>NW_003852478.1:5933474-5972212 GCF_000181295.1 Otolemur garnettii
CCAGTTTAGTCTCCACCCCCTCCCCCAGTTTAGTCTCCACCCCCTCCCCTGGAAAGCACGCTTAGTGAGAGCAGGGCCTTGTCTGTCCTTGTCTACCCTATCCCTGGCTGCCGGCATATGGTGCCCACTCAATATGTACTTGTCAAATAAATGAATGAGCAAAGGTGACTTTTGGCTTCATACCATTTCTGTTCCTCAGGAGTCATTCTTTTCAGGATCACTTCTGGAAATTATCCAAGAAAGCTTTTCCATCCAAACAAGAGGATGTGAACCAGGTTATTAATTTATCTGAGTCCAGTGAGACAGAACACCCAATGTGCAAGTTACATGAAGTGGGGTTATTACTTACAAACATTCAGCAAGGAACAACAGAAACTCGGATTCACTGCAAACCAGTCCCCCCAAAAGCTCAGGAGGGGCCAACGGAGTGACAGTCTCCGACTGCAGGAGCCGTAATTGCACCTGAGCTGAGGGACGCTGGAAACTGCACCCTGGCTTTGTACCCTGCGGCAATGTGCCTCCCTGGGCCAAAGCAGTGAAGAGCACCCTATTTCTCGGGGAGACTGGGACAGAGCCCAGGCTGTTCTGGGCACTTCTCTGCTGTCCTGAGATGTTATATTCCCAACACCTTCTATAGTTCTTGAGACCTACAAACAAGAAAATGGAGGGACCTGGGTCAGTCCGAGGCCGCCTGGACAGCTGTCCTGCGGTAGTCATTGAGAAAAGAGTGGCCATGAGGGGTTCAGCAGCCTAATGTCAGTGCGGCTCCACTTGGGGCGCGTCCAGGATCCTTCAGGTTTTCACTAACACTCTTCCCAGTCTCGCTGCCTGACCTGGTTCCAAGACCATGCCTACATTTTCAGGGTTTCCTTACCTCTTTCAACATCTGAATTAATTATTAATATCAGTTACTGAGTAAAACACTGCATCAGAGCTCAGTGCTTTAAAACAATTGTAATATGATAGGAAATGTATATTCAGTCTATGCACGCCCCTCTCAACTCTTCCCCTACCCGATTTTTGACACATAGCTCTCAAACTCTTGGACTCTCCAGAGTGATAAAAATGTCTTCTGTATGTTAATGAGATGACAGGTGGCTGGGGGGCCCTGGGTAGCGTCAGGATGAGAGCTGGTCACCAGAAAGATCAAGGCATAATTAAAGGGTTGGAATTTTCAGCACATGGACAATGATGTGATTAACCATGCCTGTGCAATGAGACTGTCAAAGGCATCCCTGAGTCAACAGCAGGACTCAGAGGTTTCAGAACCCTGGAAAAGTGGCCCCAGATGACGGCTTGGGAGCTCCGTGCACCCCTCCCTCCATGTCTTGGCCTATGCACCCCTTCAATTCAGCTACTAAAATAAACTAGTAAATGTAGTAAAGTGTGTTCCTGCATTCTGTGAACCGTTCTGGCCAATTACCAAGTCTGAGAACATAGCTATTTTCTAGCCAGTGGGTCAAAAGTATGGGAGGCCTGGAACTTGCAACTGAAATAGGGGGTGGTCTTGGGGGACTGAGATCCTAATCTTCAGGGTCTGTACTAACTCTGGATAGTGTCAGACTTAAATGAATCAAATCAAATTAAACAACCAATTGGTGCCCAGAGAATCAGAGAATTGACGGTTGATGTGCAAACCTCTCATGCATGTGGCATCAGGAGTGTTGTGAGTAAGAACAAGTCTACAAGAAACTCAAAGTTTCTGTGAATTAAGGAATTTGGGAGCAGTTTACCTGGACAGTTCTGGAGTTGAGTCTTCCTGAGAGGATGCAATCAAGACATCCTCCCAAGCTGCAGCCATCAGAAGGCTCGACTGGGAATGGGAGATTCGCCTCCCAGGTGGTTTACTCATATGGCTGCCGGGGAGGTGCAGGCTGCACACAGGGGGCCCCAGTACCGACTTGGGGCTCTCCTTGGGGCTACATGGGATGTGATGACTGGCTTCTCCCACAGCAAGAGCCCAAGACATCAAAGTAAAAGCTGTCCTGTGTTTTATGTCCTACCCTCCTAAGTCATAGCCTGTCATTTTGACAACGTCCTGTTGGTTACCTAAGCCAGCCTGACTGACTATAGGAGGGAATGACATCAGAGCACGAACCCCAGGAAGTAAGGTCTTTCGGGACCATCTTGAAGGCTGCCAACCCACAGTGCTCACATATATTTTTCAAATAAATGAATGAGTTATTTAATCAACTCCGAGTTCTTTGTACTCAGTCCATTTGGCTCTAACTCAAGAGCGTCGGCATTTGGCAATGTGCAACTTTTTACCGGCTTACTGTTCTTGCTCTGGAGGACCTCAGACAAATGATCTACTTTCATTGTGCCTCGAGACTTAAAAGGGGAGTTGTAAAATCACCATGAAATTAAACAATTTTGGAGCCATGGAGAATGCTCATTATTAAAACGCTCCCACAGGCTTGGCCCCCGGCAAAATTAGGAAGCTAGGAAGCTTTCCTTTTCTAACCCGCTCTGCAAATCTCCACAACTCCCCCCTTCGGTCTCCACCCCGCACAGGCCTTGTTCAGTTCAGTGCACAGAGACACATATTTTGCAGGATTTGCTTTTATGCACCTTGAGAAAGTACCAGTGGGAGATAATAATTGTGCATGCATGCATCTTTCAGTAAATGTAATAAGACCCATTTTTCCTCGGGCTTTAAGATGCACCACTGAACCTCTGTTGAACATCTGAGGCAATTGTTGGCTGACAATGAGGAGTAGAGATGTAGAGAAATCCAGAACACTGGAGACATTTGCTGCGGGCAGGTCACCTACTCTAGCGATCTCACTGACGGGCAGCAGTTGCCCACAGCTCCTGGGCAGCTCCCCTGACGAACGCGGGCACTGAAGGGTGAACAGAGTTTGCTTGTTTGTTCACTTAGCATGTACTTTCCCGGCACCTCCCGGCATATTCTAGATGTTGACCTCCCCTCACTTCAGAACTTTGCTCAAATATTGTCATTTCAAGAATGCCTCGCCTGGCCATCATAGGATCCAGGTTTAAATTGTGCCTCTTCCTTGTCCCTTACTCTGCTCTCTGCTATTTTATTCCATAGCATGTGTTACCTACTAACTTACTACAACGGGCTTCTCTAATACCTTTTGTTGTCTTTTTTTTCCACCCCCACCCCATGCCAAAATTTCGGCTCCACGATGGCAGAAATTTTTTTTTTTTTTTGAGACAGTTTTACTCTGTCACCCTGGGTAGAGCATCATGGTATCATAGCGCACAGCAAACTCAGACTCTTGGGCTTGAGTGATCTTCATGCCTCCGTCTCCTGCGTAGCTGGGACTACAGGTATTCACAATCATACCCAGCTAATTTTCGTATTTTTAGTAGAATTGAGGTCTCAATCATTCTTCCTCAGGCTGGTTTTGAACTCCTGACCTCAAGTGATCCTCCTGCCTCAGCCTCCCAGAGTACTAGGATTGCAGGCGTGAACCACTGCGCCCAGCCAGTGGTAGGAATCGTAATCTGCTCTGTTCACTGTACAGTGCCTGGCTCATAAAATTGAACAGCTAGTGAATAAACTGATGAGTGCTGGCAAGAAAAGAGTGAAGGAAACAGGTCACATCCCCTGTCTCTGACAATCTCTGTCTCTCTGTCTCTGTCTCTTTGTCCATCCATGTGGCCATTCACTGGGTTAAATGCGACTGTGACACTATTCTGTTGTCCTGACCTACAAATGTCACTTCTTGCCAATGCACCAGGCAATCTGTGGCTTCTTTCCAGAGCAGCCTAAATGCCCTCGCTACAGAAACCTGGATTCCCCCAGGGCACTCCAGATTCCAATTTCCCACTTGTTTTTATGAAAATAATGTTTGCCTTTCAAATGTAAATGCTCCTGAGCCCTAGTCTTGCTTCCTGAACTCTGCACAGCAGCACCTCTGGGCTTAGAGAAGAAAACACATTTGTTTTTACTCTCAAATTGGTCAAACAGGGTTACAAAGCTGCTACACACTTTTGCCAGTTAAGTTAAGGTGACCACTAACCTCCCTTTCCGAACTATGAAACAGACAAAGCTCTTTACTCTCTAAAAGCCAAATAAAAGCAAAAACATTCCACTAACATTTTAATAAAAAAACAGAACATGCCAAACAGGCAGCATACGGAGAATGACAACTGGGATTAAACAAGGGGGCTGGAGAGGACAGATTAAAGCTTCTCCACGCACACAACAGGAAGAACGTTTAAAGGAGGGTTTAATTAAAGTGCGTGAAATGGCAACGGACTTCAGCAGTGTCTGCGACCTTTCCACACAGATAACGACCTTAGTGTGCGAGATACAGATTCCGCGAAAGAAAACTTTCTTCGGATAGAAAAGAAAGTGGGGACAAAAGGCCTTTATGTCAAGACCAACGGTGCAAAAAACTGGAGAAACGAAAGCAGAAAGTGAGGAGAAGAGAAAGTTGCTGAAACCAGCAATTAAAAGCTGTCTCAGGAATTTAAAGGAGCTTAGTTTCTCTTGCAGCAGCAGGAAGGCCCGTGGTTAGCTGGTCTTGCGAAATGGAACGGAATGCCGAGCCTGGCCCTGGAGGGCTGAGCTATCTAATAAAGCAGCTACTGGCCACAGACGTGACTGAAAATCAGTGAAGTGAATTGAAATAAAGTATAGTGTTCCCTTTCCAGTCACACCAGCCACATTCAAGTGTGCAGCTGCCACAAGCGGCGACACGGGACAGTGTGGGCTGGAATATTTTCATCATCATGGAAAGTTCTCCAGGACAGCACCGCTGGGGAGCGTGTCTGGGGGAGGCCTGGTCAGCATCTACACCCGCTTTCCCGGTCGTTCTTTACCCACCATAAGGCCCAGACTCTGAATGTTAGTTGACAAGGACTTGGGCACCAAGGTCAAAATTCTTACCATTGCTGATGCCTCAGCCCTGAGACACACACAAATGAGGCTCAGAGAGGTTGGATTAGGGCATTTGTTGAGCATGTGTTTATTCAGTTATTTACACTAACTGAATAAAACAAAGAGTCACATCTCCAGGTTCACGCCTCCCAGTCAGCAGGATATGTGCAGGACGTCATCAAGATGGTCACTCTCAGGCCAGAGGTGAGTTTAGGGCCTGACAGCCAACAGGATTTTCCAAAAATGACCACGGCAGTATTTTCAGCTCCACATGCTTTTCCAGAACCTTCCACTCCCCATCAAGAAGGGGGGATATAGTTCCCCTATCCTTCCACCTGGAGGAGGGTGGGGAGGCTCATGACTGCTCTGACAGGAGGGCCGGAGTGGTGTTATGTGACTCTGGAGCCTGCTGTCCCAGCCCCAGATACTTGGCCCTTCCCAGCATCAGCCAAGCAAGCTGTCCGGTGAGCCAGCCCCGCCTTCGACTTCCAGATGAGGCTCCAGTAACAGACCAGGCTGGCTGCGGGCAGGTAGTGTGGTAGACCAGGAGTCTCATTCATTCATTCTCTTATTCGCTCACCCAATAAATATATATTGACCCTCATTGTGCCAAGTACCTGGCTTATGCCTTAGTTAAGATTGCTTTTGGCTGCAAATTATTCTCCTTCAAAAAAAGTGGTTTAAACACTTACTGAGAAGAGCAGAGGTGGGCTGTCTGAGGAGAACGTTCCGCTGCTCCGCTTGCCCTCTTCCTGCTGTACCAGCCTCAGAATGTCGGCTTTTTATCTGAATGCCTCATGGTCACACCACATCCCCCATGCTTCTCATGCCATATCCGAAGGCAGGAAGAACGCCAGGGGCCTCCTCTTGTGTACTTTACCTTGCCCTGAAGTCCCTGTAGCCGACTTCCCCCCTCCCTGTCGAACTGACCAGGACTGAGTCACAGGGCCATCTACCTGGGAGTGGATGAGGCAGGGAGGGCCGGGAAAGTGAGTGTCTGGCCTTCTCAGCTTCTGTAGCAGAAGACAGACCGGGGGACAGGGGATGGGAAAAGTTTGGGAAAGACAACAAGCAGAGCCTGCCACGGTTTGGCTCAGCAGAGCAGCTGAGGCATGACCCAAGGACTCCAAGGCAGGCAGCAGCAATGACGCAGTGCACAGCCAAGGAGGGAGTGTGGGGCAGCACTCGGCAGGAAGCTGGGGAGGGGAGAGGAGGGAACGGGAATGAGAGCATGCCCCAGACACCGCTGCACAGCTGGACCCCTACGCACACGTACACACATGCATGCATGTACACACATACACACACATTCTCACACACATGCATGCACATATATACACACACACTCACATGCATACACACATACACACAGATATACACATATACACCCCATTTCATCCAATAAGACATTTTAGAAAACTCTGCTACCATGTTCAAAAGGTATTAAATGGGATTAGGGCAGAGGCAGAAAGATTAAACTCTTCCAGAAATCCACCTCAGTTTTGAAAAAGAAATTGGAAGCTACATGTGAAGAGTCTACTTCCTCATCTGATGTGTCTAACAAGCAGACCTTTAGGGCTGCTATTACAAAACAGCACAAACGGGGTGGTTTACAACAACAGAGACTCATTCCTCATAGTTCTGGAGGCTGGGAAGTCCGAGATCAAGGTACTGGCAGATTTGCTGTCTGGTGAGGAGTCAACTGCCCTGCTGAGCCGCCCGTGGCAGGCTCTGCTTGTTCACAGATGGTCCATCCTTACTGTGTCCTGCATGGTGGAAGGAATGAGGGTCTCTCACCAACCTCTTTTAAAAGGGCACTAATCTTACCCATGGGCTCTGCCCACATGACCTAATGGCTCCCAAAGACCCCACCTCCTAATGTCTTCACATTGGTGACTAGGTGTCAATATGTGAATTCCAGCTGGGAGCAGGGCACAAACACTCAGACCATAACACCATGATCTACAGAAATGTCCAAATGACTCTTTCTAATCTTCCTTTATATTTAAATGTTTTATTTCACTGGGAAAATATGGTAAAAGGAGAGAAGCAGAAGTAAATTCCTTTAGATTCAAACTCAGTGCATTACAAAGGAAAAAGGAACTTTCTAACACAAAGGTGAGTTAGCGTGGCACAGAGCATCCCCACCCTATCCCTGGGTACACAGCGAATCTTTCTCCCATGCGGGAGCGGACAATGCTGCTGATTGTTTGCTGAACTATCAGCCCACATCTTCTCTTCTCCTGGCCAGTCCTGGGCTTGATAGACAGGGAGCGTTCAAACAAGAAATGTCTCTAAGATATTCTAAAATAATCATTAAGCCACATGCACAATTGCTCTAGCGAAAAAGGTCTCTAAGCATTGTTCTGTGGATAAGAAATGCACGTGATTGCCTGAAGGCTTCTCTGTGTTAATAGGGGTATGGATGCCATGAGCAAACTGAAAGGACAGATTGAGCATAAATATAAGCTGAATTATTCTACTAGGAAAAGGTACAAGTTACTTCTGGGTCTTGCCTTTGTCCCAAATAAGCGTTCAACCAGGAGATTTGAAGCACCCATAGGGTGCAGGGTTTTGTCTCCCCCTAGGCTCTCCCTATCACCAAGGTGCCCTAAGCAGGTGTAACCTGGATGCAGGGAAAAGCCTTCAGGTGCAGTGACAGTGGCGTCTGAAAAACACCCCCACATAAGCATTTACTCAATTACCAAGGTAGTTTGGTGCTTGACAGGGGCCTGAGGGAGCCACACTTTGCTCCTGCTGTGAACTCTGCAGCCATTCCCTGGTCATGGGCTCATCATGGGCTGCCCCGTCCCGGGAAGGGCTTGGTGCTTGTGACAGCGGCATGTTTGGTCCGGGAATAGGAAGGAGGGAGCGAAAAGTGCCAGGAAAGCTGCTTCCTCCTCCTGTGCCCCAGCCCACTGTCCCCCCGCCCCCCCCTACAAACACACACACACCGTCCCCTACACACATAGACACACACGCAAACACAGATGGTAATTTTCATATGCCAACATGGCTGGGCCATGGTACATGGATATTTGGTCAAACATGGTTCCAGATGTTTCTGCGAAGGTACTTTGCAGAGGATACTAAGATGTAGGTCAACAGACTGAGTAAAGAAGAGTATGTTCCTTAACACAGGTGGGCTTCAATCAATCAGGTGAAGGTGTTCATAGGACAAAGACTGACCTCCCCAGGGCCTGCAGGAATTCTGCCCAGGTGCCTTTGGACTGCACCCTGCCCTGGGTCTTCAGCCCCTTCAGCCTGCCAGCCACCCGGCAGATTCTGTGCTTGTCGACTTTCACTATCACCTGAGCCAATTCCTCAGCCTCTCTCCCTCTGCCTCCATCTCTCTCTCTCTCTCCTACTCTCTCTCCTACTCTCTCCCCCTCCTCCAAGGCTTAAATTCTTACTATTTAATTCAACAAGAAAATCTGGGGATTCTTAGATTTATCACTCACTGTTTGTGGACTAACAGTCGTGGCCCATCCCACGTGCTGAGGAATCCCTGTCTCAAAGTGACTTTGTGATAACTAAACAGGTCCCCACCCCAGGACTGAACTCCTCTCTCACATGGTGCTGGGGAGTGTTGGCTGTTGACAGCTCTCAGCTGAGTCTTTTGCAGAAATGGTCCTCAGCTATTGAGAGTCCCCTCACCTGAGGCCACATTCCCTCTGAGTCAGCTCCCTGGGATGTGAGGTAAGGGGGTAGGGATTAGCATTCACCTACCTTGCCTTGATTTGGGATAAATTTGAAAGCTTCCCTTGAAATCAGCATGGCCTTCTTCCAATTGCACCTTGGTTCATCTCCTCTTTCTGCCCAAACTTGTTTCACTCACCACTACCCCCACCTCCTCATCTACTGGTCACCCTCAAATCTACCTCCAGAGTTCATGCTCCAGAATCCCTGCACTGTGGGACCAGCTCCCCACTGAGCAGCCTCTTCAACTGAGTGTACCCCAGATGTGGGGCCTGTCAAGGTCTCAGACCGTACAGACGGTCAGCTGTGTTGACTGTGTGCCACTATATGGATGACACCAAAGAGGGAGGTTGCCATGGGCAGCCCTGTCCTTAGAACTGTGCCTTAGGGACCCTGTACTTTGCCTTCCTCAAAAATTTTTAAGTTCCCTGCTGGTGTCTGAGAACAGTCAGGACCAGCAGTGTCATTGAGTTGGGACCCCCACTGTCCTCAGGCTGGCTGTACCTGTGTCTTCCAAGGACATTCTAGTAATGAGGCCACATGTTAGAGCATGGAGCTTGTCTGGAACTGAGTTTAATCACATGATCGCTTCATCGCAGGCACTCTGAACTTCTAAACACATGTCAGGAGAGTATAAATAACCCTTCTCACTCCTTCATGGCAACCTCCATGGCAAAACGGTCGTCTAAGACAATCATCCCCTGGGGTGTAAAAGCTTTAGGAGTTAACCCTTACAATGACTTTTTAAAAATCAATCTCCATCATCTCTTTAATCTTCTAGAGGGCTCTAATGGATTGGTGGGTTAGAAGTCAAAAGCCATGACAGAATTTACCCAAGAGGTATCTTCATCAGCTGTGATGAACAGAAGTGTGTACCTGATGGTGACAGATGCTGCGGGGCCACCATCGTCAAAACAGAGCCTGCTGCCTGCTGGGATTCTGTCGTGATGCCCCTAAGGACAGACACTAAATCTACCTTCTCCCTGGCAGCCATCACCAGGGAGAAAGTACAAGAAGAGAGAAGACCCTCCGCCCCTGCTTCCCTGCTGGAGTTGTCTGTTGAAAGAATAAGCCAAATTCGTGGCCCAGCCTAAGCAAGTGTGAGCTTACATTTTGGGCACAATCTCTTGGTTGACACCATTTTTCCATCCTTACCATAAGTCCTTCTAAGAACGTTATAAATGAGTTTGGGGACAAAGTGAGGAATAATTGAAACTCTCTGAGCACAGAGCTATTGACAGGAGAACATCTCAGAACTTTAGGGATCCCTAAATTTTGGCATGATGAGGCTAGATACCACTAATTCTTTTCTCTTGGACTGACAGGTTTGCCAGAGAGAGATCTTCCATTTTCCTGCCTGGAATAGAGAAGGCTATATAGAAAGTCTCTTTTCTGTTTTCATGTGTTTTCAGAACCTAGTGAACAAAGGAATTGGAAAAGAGGACTATTGGGTTGGTGTCCTCCTGTGAATCTGCCCTTCGTTGCTGTATGTGGTGATGTGGGTGGTGGACTGAGCTGTTTTCAACCCACCACATATAAGACCTCCCGGTGTTGTCAGAGAGGGGTGGGCCCCTGTCAGGGATTGCAGAAGCAAGGATGTCATGTGGCCACAGGACATGGAGAACACTCCATGGAACTTTCTCTATTGGAAACAAAGCTGTTCTTCTGCACATTACCCACAGACCTTTGGATCATATCAACCTAGTGCCATCCTAGGGAACTTAAAGAATTCATCACTGAGAGCTCCAAAAATACTAGAAGGATTCAGAGGGCTCCTGACACATTACCGCTGTTTACATTTCATGCCATTATAAACCTATTCTGGTTTTTCAGAGGCTGGTGTGGCAATTTTGATAGCTGACATTCCTGATCCAAAGATTTTGTCTACCTCCCCAAACCAGGGTGCCCCTCTTTTCATGGAGTGGGCAGGTTTCATTTTGTGTTTTCTTCAATTCCAAGATTGAGCCTGGTATCTAAAATGGACATGCTGCCCTTTGCCGCTGATTACTGGGACCTTCAGAAGGGCTTAACCAGGAGAGTAATCCCCCTTCATATGAAAGACCCCTGTTGCGAAAGCTTCACTTAAACCACATTCCACAAATCACACATCCCAGGAAAAACCTCCATCCTAAATAGCTGATTGCACTTTTTGCTTTTCAAGTAGAGCTCAAGCCCCTGTAAATTTTATCAGAAATTCCCCACAGGATAATGAAATTCGGGAAGAGGATTAATACCAGGGATCTATTAGATCCCCAGAGTTTCAAAGAATTTGTTCATTAAATCCTGTTTTTAATTTTGTTAGAAAATGAAGCTAAAGGAACAGCATATTATTTGCTGGCTTGTATGCCAAAAAAAAAAAAATATGGAGTAATAATTCAATCTTTGGTTAGCTTATTTTTTTATTGTTTGGGATTCATTGAGGGTACAAAGAATTAAGTTACACTGATTGCATTTCTTAGGTAAAGTCTCTCAAGAATTGTATCCTGCCCCAAAAGGTGTGCCATACACTGTGACCCCCTTCTCCCCACTTGCTCATTCCCCTACCCCCCACCTTGTATTAGTTCATCTACTGCCTTCGTATCAGAATTGAGTACATAGGATTCTTGCTTCTCCATTCTTGTGATGCTTTACTAAGAAGAATGTGTTCCACCTTCATCCAGGTTAATACAAAAGATGTAAAGTCTCCATCTTTTTAGTGGCTGAATAGTATTCCATGGTATACATAAACTAAAGCTTGTTAATATATTCCTGGGTTGGTGGGCATTTAGACATTTAGATTGCTTCCACATTTTGGCAATTATAAATTGAGCTGTGATAAACAGCCTAGTGCAAATGAAAGGATGTTGTTTCTTATGGATAGATGCCTAGCATGGGATTGCAGGATCAAATGGGTGGTCTAATTTGAGTTTTTTGAGGGTTCTCCATACTTCCTTCCAAAAAGGTTGTATTAGTTTGTAGTCCCACTAGCAGTGCAAAAGTGTTCCCTTCTCTCCACATCTACGCCAGCATCTGCAGCTGTGAAACTTTGTGATGTGGGCCATTTTCACTGGGATTAGGTGATATCTCAGGGTGTTTTTTTTTGTTTTTGCAGTTTTTGGCAGAGGCTGGATTTGAACCCACCACCTTCAGTATATGGTGCCGGCGCCCTACTCCTTGAGCCATAGGCGCCGCCCCAGAGTGGTTTTGATTTGCATTTCTCTGATGATTAGGGACGGTGAGCAATTTTTTCATGTGTTTGTTAGCCATTTATTTAGCTTCCTTAGAGAAGGGTCTATTCATATTTCTTGCCCAGTGATATATGGAATTGTTGGCTCTTTTTTTGTTGATTAATTCAAGTTCTCTATAGATCTTAGTTATCAAGCTTTTGTCCGATTTATAATATGCAAATATCTGTTCCCATTTGGAAGGTTGTCTGTTTGCTTTGGTTGTTGTTTTTTCTTAGCTGTGCAGAAGCTTTTCAGTTTAAGTCTCATTTATTTATTTTTGTTGTTGTTGGAATTGCAAGGGAAGTCTTCTTCATAAAATCTTTTCCCAGGCCAGTATCTTCAAGAGTTTTCCCCACACTTTCTTTGAGGACTTTTATTGTTTCATGCCTTAGGTTTAAATCTTTTATCCATCTTAAATCAATTTCAGTTTCAGTCTTTTACATGTGGTTATCCAGTTCTCCCAGCACCATTTATTGAATAGGGATTCTTTTCCCTGTGTATGTTCTTATTTGTTTTATCAAAGATCAGATGGCTTTAAGAGGTTAGTTTTATCTCAAAAAAGAAGATTTTCTTTTTTCTTCTTCTTCTTTTTTTTTTTTTTTTTGAGACAGAGTCTCAAGCTGTCACCCTGGGTAAAGTGCTATGGTGTCACAGCTCACAGGAACCTCAAACTCTTGGGCTTAAGTGACTCTCTTGCCTCAGCCTCCCAAGCAACTGGGACTACAGGCGCCTGCCATAACACCTGGCTATTTTTTTTTTTTTGGTAGTAGTTGTCATTATTGTTTAGTAGGCCTGGGCTGCATATGAATCCACCAGCTCTGGTGTATGTGGCTGGCACCCTAGCCTCTGAGCTACAGGTGCTGAGCCCATCTCATGGTTTTCTATTCAGTTCCAAATGTCTGTCTCTATTTTTATGTGAATACCGTGCTGCTTTGATCACTATGGCCTTCTAGTATAGCCAGAAGTCTGGTAGAGTGCTGTCCCTGACTTTGTTTTCATTACTAAGAATTGCTGGGGGGTTTTATGATTCCATACAAAATGAAGAATTATTTTTTCCAAATCTTGAAAGTATGATGTGCTGTTTTAACGTGGATTGCATTGAACTGGTAGACTGCCCTGGGAAGTATAGACATTTTGACAATGTTGCTTCTTCCCAGTCATGAGCATCCTGTGTTCTTCCATGTGTCAATATCTTCTGCTATTTCTTTTCTTAGGGTTTGGTAATTTTCTTTATAGAGGCCCTTTTGTTCTGTATATTCCTCGGTATTTGATTTTCTTTGAAGCTACTGTGAAGGGAATTGTGTCTTTGATCAGCTTCTCATCTTGGCTGTTATTGGCATATACAAAGGCTCCTGATTTGTGGACATTGATTTATATCCTGAGACATTACTGTATTTTTTATCACTTCCAGGAGTTTTGGGGTTGAGTCTTTGGGGTTCTTTAAGTATAAGATCATATCATCAGCAAAGAGTGAGTTTGGCCTCCTCTGCCCCCATTTGGATGCCCTTTATTTCCTTCTCTTGCCTGACTGTATTGGCTGGAACTTCCAGCACTATGTTGAATAGTAGTGAAGATAGACGACAACCTTGTCTGGTTCCAGTTCTAAGTGGAAAAGCTTTCAGTTTTACTCCATTCAGTATAATATTAGCCATGGGTTTGTTGTAGGTGACTTCAATCAGATGTGCCACCTATGCCTATATTCCTAAGTGTTCCTTAACTTAAAAGGATGCTGTGTTTTATCGAATGCTTTTTCTGCATTTATTGAGAGGATCATGTGGTCTTTGGTTTTGTTTCTGTTGATATGGTGAATTACATTTATGGACTTGCATATGTTAAACCAGCCTAGCATCCCTGAGATGAAACCTACTTGATTGTGATGAATGATTATTTTACTGTGTAGCTGTAATCTATTGGCTAGGATTTTACTGCGAATTTTTGTATCTATATTCATTAGTGAAATTGGTCTGAAGTTCTCCTTTTTAGTTGGGTCTTTTCCTGGTTTGGTATCAGTGTGATGTTTGCTTCATAGAACGTGTTGGGGAAGATTCCTTCCTCCTCAATTTTTTGGAATAGTTTCTGCAGTATGGGTATAAGCTCTTCTTTGAAGGTTTGATAGAATTCTGCTGTGATACCATCGTCACAGCCTGTAGCAAGAGGCCCAGAGACCTGGCCCTGATGCCAGACCACCTGGGCTGAAATCCCAGTTCTGCCGATGGCTAACCACACAAGTCTGGCATGTTGTGAGGAAGACCCATTTCTGGGGACCCAGCTGCAGTGGCCCTTTGAACTGGGGACTCAGGAACATTTCCAGTGTTTCAACATCACAAAGAATTTCTCGTTATACCAACACCACACCAAGTTTCGGTGGAATGTTTAATTTACCAAGACATTTTTTCATTTGATCTTTGCCCCTCAGTTACCCCATGATCAAAGCATGGAAGATATTATTCCCCACTTCTAAGGCTGAGGAACTGAGTCCTCAATTAAATGATTTTTCCAAGGTTGCCTGGCTGTTAAATAGTGAGGTCAGCACGAGGAACGCTGCAATGTGTAGCCCGGCTGCCTTTCTCAGCTTGGAGCCTCCCGGAAGCAGACCTCAGACAAGGATCTGAGGGCAGGTGGTTAATTTTAGAGGTGACCTCAGGAAGGGAATACATGGAAGAAGAAAGGGAAGGAAGTCAGTGAGTGTGCATTGTGAGCAGGCGATCCCTGTGGGCAACTGAGGCGCATCCTGGGGGCACCCTGGGAGATTGTACAACACGTCCCCCCGGGGTGTTTATCCTCCAACCCCATCTGTCACAGCTGAGAGCTCCTCCCTGTGGCATTACCTCCCTGGCCCAGTACATCCTCCCTCCCCAGGCTGAGAGCAAGCCGTGGGGAGGAAGCCCTGGGGAGGAAGCCCTACCCTGTTCCCACTGACTCCTCCACAAGGAGACTCTCAGGAGAGACTGTCACTTTCCTGGGGCTGCACAAGAGTCCTGATGGGGTGCAACTGGAAATATCTGATGTTGGGCATGTAGATTAAAATACTGACTCTGGCCTTTCCTTAGGTAAAGCACTTGAGGTTATTAGCGCCTACTTCCCCCTGATGAACTAAAAATAATGTAGATCCTGATGGATTGTTGGGAGGATTAAAAAGATAAAACCTGAAGTGGCAGCAGGGGCCATGCAAGTCTTAATCTTCACTGTCTCCCCAGCACTTGGCTCACGCTTGGGAACACAGGAATGAGTTGAGGGGAGGTGAGCAGAAAAGGAAGGAAAGGGGAGGGAGGGAGCCAGGACAGACCGACAAACCAATGGAAATGTGAGCCTGCCTGTACAGTGCCCGGCCCACAGAAGGTTCACACAGAGTCTTGGGTCTCCTCCTGCCTCTGGTGATACATTACAAGACCATAATAGCTGAGTTGGGGAGAAAATGAAAACTCTAAGCAGCGCTAACTGTTGTTTCATTTCTTCGGGGAACCATGAAGCCCAGAGTAAGAAAAGTGTTTTCTCAAAAAGAGCCTCCAAGTCCCTCCAGCTTGCAGCCTCTGGTGTACGCCTAGGCGTTGCCCTCTGTCCTCCCAACCCCTTGCCCCCACCTCCATCCTGCTGTTCTTTCTCCTCCTCTGCTGACCTGTCCACCCTTGCCATGTACAAAGTGCAGGGCAGGCCCGAAGCTCTGCTTTCCTGCCTGTTTGTGTCCTTTCTCCTGAGCCCCCACCTGCTGTGCACCACCTCCACCTGGACCCCCTTCCCACCTGCCAGCATGCGCCAGCAGTGTGCTGAAGGGAGAGCACACTTCACACAGAATCTTTACCCATCTGGGTCTCAGTGACTGTTATGATGAATGATGAAGCAGAAAACTGCATCCATTTTTAGAAGAACTGCTGTGCATATTAACAGTCACAGAGCAATGCTCAGACACCACGGGGCAAGTCACACATTCCACAAACCATTATTACGTAGCTGTTATGTACCAGGCACTGTGCTGGGCTCTGGGGATAGAGTGGCAAATGGGCTAGAGCCTGTCTCTCCTCTTATGGAACTTGAAGCCTAGTAGGCAGGGGAAATAGTAAACAAATAATCACAAATGCATATATAATTACAAAGTCGTATGCGATGTGAAGGAAATGTATAAAATCCTATGGGAACCTTAACAGGACGTGGGAAGTTTCACCCTGTATCATGTTTGTCTACTCAGGTCCTATCATAAAACACCATAGGCTAATTGGTTTGTAAATAACAGAAATTTATTCCTCATAGTTCCAGAGTCTGGGAAGTCCAAGATCAGGATGCCAGCAGATTCAGAGTCTGAGGATGGCCCACTCTCTGGTTCATAGATGGCACCTTCTTGTGTCCTTAGATGGCAGAAGGGGCGAGGAAGCTCCTGGAGACTCTTTCATAAGGGCACTAATTCCATTCCTGAGGGGTCCACCCTTATAATCCAATCACCTCCCAAGGGCCCCATCTCCTACTCATGCCACATTGGGGATTGGGAACCAACATATAAATTTGGGGGGGAACATAAACATTCAGACCATAGCACTGAGAAAGTGGCAATTAAGGGAAAAATGTGAGGAGGAGAGAACTGTCTGGTACAACACCCTTGAGGGATGGAGGAACTTAACATCTGCAAAGACCTAAGAAGCCCAGAGTGGCTAAGGCACAGTGAACTGGGAGTGGGACCCCAGGTGAAGCCTGAGAATTTAAATGATTTTGCCAAAGTCGCACAGCCAATACACTGGTCACTGGACTGGGTCCTGAGGTAGATTGTGCAGAGTCTGTAGCTATAAGTCATTGATTCCAGCGTTTATTGAGCACGTGCTGTGTGCCATGCACTGTTTTAGGCATTGACAGAAAACAAAGTCTCTGCCCTCAAGGAGTTTTGCCTTTGTCCAAGGAGCCCCAGAGCCCAACTCAAGGAAAGAAACAGTCAGACTTGTATCTTGCAAAGACCATGTGGCACGACAGTGGGCGCTGGGGCCTTTGGGAAGCTGCTGCAATTGTCAGGGAGAGAGAGAGAATGGCTTGGGTCAGAGAATGATGGTGGGGAGAGAAAGAAATGGATAAATTCAAGAGATATTTAGAAGGTAACGGGTTTTTGTTTGGTGTTTTTTTCAAATTGTTTACTGATATTTGCCTACTTGCATGTCTTATGGTTCTTTTGAATCCTATCACTACTTTTCTTTTTTTTTTTGAGATAGAGTCTCTCTGTGTCCCCCTGGGTAGAGTGCCATGGTGTTATAGCTCACAGCAACCTCAAAGTCTTGGGCTCAAGTGATCCTCCTGCCTCAGCCTCCCAAGTACCTGGGACTACAGGTGCCTACCACAACGCCTGGCTAGTTTTCCTATTTTTAGTAGAGATGAGGTCTCGCCCTCGCTCAATCTAGTCTCAAACTCCTGAGTTCAAGAGAACCACCCTCCTCAGACAACAGGAAACTCCCTGGTCTCTGAAGATACCAAGTGTCCTTGAGTCATCTAAACATGATTAGTTTATGTACAAAACAGTTTAAACATTTGGATTCCTATAAACATGGACGTTGGTATGTGACACAGTAGTTCACCAGAACTTGCACTTTTCCCAACTACATTTAGTTTAGGGCAAATAAATAATGTGTGTGGGTGGTGCCTGTGGCTCAAGGAGTAGGGTGCCAGCCCTATATACCAGAGGTGGCGGGTTCAAATCCGGCCCTGGCCAAAAGCTGCAAAAAAAATGAAATAAGATAAAAACAAAATATATAAATAAATAATGTGTGTGTACAGAAGGGGATTGTTGATACTGGCAGAAGCTGAATGAACAGATTTACATCTAATTTCTTTAGTTTCTGATGTACGTAAAGAAAAAATATTCAGAATATCCTTTATTATCTATCATGAGGGTTATATCAGCTTCCTAGGGCTGCCAGAACAAATCACCAAATTTGTTCAAACAACAAATTTGGGAAGCTTAAAACAACAGAAATTTATTCTCTCACAGTTTATTCTTTGGAAAGCCAGAATTCCAAAATGAAGGGGCAAGCAGGGTTGGAGCCTCAGCAGGAGAACTGGTCCCAGTCCTCTCTCCTGCCTGCTTCTGGTTGCCAGCTGTCCTGGTCACGCCTTGGCTTACAGACATCACTCCAATCTCTACTGCAGCCTTCACTGGCTTTCCTCCTGGGTCTCTCTTTTTCTGTCTCTTACAAGGGGTTGACCTTAAATCCAAGATGATTTCATCTTGAGAGCCTTCATTGTACCTGCTAAAAACCTGTTTCCAAATAAGCTCCTGTTTACAGGTTTCAAGGGTCAGGACTTGCACGTACCTTCCTGAGAATACAATTCGACCCTCTCCAAGAGAATAACCCCTATATATTAGAAAACATGATTGCAGGAAACAGATTTCTGGGTTGCGCAGAAATACATCAGCTGCCTCTTTGTTGCTAAACATTAATTACAATAGTCCTTTTTTCTTCCTCAAACACCCTGGAGGAAACCAGAAGTTTCAGTAGTTACATCCCAAAGTTTATGTGTAAACAGAATAAACGAAGGATTTGCTCCATTGTACACAGCCTTGGAGATATACACAAATTCTTTCAAGCTAGAACTAATTGTTTAGTTTAAAGGCTGATAATTTATTTTTCAAAGAGTCAGAAACTAGCCAGATTAAAGAACAGCTGTGGATGAATTAATGTTATCCCCCTCACATGAATAAGAGCTGGAAATGTATCAGGAGTAAAAGTAAACAAATGAATTAAAAATCCTGGGAATGTACATTGGACGTAAGCTGATCATTTCCAATTTAGTCTCCATTGCAAAGAATAATAGCAGCTTAAAACATCGAGCACTTACTTTGTATCTGCCGACCACTTTTCAAACTATATGTATCATCATCTCATTTGATCCTCTAAACCACTGGTGTGCTGTGAAGGGATCTTAGGTCCACTGCGAAAGGTTTTAAAGATCATTAATTAGGCCAGGCACAGTGCTTCATGCCTGTGATCCCACGCTGGGAGGTCAAGGCAAGTGGATTGCTTAAGCTCAGGAGTTTGAAACCAGCCTGAGTAAGAACAAGACCCTGTCTCTACAAAATCTACAAAAAATGAAAAAAATAAAAAACTGAGGCAAGAGGACCGCTTGAGCCCAAGAGTTCAAGGTTGCTGTGAGCTATGATACCACGACACTACCCAGGGAGACAGAGTGAAGCTCTGTCTCAAAATGAATGAATGAATATCATTAATTAAATTATTTTCAAAAGAAGTTCAAATCACAGTAAGTATATTCTTTTTCTTACTCTTTTATTTTAATCGATAAAATTTAAGTTGCCACAGAAGTTTATAGGTTCAGGTGGTCGTGAGATAAAAATGTTGAAAAACACAGCTCTAAATGCTATAATTATCACCCCCAGGTTACAGAAAAGAATATTGAGGCAACAAGAGGTTAAGTAATTTGCAAAGTCACAAAACCACTAAGAGGTGAGGAGGACGGGATTTGAACTCAGGGAGATACTGGAGCACCTGCGTTTCCCGCGGTCACTACCCAGTGCCCACACCCCTCCTCAGCTTTCACTTTCCTACATTCTACAGAAAACAACCGGTGAAACGTTTCTCAGGGCCGGCAGGCTCTATCTGCATATCTAGACAGGTAAAGGACTCCAAGCATTGAGAACAAGATCACAGAAAGGACAGCCTCAAAGATGAAAACTAAGAAAAATCGAACAATTGTGTAAAGAACAAAAAACAAGAAGAAAAGTAAATTATAAGGAAAAGAAAGGGATGAAGAAGAAATCTTTAGACTAAGAGAGACAAAGGAGTAACAATTTTTTTATGGTTAAGACTAAATAAACCACAGTGCTCAGTAATGTACACTGGGCAATAAAACTACTGTGAAGTTTTTGTTTATTTGTTGTTTAGAGTCAGGGCTCCCTCTGTCTCCCCGGCTGGAGTGCAGGCACAGCTCACTGGAGCCTCAGACTCCCAGGCTCAAGCAATTCTTCTGCCCCAACCTCCCAAATAGCTGAGACTTCTGTGCCCAGTTAATGTTCTTTGTCTTTTTAGAGACGAGGATCTCACTATATTGCTCAGGGTGGTCTCAAACTCCTGGCCTCAAGTGATCTTCCTGCAAAGTCACTGAGATTTAGGCTTGAGCCACCATACCCGGAAAAATTATTTTTCAAAACATAAGCAAATGATAGCTACGAAAGTCGGGAGAGTGGTTACTTCTGATTAGAATAGGGCACATGGAGGGGCTTTCCACGTGTCTGCCAAAGTTGTGTTTCTTGTCTTGGTGGAGGTTATGTTAGGTAGTAAGTTTGGAAACATCTCTAACTGGGAAGGAGGGCAAGGATTGGGCTGCCCGGGTCTCCATCGCAGTGCCACCCACTGTAATTTTGTCCCAAGTGATTGCTCACACCTGCGGAGGAGGGACCAACCTACCAATCTACCAGCTGGAACTCAGCACATCCTGACTGTAAACAGATGGGGAGACTCTCCAGTTGAATAGCTCTTAACCTAGAACAGCCCTGAGACTAGTGATTATTCAGTCCACACCCCTGCAGTGGGCTCCCAGAAAGGCTTATGGTCCACATGTGCAGTAAGACGCTGGTTCCAAGGTGAGCCCTGAACCATGAGATAGGTCTGACTCTCATAAAAGAAAACCGCTGGCCGTAACCCTGGCCTCTTTGCCTACTTGCCCTGGCAGTGGAGGCCTGTCCGTTGTCTATGGTGAAGGTATCCTGCTTTGTAAACTTCCTTCCTCTGTAAACTTGTCTTTCTCTTCCTCAATAAACTTCATTGCACACTTGCCTTATTTTGGGGTGTCTGGTCATTTTTCGACGAAGAGCACTCTAAACCAAGGATTCAGGCAGCTGCCGAAAGCCCCGGCATTTTAAGAGACAGGCAGTTGCCTTGAAACCCAGTAGTTACATGAGTGTTCAACTCACTGTATCCCATTAAACCATTTACTGGTGTTCTATATCTGAGTCTCATTTTACCTTAAATGCGATTTTATTTTGAGACAGAGTTTCACTCTGTTCCCCAGGCTAGAGTGCCCTGGCGTCATAGTTCACAGCAACCTTAAATTCCTGGGCTCACATGATCCTTCTGCCTCAATCTTCTAAGCAACTAGGACTACAGGTGCCCACACCAATGCCTGGCTAGGTTTTCTATTTTTAGTAGAGATAGGGTCTCACTTTTGCTTAAGCTAGTCTCGCACTCCTGAGCTGGAGCGCTCTTTTGGCTCAGCCTCCCACAGTGCTAGGAACTGTTAGAAATCTTAGACCCTGAAAGGGCAGAAAACACCTATTACCAGCTTCAAGCCTCCCAGGTTAGAACACTCAAGAGGAGAGAATTTGAAGCATCAGCTGAAGACAGACATCAAGACATGGGTGTTGGGGCAGGCACCTATACTCCCAGCTACTTGGGAGGCTGAGGCAAGAGAATCACTTGAGCCCAAGAGTTTGAGTTTGCCGTAAGCTGTGACGCCACAGCACATAGTAAGCTCTGTCCTCCCTCCAAAAATAAAATAAATAAAGAAGTGATCCTATCTTCAAAGAATACAAGAATTAAGCTAACTGGCATCAGCACCGTCCCATTTTCTTTTCTGAAATTAAAGCAGGTAACTTCGCTTATTCCTGTTTTAAACACATGCTAAGTGGAAGATTTGCTGGTAATGGCTGTGTTCGTTCAGGAATCCCAGACCTGAAGGAGTCATAATAATAACAGCATAATTATAGCTGGTGCTTTCTGACCTGTTACAGTCTATCATCTAATGTGTTAAATGCACTGAGCACAGTGACAGGTGTTGTGTTAAACAGGTTACCGCGTGTAATCCTCATTATACCCGTTTTATAGATGAAGAAACCGAGGCTGATTAGATACACACAGCTGGTAAGTGGCAGAGCCCACATTCCAAATTTACGTTATTTAATTAACTCTCAACAGCTGTCTTATGTGGGAAACAATCTATTACTCCAGATGAGTAATAGATAGAATAAAATAGTAGAATAGACAGTAAATAACAAAATAGTAGAATAAGATAGTAATAGAACAGAAGGCTGTTCTAAAGCCCCACGTCATTTGTGCCTGGAATTTGCACCAGGCAGCCTGGGCGGTCCCAAGAGCAAGGGGCCCGAAAGGACTCTCAGAAAGCTCTGCAAAGTCCCAGGCTCAGTTCTCTCATCCCTAGATGGGAATGATAATGAGAAAACTTATTTCACGGGGTTGTTGTGAGAATCCAATGAGGTGACTCATGTAAAGTGCTTCACTAATTATCTGGCACATAGTAATTGATCATTAAACGTGTGATAAAAATAACTTATGTGCAAAAGAGTACCGGTAAATATATCAGCAGAATTAGTTTACCAGTACAGCTAGAAAAGACCTGGCAGAAAGCAGGGTCTGGGTCATGGGACACTGACTGTGGACCTCTTGGCAGGGGGAAGGCAGAGGAGAGAGCCGGGCTCCAGGCCCTGGGAGCAAAGCACGTGTTGCTCCCACGGCTTGCTAAAGCTGCCAGAAACACTTCAGCTCCAGGACTAAAGACACCGGGGAATAAATCCACCTACTCTACAATGTCACCTGGTGCTGGATCAGACCCAGCCTCTTTATGCCACGGATAGAGAGGAGAGAATGCGGGGAGGTGGGAACGCAGGGTCCCAGGCAGGCCATCTGGCAACTTCCTACCGACAGTGCCACCTTCACGAAATTGAGTTAAAATGAGCACAATGTCATCCCTAAAGGGTTAAATAAGCTATGAAAGGGTAGCACAAAAGGCTAAAAGATATTTTAGGAAAGAAAATGAGGGAAGCCTTACTTTTCTACACCAGATTGGTGATTTCAAACTGTGTTCCACGGAACCCTGCTTCGGGTGTTCCAAAAATACTTTCATCAGTATTTCACTTTTTAAATATAACCAACAGACATCCTCAAATGTGTCACATATCAATTTCTAAATTATTAAAATCTCAACTGAGGTAACCTGGGAGGTTCACTTGTTTTCATGAAGATCTGAAAAGATAAATTCCCTCAGATTTTGGCTTTATTGAAAAGAATCTCAGATATCGCAAGGCAGCTGTTTTAAAAACAAAACAAAACAGAAAACACTATTTGCAACCATGTATCTGTGTTAACTTGAATTTTCTTAATTCTATGTGAGCAAAAATATAAATGGGGTGCTGAGAACCAATAAAAGACTCTCACCGTGGCCCAGCTCAGTGATTAGGGCGTTGGCCACATACGCAGAGGCTGGCGGGTCCGAACCCGGCCGGGAGCAGCTAAACAACAATGACAACTGCAACCAAAAAAATAGCTGGGCATTGTGATGGGCACCTGTAGTTCCAGCTACTTGGGGAGCTGAGGCAAGAGAATTGCTTAAGCCCAAGAGTTTGAGGTTGCTGTGAGCTGTGACGCAACAGCACTCTACCATGGGCAACAAAGTGAGTCTTTGTCTGAAAAAAAAACAGAAAGACTCTCATTGTCATCAGTAGTCCTGATTTCAAGTTTCATGTTATCAGATGGTATTGTTGTTCTCAAAAACTTCCTAAAAATAACTCATAAAGAAGGGTACTAATAAAATGCCGTAGATGTACACGTGGCCAACAGGTGTGAGAACGGGTGCTCAGTATCACTGACCAGGGAAACACAAATCAAAACTGCAGTGGACAGTCACCCCATCCCTATTGGGATGGCAATTTTCAAAAAGTCCAAAGAAAAATGTTGGCCAGGATGTACAGATAAGGAAACCTTCAGTGGTTTGAATGTGTTCCCTGAAAGCGTATGTCAATCCCCAGTGCAAGTGTTGGGGGGTGGGGGCGGGGTTTAGGTCATGGGAGTGGCACCCTCACGAACGGGTTAATGTGGACGCTGTGACATTGACCTCCTGTCCTCTCTCTCACCCACTCTCTTGCCATTCAGCTTTCTGCCATGGGATGATGTGGCCAAATGTGGGGCCCCTTGACCTTGAACTTCCCAGCTTCTGTAACGATAAAAAATGAATCTCTGTTCTTTATAAATTGCCCTGTGATAGCAGCACAAGAAGGACTAAAACAGAACCCCCAAATGCTGTTGTTAGACGTGTAAATCTGTACAGCCATTATATGCTAAACAGTATAGGGGTGCCTCCACAATCTAAAGCTAGAAATACATATGATCCTTCAATCCCCTGCTGGGTACATATCCAAAGAATGTGAAATCTTTCTCCAAGAGATACCTGCACTGTTTGCAACCGTGATCATTGAATGTGTGATTAAAAGCACTGCGGCACCATTCACATGGCCCGGGGCAAGGCAACCTAAGGGCCTGTGGACACGTGAATAAATAAAGAAATGTCACATGTACATATACATGTAATGGAATATTATTCAGCCTTAAAAAAGAAGAAACTCCTTCTATTTCCAACAACACGGCCAGGCATTGTGCTAAGTGAAGTCAGCCAGACACAGAAAGGCAAATACGATCGGGTGTCACTTACACGTGGAGTCTAAAAAGTTGAACTCATAAAACAGAACAGGGTGGTGGTTACCAGGGCTGGGGGTGGAGATAGCAGGGGGCTGGTGGTCAAAGGGCACAAATTTCAGTCGTAAGATGAGTAAATTCTGAGAATCTAACGTGCAGCATGGTGACTACGGTGAATAATGATTATACACTTGCTGAGGGAGATGATTAGTGCTATCCCCCCTCCCACGCACACACACAAAAGGGTAACCCTGCGCTAATTAGCTTGACTGTGGTAATCATAACGTATGTCAGTGTTAGGCTAAAGTAGAAAAATACCAGTTAACTCCTGACAAATTCCTGGGCTGCAAGTCCTCACCAAAATGGAGTAGGTCTGGTTCACTCCCGAGCTAGATGGGAAAGTGCTCACTCACTTCTAGCTTGGCTAACGCCTGGGCCTGGGAAACGAACTGACTATCCCCAGACTGACCTTTAAACAGTGCCAGGTGGAGAGAACACTGAGACAAAGACGTGTAGAGGAAAGTACTGGGACTAAGATGTGTGGGAAAATGTTGTAACAAAGATGTGTGACGCCGGATGACTAACCACAAACATTCTGCTTCTGTACAATGCTTGCTTGTTACCCCCACCTGAGTGCACCTGGACAGCCTGCCTGCCAACCAGGATGCAGACTAAGCCTTCAAAACCTGACTCCTTAAGCACTCGGGGCTGCTCTGACTAACCCCATGTTGGGACACTGAGGCAGTCCCCAGCTGGCTCTTCAATAAAAGGACTCTGCTGTAAATTTGGCTTGTTTGGTGGTGTGGTCTATGGGGAACTCCTGGGCACTACATCAGATCATGGTGTTGTACATTTCGAGTATATTCAATTTTTATTTGCTGATCGTACCTCAATAAAGTTGGAAAAAAACCCACATATACACTGTAAGGTTCTACATAAATTTTTCAAAAAGGGTGGGCTACTAAAAGTTTGAAAACCTCAGCCCCGGGTCATGTGGACGAGGGGCTGGGGAAGGTGAAATTTCAGCTGTGCCTCCTCACTGCTGAGCCAGCTCTTACTCTTTTCCTGCCCAGACCCCTAAGCTCCCCCGCTCCCCACATGCTCCTCTGAGTCTCTGTCTGCAGGGCAGGCACTGGGAGAGGTGGAGATTCCGAGAGCTAAGGCGGAGCTCGGATCCCCTTCCTCACAGAAGTGCAGCCAACCACCCAGAATGGTGGCCCTGCTTCGGCTCTGGTGCCATCCCCACCAGTCCCTCTTTCCTCCCTCTGTCAGTAGTAACCTTGGAAAGCGACGTAAGCAAGTGTCGCTAAGATCTCTCCGTCCTGTTTCCTTCTCTTTTTTATTTGTCTGTCTGTTTTATTTCAGATTAATATAAAAGGACAAATGATTAGGTTACATTGTTTGCATTTCTTGGGTAAAGTTCAGTTTGTAGTTGAGCCCTGCACTCAGGGGATGTGCTGTATCCCCTCCCATTGTGTCCCTCAGGTCCCTCAGGTGAGGGCTTACCCCCCACCCTCCCTCTGCCCTTGCCCCCTCCCTACTTGAATTTAATTGTGTTTTTCTCTCATATGGGTATGTAGTTGTTCATCTATGGGTTTTGTATTAGTACCGAGTACATTGGATACTTGGTTTTCCATCTTGTGATACTTTACTCAGAAGAATGTGCTTTAACTCCATCCAGGTAAATACAAAAGATATAAAGTCTCCGTCTTTTTAATGGCTGAATAGTATTCCACGATGTACATATACCACAGTTCATTGATCCATCCATGACTTGACAGGTACATGGGCTATTTCCACATCTTGGCAATTGTGAATTGAGCTACAATAAACAATCTAGTGAAAATATCATTATGATATTTTGCAGTAACCTGGATAGAGCTGGGAACTGTCTTCTCAGTAAAGTATCACAAGAATGGAAAAGCAAGTATCTAATGGACTCAATACTAATATGAGGCCAGCAGAAGAATTAATATATATTCCCACAAGAGAAAAACTCAATTTAATTTCAGTTGGGTAAGTGGGAGGTGAAAGAGGAGAGGAGGGAGGGGGTTGGTGTGCTCCCACCTGATGGGCACAAGAGGGTATATGGCACACTCCCGGGTGAGGACACAGCAGGGACCTTACCTAACAAAGGTGAATGTTGGAACCTAACCGCTTTCACCTTCACATATTTCTTTGCTTTTATTCACAAATTTATCTGAAATAAAACAAATGAATCACACACCCAAAAAAATATATTAAATGAAAAAATTAAAAAATAAAAACCATATTAACACCTCATCATCTGTCCTTGATGGATTCTGAGACCTTGAGTAGTTGAAGTCTCCTTAGTATGATAACTTTCCAACGCCCCCTGACGATTCTATCAGTGGGAAGCCTCATGGAGGGTCAGTAGTCTATCCTACTTTTGTATGTGTTTAAAACTCCCCGTAATAAAGAGTTTTTCAAAATAAAATATATCTGCCTTTCCTGAAATCTATTTTAAAATAAATCCTGTCAGGCAGCTCCCTCTCATCTTAGTGAGACGCAGTCACTCACTCACCAGCCATCCCCGAGAACAATGCCTTATTCCCCTTCAGCTCTGACTTGCAATTTTCCTGTATTGAATATTCTTCCCACACTTCCCCCAGCCACTTCATCTCGGCTCCTGTTCTCAGAACGTTACTACAGACTTTCCATCCAGTACTTCACTCCTCCGTATATGCAAATGAAGAAGAGAAAAATCCTGTGCCTAATGTAATTAAAATTCTATTATGTAGTCCACAGTCTGGGGTCAGCAGACATGATTAAAAACAGACGCCTGTAGCAAAAACAATGCAGGAAAGCTTCACAGCACAAAACGATTTTTCCCAAAATTTTAAAAACAGTGACTGAGTCCCCAGCCCATATCATTCTTACGAGGTCTTACAGTCTTAGACCCACTCCCACCCCCCAATTAATAGCTTGTAAGGAACTGTAACCAAAATTTGAATAGCAGAAATAAAATAGGACATTTTCCCTCGGGTAGGACTACAAGGTTTAACATTACGCGTTGCATCTTAGCTGGTTGCTGCGGGGCACTCTCCCTGCACCTGCTAAAATACGAGAGCGCCTCTCAGCGCTTTGGTTTAAAGCCTTACATCGGTTTCTCAAAGATGCCATTTTCTTTCCTGCCTTTTCCTACGCGAAAAGAAAATTTCCAGGCCCCCCTTTACTATGCCAGAGGGGAAAGTTAAGGTCTGGGAACAGGTATGTAACGCTGCTGTTAGCTGTGCACGGAGATGCTGTGCGTGACCCAGACTCTCTATCCTTCACTCAAACCCAGACTAAATGATGTAGGAGACGGAGACCGAGACCCTACCTGGTAACAACGAGTGTTGAGCAACCCACTTAGAGTGTAACCCGCAGCAGCCAATCAAATCTGATAACATGTGCCAGCCTCTCCATGGGAAATGTAATTCGGTCTGGCATCTCCCACTTTGCTGTGTACACGATCTCTGCTTTCCCCCATCACCATTCTTTGGTGTCCCCGCTTGAATACAGTCTTTTAATTGGATTATTTGAGGTTCACACTTCCATTCTGGCTTTGTGACATTAACAAGCTGGCTGGGAAAAGGAACGCCTCCCCTCGCCTCGCCTCTCCGGTTTCTGGCTTCTCCCTTCTGGTGCCCGCCCACCCAGGCCGCAAGTTCATTTCACCCAAAAGCCCTTCGCAGGCCGCAGGTCGGGAGCCTCGGACATGAACGGACGGCGTCTCTGCTAGAGGTGAACAGACGGTGTCTCCCCGACCTTCTCTCCTGGGAGGTGAACGGACGGCATCTCCCCACCTTCTCTCCGGGAGGTGAACAGATGGCGTCTCCCGACCGTCTCTGCTAGAGGTGAACAGACCGTCTCTCCTGGGAGGTGAACGGACGGCGTCTCCCTGAGCGGCGTCTCCCCAAGCATCGTCTCCCCTTCGACGACCTCTTGGTCCACCAACTACTTTGCAGAAAGGTGAGAGCCTGTTTGACTCCAGCCTTCGTTTGGATTTTAAGGTCACTGTTGTCAGGTTTAGGGGTTCTGTTTTATTTTTGTAACAAAACCCACAGACAGCGTACATATTAATAAATGAAGAGGAAGACTCGCCCTGCAGCCCTTCTGAGCAAGTTAGGCCCCTGCCATAAGGGGCGCCAGACCGTGCATCTGTGTCCTCAGTCCCCTCTGTTGCCACGGGTCCCTCCGGCCCTCGTGACCACATCCTCATCCTCAGCCCTGGGGTTCTAGAAAAGCTCTTCAGCATACGTACCAGGATACCAACAGAACGTGGCCCCTCTCTGTTGGAGCAAATGGAATTCCTGAAATAGACTGAACCCTCCATCAGATGAGTTCAGGCCCATCTTAGTAGGGTCAGACCCTGCCTGGGATGGGGTTTCTGACCTCGGGACAGCAAGGGCTCTGCAGACAGACACACTTGAGCCTGAGGGCGGTAAGAGGACGTGTGGGGGCTTACTGAGCAAAGCTTACCAGCTTTACCAGGCCATGCCCATAATCCCCATGTTACACGCTTTCCTGTATTTTCTATACATTATAAATCTGCTCTTTCTGACTTGCTTCATAGGTTAGGAAAAACTCCACTGCTATCCAAAGTTACTTGCAAGAAGGCTCCCTGGTGTCCAGCCCAACTATCAACCCCTTGGACAGGAGTTGCTGTAGATCAACTAGGCGTGGGGACACCAATGACCACCTCATTTGTGTGTGTGGCAACCCTTTCCCCTTACCCATGAGAACAGCAGACCCCAGGCAGTGACTTCTGTGCAGCACCCTTCTCTGGGGATGCCCTCCGGCTGGGTTACTGGGAACACAGCTGAACAAATTGTGTTCAATGCTCACTGCACCGAGGCACCACACGCCACAGGGAACTGGGGCACCTCAGTAAATGTGTCAGAAAGAATGTAAGCTTTTGCTTGAGTGATTTGGGGGAGGCTTCAAGGAGCAAGGGTCTGCTCTGGAGTAGGGGCTGTCAGGAAGCAGGGGGAAGCTTGGACTAGGATCGTAATGAATCCCACAAGGGACAGATGAGGGGCAAAGCAGAAGCAGGTGACAGGTTAGGTGGGAGGGGGACGTGGGGGATTTTGTAGTTTACACTGTGACCTTGTGAAATTATGACCTGGTCTTGTTTCTCCTCTCACGTCATCATGGTCACAGCATGACGCCGAGACAGGGGATCTCTCTCTGAGATGGCTTATGTTCAACAAGACCCTCACAGCCTGGTGTGAGCACCAGGCCAGCTTCTACTGACATCCAAGGCACACAGCTGGCTCCAGCAGGCTCCTGGCTGCCCGGGGTGCTTTTGATTCCCCCTCTCCTCCCTTCAGCCTGTCTTTCATGCCTGGGAGACGTTGTGGGGAATGGACAGAAGAGTACAGCACAGTACAGCATAAGTAGTCAACCCCTACATGCTGTCCACAGTTTGAGCAATTGCATCTTCATCTCCCTTGAGGACCTGGGGAGAAGGGCCCTTTACAGACAAATGTGATGAGCAGGCCCCCCAACACGATGTCCAGCTTCTGACTCTGGCACAAACCCCAACATCATCCAAACAGAAAGCCAGACCCAGGACTAGAACCTTTGCTTCAGCCCCTGCTGTGGTGACCCACCCACAGTGAACCTGGACTTGTAATTCCAGCTCCAGGATTTCAACACACAACCATTGGACTGACTATAAAATTCTCCTGCCAGAGAGCAAGGTCAAGGTGGCAAAAGAAAGGGAGAGAGGTTCGGGACGGTAGCTGACGCCTGCAATCCTAACACTCTGGGAGGTGAGGTGGGAGGATGGCCTGAGCTCGGGAATTTGAGACAAGACCGAGCAAAAGTATGTCTACTAAAAATAGAAAAACTAGTACTCTGGAGGCTGAGGCAAGAGGATCACTTGAGCCCAGGAGTTTGAGGTTGCTGTGAGCTAAGATGAAACCACAGCACTCTACTGAGGGTAACAGAGTGAATCTCTTGTCTCAAAAAAGGGAGGGAGGAAGGGAGGGAGGGAGGGAGGGAGGGAAGGAAAGAAGACAGGGCAGAGAACTGTAGGTTGCTGGGGGCTGAGGGCGCACCTGGGTCCCAAAGCCCCCGCAGGGCCAGTGCGGATAGGGATAGGCATTGCAGCAGGACCCAGGGCCCGCAGCTAAGCAGGATTAGTAGTCCTAGCCTTCCTTGCCTTCTCTTACCCCTCTGAGGTTCACAGACTCTCATTCTTCTACATTTTGTAAGATTCCTGAGTGAGGGCAGGTTCTAAGGTGAATTCTTTCCTCATAAGCCTTCACAGATTCCTCAGGTAACAAAGCCCAAGAAGCGTCAGCAGTGAGCACCGAGACGCCGCTGTCCTGTCCACTTGCAGCCTCACCCTGCTCAGGTAAAGCCCAGTCCCCGCTGGCACCCCTGATGCGCCATCTACCTCTCACCTTCCCGTCTGTGCTCTGGGCTTTGGGGTAGCAAAAGACAGAAAAATATGCAGAAGCAATTTCTTTTCAAAGAGCTTTCCAAGTTTTCAAATGACTTACGCTACAGGGGAAATAGGGGAAGAGTCTTCTTCACACAGGTTTTATTTTAAAAAACCCAAACTTTCTAACCCCCTTGAAGTGGAAAACAGGCCGCTCCCAGCCTGGAGAAGGGCTCCAAAGTGCGGGGACGTGGCCTGCGGCAGGAGGTAGGCACCAAGGCTCCCCCTTCCATTCTGTGTGCATCTTCAGTTGTCCCAGCACAGAATGTTCTCTCTGACAAGGTCTGGTAAGAGAGATTCTGAAATGCAAATACAGGTGAGCTGGATCACAAGACTGTATTCAATATATAGAAATGGTTTCAATTACCAAAATTATTTTGCTTCTAGCCAAGTCAGATCCAAGTTTCTCAAAGCTCCCGAGTACTATGAGCAGGTATGAACAAAACAGAATTGCAGGGCTAGGTGCAGTGGCTCACCCCTGTGATCCCAGCACTCTGGGAGGCCGAGGCCGGTGGATCACTTGGGCTCTTAAGTTCAAAACCAGCCTGAACAGGAGCGAGACCCCATCTCTAAAAAGGCTGGGCATTGTGGTGGGCCCCTGTAGTCCCAGCTACTTGGAGGCCGAGACAGAAGATCACTTGAGCCCAAGAGTTTGAGGTTACTGTGAACTACTGAGAGTGACAAAGTGAAACTCTGTCTCCAAAAATAAATAAATGGAGGGTGGCGCCTATGACTCAGTGAGTAGGGCGCTGGCCCCATATACCAAGGGTGGTGGGTTCAAACCTGGCCCCGGCCAAACTGCAACAAAAATAGCCAGGCGCCTATGGTCCCAGCTACTCTGGAGGCTAAGGAAAGAGAATCGCCTAAGCCCAGGAGTTAGAGGTTGCTCTGAGCTGTGACACACCACTCTACGGAGGGCAACAAAGTGAGACTTGTCTCTAAGAAAAAAAAAAAAAGAACTGCAAACTACCGTACCCATACCGTGACTTCCTTCCCGTGAGAGCCTCTGCAGAAGTCGGAGCTGCTGCCCGTCCAGTCTGGGCGCTAACTCCCGGGAGAGAAGGCAGAGCAAGGTGCATCCCTGACTCACGACTGGAACGTGACACCCTGCAGGTTGTTACTACACATACACTTTATCATACCAATGTGGGAAATGAGTCCAAAATCAGGAGTCCTTTTTACAAAATCTGATGTTATGTCTGACTCTAGGGTCTCATGACCAAAATGAAGTTATTTTTCTTTTGTTTATAAGCTCCTAATGTGTTTTGCTCAGATCATTTTAAAGCAGAGGTTGATAAGCTGATGAAATCATGACGCAGCTTGAGAACTTCTGTGCCCTGACGATTTGGTTGGGTCTAGATGGCTCTAGGTAATAATGTAAACACACTGCTTAGAAACAAGATTCTAGATGCAGCAAAGCTGCCCTCAGCACTTTCAAGATACTGGTTCTTTTCAGGTGACAATGAAAAGGCAAAATGCTCTAGCTCACCGCTGCAACACAGTAGATTTACGCTTTGTTTATAAAATTGCATCATCTCTAGAAGGAGCTAGAAGGCAGGTAAAGGGCCCTGAAAACAGGCAGCGAAGAATGTGGGGTCCCAGAAAGGGGGGGGCTGCTTTATCCAGCAGCACCATTTGCACGGCAAGATCCAAGCTGAACTCCAAACTGCTGGACTTCGTTCAAGGAGGCCCCAACGTGCGTCATTTCCCAAACTTAAATTTTCCATTTCTTTCTCTCACAGGTGTTTCTTCTGAGTCAAGAAATGAGAAGAGAAACTTGAGCTGCTTCACCTTCTTTATGACCCAACTCCCATCACAATGCTTGGCACACAGTGTGGCAAATAAAGGATTAATTAAAAATCCCTCCCCTGGGGCACGTGTAGGACGAGTCTAAGTGTTTGTCATTAGTACCACTCCCACAATTAAAATGTTCACCCAGGAAAACAGAACGACTTAGCAAATATTATTCTCTTCATGTAAATGCACAGCCAGGAAGCCAGGCTTCCTTCCCTGTTAAAAGTATTTTTAAGTATTGATGAAAAGACAGGGAGGGACATTTGGAGACATGAGGAACACTTCTCGTCCCTCAGAAATCGTGTCATAGAGGTGACAGGCCTACCCTATAAACTTTGACAGATGGAGAAAATGAGACTTTGAAAAAGGGAACACATTTCCAAGAAGGCTTTCCCAGAAGCCTCTGTTCCAGCTTAGTCAGGTTCAACTGCATGGCCCAGAAGATGGACAGAGGCCAGCAGACCCAGCACTCACAGGCACATGTCCCAACTCTTGGTCCAGAGGGTTGTATTCCCATAATTGGGCCCACGCATGTATTCAGATGACAATCTCCTGTACACAGAAGCCCTGGAGGGACGGCTGGGAAAAGCCCTCACCAGTAACTGTGGGCTTCTCTGAGACACAGGGCACAGACCCACACCTGCCCCTTTCGAGAGCAGGGAGCGGTATGAACCCAGCTGGGGCCCCTACAACTCAGAAGCCAGCCCAGGAGCGGAAGATGGGCCGTCAGGACAGCAGGACTACACCACACACCTCCTCCTTCCCAGGACCCAGAAGCTGATGGGATTCCAGAGCTGAAAGCTGCTTCTTTACCGTAAGAATGGATCTTCCCTTGCATAACTGGTAAAGAGGATCTAATATGCAAATCCCAGACAAGGAGTCAATCGAGGCCCCGCTACTTCCAACTTCTTTCTTTTTACTTATATTCTCAATTTGCTATCCTCAGGTAGCCACTTTCTGGATTAGTTCTGTTGATCTTTTTTCACCCAAAAGACTGGTGAGTTATCTCCAGAACATTGACTTTATCAACCTTGACAGTAATAGTGTCTTTATATATTATAATTTATATATTATAATAGTGTCTTTATATATTATAATGGTAAGAATGTTCTTTACATTTCCACTCCTACAAAATTAAGTTTGGAATGATTACCTGGATGTGAGGCTTGCCACTGACTCACACTTCATAAAAAAGATTTTAAGGCCACATGTGTAGCATTGCTTGGATATAATTCTCTAGAAAGAGAATTCCTATTTATTTATTTATTTTTTGCAAACAATTTTAGAGGCAGGGTGTTAAACTGATTGAAATTTCACAAGATTGACATTATTGCTTAAAGTGCTTGAATTGGTTACATTAAAAAAAAAATGAAGGTACAGATTATTTTAAATAAAAACTACAATTTTTTTTTTTTAAGCAACAAACTAAGAATGCCACACAAATACAGTAACTATTTTGGTCACACAGAAATGGAAGCCAAAAATAAATTAACGTAATACTGAAAAACAGAAATTTAATTAGGCAGAAAAGTAGGAAATAATTTTCCCTGACCATGCCATTTACATGAGTTAATCACAACAGTGCTGATAAATGCCTTGGCCATGTAATAGCAAATGAGGGCAAAACATTTACTGCACAGTATTTTATACACATGAATATACAAAGTTGATCAAAATGCAATGTTTAAAGATAAATCCATCTGTAATAAAGCTACACTCCAATATCTAAAATAAGCCCTAAGCTCCAGTGAGAACACAGTTCTGTTAGGCATGCCCATGAAGTTAAGGGTATCCATGAAAATAAGTGCATAGGGACCACATCTGTCATCTTCTTCTCTATTTCATCTTAAATCCAAAATATACCAGGTCATGACATCAAATTTGATTGGCTTCCCATTCAAACCAACGCCCTGCTCGTGTTGTTCCCTGCTCACTTCAACCCAGCCCACCTCCTAGTGCCTTGGAATGGAAAATGCATCAGCATAACAGGACTGGATGCCAACGTTTTACCAAAACTAACTCTCAGACAAATGCCTTTTCAGCATTCTGTACCATAATGTAGATGCTAAAGTAGTAAGTAACCAAAAGAGATTTCTTTTTTTTTTAAATGTGTATTAACACTGTAACTTGTTTTAAAACACCCAGCAATTAAAAAGAAATACAGAAAGCCTCCTCACTCCTGCTGGGAAATGATACACAACCCCTCTGGCCATCGGAGAGGGTGTCACTGAGCCTTGTGCTTCTGTTGACCTCAGACGGGTCTCACGTCTCCCGTCACTACTGCCAGCTTTACACCTTGAATGAGGGATGACAGAGAAAGCTGTGCATGCGATCGTCTTCACATAAAGAGAAATGACTGGGGCGGGGGGGGGGCGGGGGATGTAGCTGCCTAGTGTTCCTTTTGTTTATTGAAGAAAAAGAGAAAAAAATTACTAAGTTGCTCTACAGTTTATAAAAACGGGTGGAGTGTTCCTGGAGAAGTGTCTTCTGGTCTTTTCCAACCTTCTTCTCTGCATTACACAACTGTTTTAATGTCTTTGTGTTATTTTCCTTATCCTTTTTTATTCCAAAAATCTACCCATGAGACTGCATTTTAGCTAAGTCTATGAAAAGGAATTACTTTAGTTAAGTCACTGGGAAAAACTTTTTACGTACCCAAACAAAAAAGAAATGTACTCAACTTATGACTTAGTTGAAATATTTCAACAGGCTTCCAACTAAAACTTCTAAAATACATTAGTTTCAAAAGTCATTTCAAAGGTAGTTTTAATGGTTTTCTTATGAATCATTTCCAAATATATCAGAGATCAACTATCATTTTCTTAAACTTTGTAACTCGCAGTCATATGGGGTATATGTGATACAAACATCTGCCTTATCAATTACCTTCAACTGGAAAGTGCCTTCCTTAAAAAAAGAATAAAGACTCACCTTCCAGGTACTGTAGGTTTCATGGAAGCAACAAAGACTGAATATTTATAAATATGAATTTGCCTCTGAATAAGGCAATGTACATTTTCATCACTTGTATAAAACAGTAACATGAAGATTACCCTGTGTTGTCTTCTCCAGTGGAAAGCAAAACGTTTCACCTCAAGCATGAACAAATGAAATGCTGGCATGCTTATCTAAGTTCTGAGCAGTAAATGGTTCCATGTATTTCAAAGATAAGAAATCCAGTTTTCATCCAGATAAAGTGCTATCCTCTTCATTGTTCTAGAATGGCCACTAACATTTTCAACTTCGGTTCACATTATTCCACAAGTTTGCATGTTTGTTAGCAGATGCATTAGGTAACAAAACGTCATGTTCACAGTTTAACATAGTGTATAGAAATCAAGTGACTTCGCCAAGGGAGCCGGATCTATGACTTGTAATATTTGTACGAAACCAAAAACCAGCCCGATGGCAAAAACAGAAAATTGACCCTTTTAATAAAAGGTACCAATACTCAGATGCTCTAATAAATACATATACAACACAAGTGAAAAAAGGGAAAGTAAGTACAGTGAGATGAGGTTCTTCCAAAACACTCTGTCTTGTCAAGCATCCTTGGAGTCTGAGCCAAAGAAATCCCCGCCATTCTGTCCGTCCCCCTGCTGTCCCTGACACATCCTCTGACCCACCTTTGTGCCCAGCTAACTCCAGTAATCCCTCTTGGGAGGTTTGGTATTAGCCCCAGGACTCCCTGGTGCATCAGTTAACAGACAGAATCTTTTTAAAAATTAAGCTGTACAATGTGCTGACGGTTGTAAAGGTGCAGTGTCTTGGTTGTTCCTGATGAAGGCCAATGTCAGTGCCGACTGGCTCCCGGGAGGTCTGCCAGCCCCGCAGCCACAGACTGCACAACACCAGCAGGACTGGAAAGATACCGTGGAAAGCTCCGCAGTGCCAGATACAAGATAAATACAATTCACAGGACCTTACAGAAGAAAAGGGTCACTACAAAATAAACAGCATAGAGTTATTTTCCTGAAACTTGGTTTTGGTAGAAAGGTAAGAAAAGTGATTTTCACTGCCCACAGAGACTCCCTCCTCTTGGCTTTGCCTGCCCTGAGCTCCACCCCTCCTTGTCCCCTGGGGTTCTTTCTAAATGGCTAGGTTAGCATGGCGGGTGCGAACGCTAGCCACTGCAGCCACCACGGACAGCTCTCTTCACCCTGCGCCAGCCACGTGGAGGATGATTTTAGTGCTGAGGTTACTCACTCTGAAACATTTTTGCTTAGACAAACTTAAAGCTATAGACACAGGCCTGAAAGGCCAACAGCTCCCCAATTCTCTGTCCTCGTGTCAGAGAAGAGGTGGAGAAGCTGACAAGGGGCAGCAATGCTTCCAGGGACAAGGTAAAGGAATGAATCGTACGGAGACCCCGCAAACCAGTTAGAAGTTTAGCAAACACTCAAAACAGACCGTAGACATTCAAAGAAAATGCCATTCTAATTCAACTAGACATAAGCAGTGGCATAGCTTTCACCCCATCTTAAAATTAGCAACTGTTATTCATGTAAATCTTCCTATAATCTGATTGTAGTTAACTCAGACTGAAATAAACCAAGAATAGTGCTGTGTGTACAAAAACAAAAGGAGAGAGTTTAACACGGCTGGACCGTGGAGGCTTGGAGTGGTGCCGTCTGTGGGCCGCCGGGGGAGAAGAAAGTCTGCAGAGAAACCCGGTAATAGTGCTTTGCACAGGTCCCTGCTTGAATGAGTCCCACAGTTCTTTAAGTTATTCTCTTGACTGATAGAATAAAATATATCCAGATTCTGAATTTTTTGATATATCTGATGTCAGACCATAGAATTCTTCAATAGCTTGGGCATCTATTTTCTGCAATAAAGAAGAAATAAGTAATACAATTATTTAACATGATAACTGAGAAAAGGGAAGAAAAACTAATGGAATATACGATACGGTGCAAGGAACACCATTTAGTATAAAGTCACAATTAAGGGCCATCATTTCACACCCTGCCGTTGCTGAGGAACATGGCCACCCTTTCAGCTACTGGTGACACACACGGGCACTCTCTGAAGAAGCCAAGACTTTTGCTTTCAAATGATAAACTGGGAATAACCTTAATTTTTTCGAGCCACCAGTGTTACTACACTAAAACCGCCTAGTGAGTTAAGTAGATCATGTCTTTGAGTGTGGAAGTCACTCTAATTAACACCCTTTATAACACAAGTCAATACATGGAATGCTCTGGTGTAATATAAAGATTTCCAGATCCCAAAGAGTGAAAAAAATTTTTTAAAACAATGATCAATATAAGAAAACACTGTTTAGTAAAAGAATTTTATTAGAACTTAGAAGTCTTACTATTTGCCTTATACCAGACAGGGCTTAGGCCCCATAGGAAACAGGACTCACATGTACATGAGATTATGGAGCACAGAGATACACAGACCCCATGTCTGGGGCTGACCCGTCAACAAGAACACAGAACTCACAAACCATGATCACAAACCCTTCCTCCCTCCCTCCATGGAAGAAGTTTTCAACTCAGATCAGGGGGAAACAGGCCTACTTTTTTAAATGTCCAGACATAACGCATTCCCCGAAATACTATCTATGCCGTGTCTACTGAGGAATAATCTGCCTACCTACCTCTACGATGTCATCATCGAACAGAAGCCAGAAGCCATGACTTTTCACGATAGTAATATAATGCCCGCGATTAGGACCACTGGAGAGGAACACACAAAAGGAAGTTTCCAAGTAAACATTTACTTCTTTGTAAAACTTCTCTTTATAAGTAGTGATTCATTAGGGGGAAAAAACTGTCATCAGGATAAAGAACTTGGAACAGTTCATGTCTATGTCCCAATTTAGAGAAGAGCACACAGGGGCTGGCACCACGCTGGACGTGCGGGAGACTGAAGTGTGCACAGAGATGTCTTCTAAGTACTTACAACCCAGTGGGGAAAAGACACTTAGTTCAACAAATATTAACAAATAATCACTGTATACGGACTCCATGCCAGGCCCTGTTAGGGCTGTTGGGGGAAGCAGCAGCAAATAAAACAGGGTCCTCACTTTTTTGAGATTTAGGGCAGGGGTCGATAGACAAGAAATGAATTAAACATATGAGTGTGTGTCAAGTGTCATGGAGAAGGCTGAGCAGGACAATGGGACAGTGACAGATAAGGAGGCGTTAATGATGGACAGTGGTGAAGGGAGGCCTCTCTGAGATCTGAGCTGGACGACGGGACAGTGAGGGGTCAGGAGACATTAATGGTGGACAGTGGTGAAGGGAGGCCTCTCTGAGATCTGAGCTGGACAGTGGGACAGTGACAGATAAGGAGGCGTTAATGGTGGACAG
>NW_003852478.1:5975285-6006052 GCF_000181295.1 Otolemur garnettii
GTTAATGGTGGACAGAGGTGAAGGGAGGCCTCTCTGAGATCTGAGCAGAAGGAAACTTCCCTGAAGGAAATTGGGAAGTGGGGAAGCCATGGGACTCTGGGATGGAAGTTTCAGGATCAAAGAATAGCAAGTCCAGACGGCTAGGGACAGAACGGCAAGGGGACAAAACAGCCCGAGCTGAGTGAGCAGAGGAGGGTACAAGAGGCAGCCCTCACATACGTTACTGCCAAGATTTCACACCGGGCTGTGAGCGAGCTGGGAAGGTGATAGGGGGAGTCTCAGTAACGATCTACGTTTTCAGAAAGATGTTTACAAACCCAAATGCATAAATGTGGTAACATATAAAGGTACGTACTATGCTATATGCTGCGGCTGTGGAGTTACACTAGATTTGTACAATAGTTGTTTCTTAATGCACTGTTACCATTTAAAAGCTGAATTTTCCCCTTAGATTGGCTCCTTTAAACACAAGATGATGCACATGATCTGTTCCTGCCACTCCCCACCTTCAGCTGCTCTTTCCCTGTCTCTTCACACCCCCCCCCCCCCCGCCCCCCCCCCCCCCCCAGAGCTCGCTGGGCTCCTCGCCCCTGCCACCCTTCACATCCTGGGCCTCAGCACTTGCTGTAATGCAGCTGAAATGATCCTGCCCCAGCGCTTGCATTTTGGGCCCATTCCAAAGTGCATTTAGGCCTCAGATCAAAGGTCACCGCCCCAGATAAACCTTCACTGACCACCTTACCTGTAGGTATCGCCCATACTCTCTCATCTCCCTATTTATTCCTCTTTAGCACGAGTCAGAAATCTTAAATTATCTTTCAGTGTTTTGTTTATGGAGGTGGCAGTCGGGCTTGTTCACTTGTTTGTCACCAATCTTTCCCAACAGATGTTAAGCTTCATGAGGGCAGGGCCCCTGGGCTGGATGTCTTTTCTCTACCATATCTGCAGATCCTGGCATGGGCCCCAGGAAACAAGACTTAAAAAAAAAAATTGCCACTTAGGGAGGCTGAGGGAAGAGGATTGCCTGCTTGAAGCCAGAAATTCAAGACTAGCCAGAGCAAGAGGGAGACCCTAACATTAAAAAATAGAAAAACTAGCTGGGCATGGTGGTGTGCTCCTATAGTCCCAGCTACTCAGGAGGCTGAGGCAGGAGGATCACTTGAGCACAGGAATTGGAGGTTGCAGTGAGCTATGATGATGCCACTGCACCCTACTGGCCCAGGCAACAGAGCAAGACCCTATCTCCAAAAAAAAAAACCAATAACAAAACCTACAAAAACAAAACAAACTTGTAGCAGAAATCAATGCATGACCCTGGGTGCCTGCTGCAACTACGGCCCAGGAGGTCCTGGCATGGAAGGGAAGACCGGCTCAACTTCTTAACCTCAAAGCTTTTGAGGGCCACCTGGATGCGACCCAACCTAGCCACTCCCCACACACACGCCAGCCCTGCCCCACATAGGAGAACAACCCCACCTCTGGGAGAGGCCACTGCAAAGTTCTAGCCAGTGGTGTGTGCCACTTGGCACCAGCTCACCTTTGCCTCCAGGGCCTCTCACTGTTTATGTATTTCATCACCTGGCCTTTTGCTGGTCCCCCATTACCCCTACGTGGGTCTCTGCTGGTCCTTCCAAGAATGAGAATCAGGCACCTACAGAGATCCATCACTCCAAGTCCTGTGTCCCCTGTGCACCAAGTGCTTCTGTTTCCCCCTCGCCTAGCTTCCCTGGCACACCCTGCTGTCCACACCTCTGCCACCACCTCAGCAGGTACCAGGATCTGCCTGGCTCAAGACCTCCTCCAACCCTGCCCCACTGTGCACCTCACCCAGTGTTCACGGCTGGGCTCCAGATCACTGGAACCCTGTGTTAGGACTATTCTTTAGGGAGAACATGAAGCTGGTGTAAACAAGCCAGTGAATATAACTTACTGAGAATTTAAGAAAATATCCAGTGACTTAAAGTCAATAACACAGGACAAAACGGGATGATTTTCAGATGTGAAGTTGGAGTTTCTGATATTATCCACACCAGTACTGAGTGAAAAATAAATCTACCCATTCCTCTGTATGGTAACAGTATTCCTTAGGTAATGGTGAGAAAAAGGTGTGAGGTCCACCATGCCCTGATCTAAAACCTACCAGGGCAGAGGAGAGCTGTGCTTGTGCTGGCAAAGTGCCTAAATCCACCCCAATGAGCAAAGGAAAACAAAGAGATACATTTTCAATATACTTTTCCATGTTTTTATGAAATTATGGAATAAAAACTGCCTATTCCAAAGACTTCCAGCAACATACTGCCTTTCCATGTCTAGAAGCCTTCTCCGGAGATGGAAAGTAGGCATGAATATATGCTTTTTATGGAAAGCTGGGGAAAGACCAAAAATAACAAAGAATATTTGAGAATATATTTTAATCACTCAAAATGCCACAAAATTATTAAATGTGATCTATTGCTTCCAGTCTTTATTCATAGTTTTAAACTACATTTGATTTGAGATCATACTATATAAATAAGCAAGCTGGCTTTTTAAAAATGAAAATCACAGTATAAGCATTTATTTCAAATTCCCCAAGAACATCATTTCTATCCAATGGATATTGATTATCTCCTTCATGACTGAACTGAGAGATCATCATTGCTGGAATGCTATTGATTTTATGTATGCCTACTGGTAGGTTTATGTGCATTTTGAGATGATCAGTAAGAGTTTAGGGCCAGGCGTGGTGGCTCATGCCTGTAATCCTAGCACTCTGGGAGGCCAAATGGGTGGATTGCTTGAGCTCAGGAGTTGGGAGACGAGCCTGAGCAAGAGCGAGACCTTGTCTCTACTAAAAATTGGAAAACTAGCCAGGCGTTGTGGTTAAGTGCCTGCAGTACCCACTAATTAGAGAGGCTGAGGCAGGAGGACTGCTAGAGCCCAAGAGTTTGAGCTTTCTGTGAGCTATGATCATGCCACAGCACCCAAACTCAGGGCAACAGAGTAAGATTTTATCTCAAAAGAAAAAGAAACAAAAAAAGGTTTGGAAGGGATTTCCAACGTACTAAACGTCACAACCCAGGAAGGGGCAGCAGGGTCCACTTCAGCAAAAGGCCAACCCTCACACCCGTCCTGCGCACCCGCTTCCAGGCCTGCCTTTACCTGCCACAGTGAACAACCACAGCAACCAGGTCATACATGCGGTCCAGATTCACCGCATCGCTGGAGGTGTTGAAGAGCCGGAGTTCCAGAGGGAAGACCACACGGTAAGACAGCTTGGTGTACCTGTGCAGCTGCTCCATGTACTTGAACCGCTTTAGGTGCAGGGCCAAAATCATGGGCAGCTTTTTTACTCTCATCCTAAGAAACCATGAAACAGAACATCAGATGTACCCCAACATCCATTAGGGGAATGAACCCGCTGTCCCTTGCACGAATGGAGAACAAGAGGGACTCTTAACACACCTCAAGCCAGCGAATACCACACAGCTTTGCAGGGATGCAAGTGCGCTTCCTTACACACCTGACTTCCCTCACGCCCCTGGCTTACAGCCAGAGAGAAAAGGGCAACGGTGTGTCTCTGTCTGGTCAAAGGAGACGTCCAGAGTTTGTGCACAGTCAAAACAGGCTGTCACCACCTCCCCCTCCCAGAGAGGAGCGGTGGTGGGACAATCAGAGGGCTGAGGGCTTCTGAGAATGGGGAGCTGGGAAGAGGACAAGGAGGCAGAGGGCACAAACTGGACTTCAAGCCTGGAGGCCTGGCCGGAGGACGCTTCTGATGCCCTCCCAGGCACCAGGATGCCAAGAGTGCCCGGCTCACTCGCACTCCAAGTGAGCCCAGCTCACTTCTCTGCCTCTCAGCCTCCTCATTTATAAGACACAGGGGCTGGCTTAGGGCTCCACGTCCCAAACTGGGCTCTTAAAAACACCGGAGATGTTTACAGGTGTGAGGTTTCCTTGGTTAAGTGAGTTTGGATAATTTCACCTTCTATTTTGAAGATCCCCTCATAAAATACCAGTCTGAAGGATTGAGAAATCCTGCAGCGAAGAAAACTGTTCTGTTTGATGCTCCGTTTCCCAAACTTTCATGAACCCAGAAAGCTTTTTTCACTAGACGATCATTAACACTCCTCAGTAAAAAGTGACAAAGGTGATGGTTTGTGTAGAGAATATGTCTGGAATGAAGGGCCTCCCACTTACCTTCCAGCCCCTATTCTATAATATGAATGTACTGAGTAAGTGTAAATAGTACAAAGTTTGTGAATATTTTCAAAACACATTGAGATGGACAAATTTTAAGAGAACATTGAGGAATCTATTAAGACAAAACCCTATTCATGAAAATAAGCAAAATATGGCTCGGTGCCTGTGGCTCAAGTGGCTAAGGCGCCAGCCACATACACCTAAGGTGGCGGGTTCAAATCCAGCCCAGGCCCGCCAAACAACAATGGCTGCAACCAAAAATAGCTGGGCATTGTGGCGGGTGCCTGTGGTCCCGGCTACTTGGGAGGTTGAGACAGGAGACTCGCTTGAGCCTAGGAATTGGAGGTTGCTGTGAGCTGTGATGCCACAGCACTCTACCCAGGGGGACAGCTTGAGGCTCTGTCTCAAAAAAAAAAAAAAAAGAAAAGAAAAGAAAAGAAGCAAAATAAAAAAATCAGTAGACAGAATTATGGCTAGTCCCACATTTTATAGGAATAGATGACGTTTTAATGCATAAAACATCCAGGGGTGAAAAGAAAATATTTTAATGTCACAATGAAACACCAGGGCTGGCCGTAGGCAGACCGAGGTTGTAAGGATGCGGAGCAGACATCTGCCCACTAACAAAAGCTACCACCTCCGCTCCCGCCTGCTGCAATGACTAGCCGTTTGGAAGTTTTGATGCTGCAAGAAAAGATGCCCATGTCTGGGCAGAGAAATTATCCCACTGGCCTCAGGTCTGGACCCCTGAGGGTTCTAAATGGCAGTGCTGAGCATCTGAAGGCTGCCATGAATACTTCAGAGTTCACTGGCAAGATACTACACACGCTTGTACTGAGCTCACAGTAAGGATCCAGGGGATTAAAGTGACATGTTTCTTGGGGCAGATAATAAGGAATGACTGGCTGTCTCAGATTGTCCCAGAGCTATGACAGGTGGTGCTGGTGAGATGGAGAACCTTGGGTCCTATATCGATTCGGAAAGCAGTAGCATTCTTATCATCTGTCCTTGTAACTGATGTGTTATTATTTTCTTCACGATTCCTTGTTACATAATAGATTTTTTAAACCTGTCTCTCAATGAGATATATCAACATTTAACACAAACCACAACAATACTGGGCATCCACTGGGCATGATGGAGCATGCTAGGTACTCTAAACAATTTGCCTTTAATGCTCAGAAGAGAGTGATTGTATTTGATCACCACCTGTTTACCTGGCATTGTATCTGGCACATAGCAGCACTCAATAAATACTTGTTGAATGAACAAATGGATGAGCACACAACTGGACAAATGGGCAACCCTGCCAGGCTGTGTTCTTAGCCCGGTTTTACTGGTGTGGCAGGTAACCAACTCGCCCAAAGCTCCCTGGCTAGGAGCCCCGTGGAGCCCGGTAGCTGAGAGCTTAAGACACACAGGCCTGGCCTCCTCCCGCCCCGCGGCCCGCGCACCGTTTCTGGGCCTCCTGCTTGCTGCAGCACGTCTCACAGTAATACTTCTGTTCACTGCACAGAGTTTCTGTGTTGCTGAAGTCCCTGCAGGAAAAAACATTCTCATCTTTACACACGTCCAGATGTACTTGGTATGCCATGTTTCAAACCCTGTTACTACCTGTAGGGTAATTTTTAAGCCAACAAAAAGAAAGAAATGTCAGAAACCACCCCTGGGACCAGGTGCCATCCTGCCCTTACGTCTGCTGGATGTGTTCCTTGCGTTGAATATGAATTCACCATGAGAGATTTCCAAATACAGCTTATTTAATGGGACACAAACACATAAAGACCAGGGTTTCCAACTGATTTGCTGGACATTCACAATTATAACAGAAAAACAACAACAGAAGTCAGGTCCAAAAAAGTTAGTCACATGACATGTAAGGTGACGTTACTACACGGTTAAGAGAAAACAGCAGGTCTCAGGTAGTCCGTAGTTTCCGACCACAGAAATATAGACAGTGACATTTAAAACACACACAGCTGCCCTTTTACTGAACTAAGAAAAACCCAACTTCTCAGCCCACTGCCTCCTCCCTGGCACTCGCCCACCTTGCCAGAGGGCAAACTCGAACCTGCCTCCTTGTGAGAACAAAAGCCCTGGTGTGTGTCGCATGACTGTTGGCCTCATCATGAGGTTTCACTGTGCTACTCAGGGTTTTCACTTTTTAAAGGTCATGGCTTTTCTTTCCTTCCCAGTCGTGAAGATGCCACTGGACGCTTCTGCTGGACTGCTGCAGATGCTGAGGGGCACATCCCAACACACCACCTGACTCGGTTTTAAAAATGTCTGCGACACTTCCTTACTCATAAACCGTGTCCTGGCACCAGAGGGATGCAATTTCATTCAACAGGGAACGTTACTTAAATGGTAGTAATGATTCCACCACTGCGCAGATTACTCACGCGTTAAATCTCCCCCATGTGGACAGTCACTGCCCGCACACGGCTCAGAGTGTAACAGACACACATGAATGAACCTCTGATGACGGGAAATGCTTGGTGCCACCTACACACCCGTGTGGCACATGACTCCCCACCTCCACCCCGCCAACAGTTTCTAATGCCCTTATGGATAAAACCCAAATTTGCTGCCTCGACCTCCAGGCTGTGCCCCTCAGACCCTTGGCTACCCTCTGAGCTCACGTCCTCCTCCTGCCTTCTCTCTGCTCCAGCCACACTGCCTGCAGGAACCCTCTCTGGCCTTAAGACATCCGCAGGTGCTGATTTCGCAGAGGCTCCCGTGGCTGGCAGAGCTGGTTGTTCAGAGAGGATGTCCTGACCCCTCCTTCTACCCTAGGCTACCCAGCCCCTGTCACGCTGCTGTCTTGTTTTCCTCTGAGCACCTGACTCCATCCTCCTATTCATCTGATTACTTGCCTCCCCTCCATGGGGACAGTGGCCCTGTCTGAGTCACTCCCTCCTGTATCCCCAGCACGACACATAATGGCACACAGTAATAAATAACAGAGGCACGTCTAAGTGGAGGGGAGAGCACAGAGGAAGAGGAAATGAACTTGAACTAGAGTGATTCAGGACATTTCCCCAAAGAGCAATATCCAAGTCAGGTTCTCAGAGGGAAAGTGTGCCAGGTGGCATCAAAGATTCCAGAGAGAGGGCGGAGGCCTGGAGGTGAGGCACAGCAGCTGCGGCGAGCACGCTACGTGGCTGGCACAGACCCCGACTAACAGGTCTCAGCAAGGGAAAGTCAAGGACGTGCTTTTTAGACTAGCACTTCTGGGCAGTACTGCAGAGGGGCTGGGACTGGGTGGGAAGGAATGGAAACCCTTACAAAGCAATCACGCTCAACCGGCAGATTTCAAGTATGGCTGCATGGGACAGGCCACACTCAGCAGAATGAAGACCTGAACTGAGTAATTGCTGTGAAGTCCTTTTTTGGCTGCATGGGGTTGACTGGACCAGAATGGGGGAGCCAAGCAGGGGGAGGGAGCACGGGCATGGTGGCATTTCTTAACTCAGGTCCAACCACAAACAAAGCTGGCCATCCAGCCAGGAGATGAGAATGACCAAGGAAAGCACAGTAACGAGTGAGGACTCCAACACCTTCTATCCATCCATGGTTCCCTAAAAGAGTTCTCTGAAGTACTTGCAGACCCAGCTTGGTAGAAATATCAAAGTTGGTACCTAATTTAGTGACCCACCCTGCCCAGCCCAGCTGGCTGCAGGCCCACTGCCACCAAGATGGGGCATCTCTGGGGTGAGAATTGGGAAATGAAATTAGGAGAAAGGCTGACCCCAGCAGTAAACGCCAAAGCAAAGCAGACCCATCAAGAATGCCACACCGTTGTAAGAACAGAGCAGGCAGCAAAGGTTGGGAAAACTTTTCAAACAAAAGATCAAAGGGGCACTTAGAATAAATTCCCAAAGCCCAGAGCAGAGGCTTTAGGAAGCACAAAACTTCCTATTTCTTTAAGGAAGGTCACTCATTGTTGCATTAAAATATTATTTAGAAACACACTTTGAGAACAAACTTAATAAAAAATACATACCTTTATAAGAACACTATTAAAGCTTATAGAAATGTATGCAAAAAACTTGAAAATAATGGAGAAAGACTATGTTGCCAGGTGGGAAAGCCATCATTTATTACAGGCACTGCTATCATGTCCAAGTTAACATCTATATTTGATGCATTTTCAATTAAAATCTTAACTCCTTCCACTCAACACAGCAGTTCACAAACAGTGTAACTAGATGGAAGATGACCCCTATGAGGAGCACGCGAGGCCGTGTCAGGCCCTGCCAGCCTCCCGGGAGCTGAGGGGCCAACACTCACCTGGAAACCACTTTCCCAGCCAGGCCAGTTGGGAAGGTCTGTTTTCAACTGGGGAGCTTTAAAAACAATCTGAATGCCCAGTCAATCCCTTCCTCCTTCCACTCCCCACCCCCATTCAATCACATCAGAATCTCTCCAGAGGAACCAGGCACAACTGTTTCTAAATCTCCCCGTGGGGGAGGGGGCTCCAATGTGCCACCGGAGCTGAGAACCACTGCTCCAGTGTCCCAAACAGGAGCACGCGTCTAAATCACCTGGGAACTTGTGCCAAGGTGGCCTTCTGATCCGCTCAGGTGAGACTTGAGACTCTGCACTTATTCCTAAGGAGAGCCCAGGGGATATCAGTGGTGGGAGTCCACGGACCCCTATTTGAGTAGCAAAGATCTAGAAAGCAGAGGTTCCCACATTTGGTCGTTATCAGAATCACACAGAATCACTTATTAAAAAAATAAGGGCTTCTTCTCACTGAAGTTCTTAAACATGGTCTGCACCTCTAGCTGCACCAATTTCCCAGTTGATTCTGATGTACACTGAGTTTAAGAACCACTGGCTAGAGAACAGATTAGAAAAGAATCCCAAAGCAAGCCTTCTGTGGCAGGTGCTGGAAAATACCACACATCAAGAATAACCACAAGGCAGGTCAGAGCAGCAGGCCAGAGAAATGACAGGGACGAGGCTGGCCTGTACGTGGTGGGGCACACGTGACCTCAGATAGAAGTGCCTCACAGCCATCAGAAGAGAAATTTCTTTAAAAGAAGGTTAATTTTCCAGATAGAAAGCACTTTGGGAGAATTGGAAAGCTGCTCTTCTCCTAATGCCTGGTGGCCCTCCCTCCTTCAAGAATGGGGATCGTACAGGAGAGGAAATCAAAGGAAGGGGCAGTGGTGTTAGGACTCCGCCACCTGCTTGCCCACAGCGTCCATCTTCCACTGAGTGCCTCAGTCCTGCCCCAGAAACTCACCTCTCTGTGAGGTGGGGGAGTGAAGGAATCAGGGGCGGGGACTGAAGCACTCAAGTGGAAAATAAAAGGCCAGAAAGGCCCCATAAGGATAATTAAGATAAACTTCCAGTGGTTTTAAGTTTTTGCCCTGAGGCCATCCCCAAACTTTTCAAAAGGAAAAAAATTATTTTTCAGTACTGTCCTCTGACCCAGAGAGTTCATCAGGCTGGACACAGTCCTGGGCTTTGAGATGTTAGACTGTTGCTCAGAGACGGCACAGATTTAAGAGCTTCTCTAGACCTGTATCTTGAACTTAAACCCTTTATCATTTCTCTAGACAAAAGCTGGGTGACAAAACATTGCAGTCCACCCCCTGAAACCCTTCTGGGAGGAGGTGGCAAAGATCTCACATTCAGACGAGATCAAGCTCGCTCAGGGTGGTATGGCTGTAGACAGAGATCTTACAATACATTTAAATCCTACAACTGTAGTTTATTTTTTTTAATTTTTAAGTCATCAGAATAAATAAAACACATCAGAAGATATATACAGACATAATGTTAAAAAAGAAAATTCAAAAACAAAAAAAAAAAAAGAGAGGAAGAAAATCCAAAATCCTCATTTTAAAACCAAATTTTCACAAATGCAATCCAAATTAAACCATGAAAGAGGCCGGGCATGATCCCAGTCCTTCCTCCTCTTGTCTCAGAGAGACGAAAACAAAAAAACAAACGAATGAGCAGGGGCAATGGCTCATGCCTGTAATCCCAGCACTCTGGGAGGCAGGTGGGTGGATCGCCTGAGCTCAGGAGTTTGAGAACAGCCTGGGCAACAGTGAGACCTGTCTCTACTAAAAATAAAAAAAATTAGCTGGGATTCATGGCAGGCACCTGTAGTTCCAGTTACTTGGGAGGCTGAGGCAAGAGGATCGCTTGAGCCCAAGAGTTTGAGGTTGCTGTGAGCTATGGCATCACAGCACTCTACCAAGGGTGACAGAGTGAGAGTCTGTCTCAAAAAAAAAAAAATAGCCGGATGTTGTGGCAGGTGCCTGTAGTCCCAGCTGCTCGGGAGGCTGAGGCAAGAGAATCACCTAAGTTCAAGAGCTGGAGGTTGCTGTGAGCTGTAATGCCATGGCACTCTACCGAGAGCAATGAAGTGAGACTCTGTCTCTTAAAAAAAGAAAGTTTCTTTCTCCAAAGGCTGAAGTTAAAACTAATCACTTATCTGGCTGATCTCAAAGCTCTAGCCACTGCTACCTGCAGTCCTAGAAGGGAGGAAAAGGATCCAACCTCCTTAGCTCCAGGTGCTCATCAAGAAAGTCACAGCCAATTCTGCCTTTCCCATTCCCTCAGGGCAACGTCTCGGTGGTATAACCTCAACTTTTCCATATCCTGTGATCATAAAACCTTGGGGAAATCACAAATGGCTTCTTTTCACAGGAATGTTAGGAAACCAAGCCATAAACAGAACCATTCAGAAGAAAAAGAGTCCATCCTGGCCTAGAGAACACTTTGCAAACAAGACAATAAACTTGTCCTAAACACTTGGCCCCTGGCATGGGGAGCCGAAATGTCAAACCAACAGGGAACACTGAGATCCCTATAAGTGGGGGTGGGATAGGGGAGACTCCAGAGCTTTGGGAAATGGGGAGCAATCAGCCCCCCTCCACAATGCATCACACCCAGATGAACCAAGATGCTCTTCCAAGCTGCTTTTGGTGACCTGCCACGAAAGATGACTTTCCAATAGTCAGTCACCACGTAAGTGCCTTTAATCTATTCTTCTGGTAGCCTGACCTCCTAAAACAAATACAGTCCTGTTACCTGGTCCTTACTGATAAAGCTCCAGCACCTGGTTATAACACTATAAAGTTATGTGGCTCAGCCGGACACCCTGTGCCTCAAGAGGCCTGCTCTGGCCACTCTGTCTAGACTGGCCCCTCCAGCAGCCACTCTCCAGGCCCGTTTCACGTCCTTAGAGCAGTGACCAGGCTGTGAGCTCCCACTAGAATGCAAGCCCCTGAGTGGGGCCTCGTCTGAGCGTCACGCCTCTATCCGCGCGTCCATAAGCCCTTATAACTTCTAGGTGACGGCAAGAGACGAAAAAGGAGGTAAGGGGGGAAGGGGAGTCACGTCTTCACGGCAACTCTGAACAATGCATCAGTCAACGCACTGTAACCACAGCAATCCCGGCCGAGTGCGGCTGTTACACCCTGGACTCCCTGCCTTCTCTCAACCCTAGTGAGGAGGAACTTCTGTCCGTGAACGGGCTCCAGGAGAACACTAAAAAGTGGAGGAAAAGGCAATTCGTCCATTGGTTCTCAGCCTAAGCACAAAATTTTTAAAATAGATTATCTTAGAAAAAGACAGCATAGTGGTCGGATCTGTTGCAGCTGTTAATTTAATCGTGTAAGTGTGTTTGAGACAGAGGGACAAAGGCGGCCGAAGGCCAAAGCGCCCATCTGTACTAAAGAGCACAAATGTATCTGTAACTTAATGACTTCCATTTCATACTCTTTCTTTTCAGTGGGACTCTTCTCCACACCACATATACTTATTTTTAATCTCTCCTGGGAAAGGAGAAATAGAAAATAATAGCATCATATTGGCTTCAGAGAAAAGGAAGATTCTCTCCTGAAGAAGCACAGGATCTCCCCCGTTTATTGACTGGCCTCTTCAAAAGCTCAACCACATCAGACAGAGTTCACGAGGTTACCTCAGACAGTGGGTGATGGATGTATTCTGTTCCACATCAACAGAAAGGTCAAGAAAATCTTCATCTTTGCTACTAACCTGAAGCAAAAAAAAAAAAAAAAAGGAAAGAAAAATACATTAGACACAAAATACACCATAGACACAGAAGATACAATTTTGAACATTTATAATCACAAACTGCAGTAAAAATCCTAAGTGTGGCGAGATATACTCTCTGGTCTCCAGAGTGACCTAAAAACAACCTAATCTAGAGAAAATCCCAAATTCTCAATTTAACCTCTTTCCTATCCCAGTTTTGATTCAGAACTTCCAATAATTAAAACTCAACCAGATTTCTCTTCCCATCCACACATTTCCTCTGTTGTTTCAAACCAGGAAGTACAAATACCCACTGTGCCCCAGACTGACAGAATGATAAACAAGGAGTTGGAAAAGGGCTAGAGACCCAGAAAACTGGAGCCTCGGGTGACCACCCCTTTGCTGAGCTGTTTTGACTTTTTCCCTCAGAAATTACTCCCTCCCTCCCTCCTGTGACTGCTCACCCAAGCTGCACACGGGGCCAGGGAGACGGAGGTGAGAAGGGCTGGACAGCCACACTGTCCTCGGGCCAGGCAGAGTCATCACTTGCAAGCCCTGTGCTGTCTGTGGTACAAGCAGACCCAGGGCTGGCCTGGAGCCTGGGGAAAGCTCTCAGCAGAGCCACGTCCTGCTGCCAGCTGCTCCTCGGCCTCCCGCAACTCACAGTGCACTAAGCCTGGCTCTGGTGCTTGTCAGGGCCCAGCGAGGGCCCACCCTCCACTGACTCACCAGCAACCCTGGGGTTGAACTGTCTTGCTCTTGCAGCAGGAGCGACAGGTTGGCTCAGCAACAACCCCGACATGGTCTGTCAGCTGGCAGCAGATCAAAAACAGCATTCCTTTCACAGTCTAACAACTACACTATGACCCCAAATTCCAGAAATTATCCAAAGAACTATTCAGAGATGTGAGTATGCTCTATTACACTTTTTGAAGTACACACAAGAATTGGTATTGCCCTGACCTATTGGGGCACCTGCCACTTACAAAGTGGATGACTTCAGACCAGTTATGAAGCCTCTGTATCTCAGTCTCCTCATCTGGAAAGTGGGGGTGGTAAGAGTACCTGTCTTATAAGGCTGTAAGAATGAAACAAATAATACATGCAAAGTGCTTTAAAAAGGAAGTACTCAATATATCAGGGAGGAGAAAAAATTTTAAATGGGCTAAAATGGTCAAAAATTTGGCAATGGTTTATCCCATTAAATGAAAAAGTAGGCTATACAACTATACCTAAACTCATCCCAAGTTTGTATAAAAAAGGTATCTCAATATTTAGACACATACATTCCCTCCCTTACCAATCTCTACCATTCTGCTTTTATTTGTTTTTTAATGGCATTTATTTCTGTTATGGTGGAATGCATTGGTGGCCCTACCACTGTCTGTACTGGCTTCACTGCTACATGACTACAGATCCGCTCATTAAGAGCTGATATGTTTCCCTATCATTGATTCTGAGAGCAGGCGGCCACTTGCCCTGGCCAGTGGGGTGCTAGAAGGTGGGTTACAAGGTTAAGCAGAGGCTGGAACAAGCACTTGTGAAATTGCTCTCCTGTATCACCCTAAGGATAAACCCCGGCTAGCCTGCTGTTCCCAGGAAGAAGAGGGGAGACCCATGAAGAACAGCCGTCCTAAATAAGGTGCCCCAGCCAAGGCTGATCTACAGTGAAAGCCCCAGCCACCCTGCAGACACATGACCGAGCCAGCTGAACTACAAACACACAGTTCAGCCAAGCCCAGACAACCCTTAGGTTGCATGAGTTATAATAATAAACAATAGTTTAGGGTTCAGGGTTTTGTGGTGGTTCATACCCAAAAGTTAACTGATACAGCCACTTCACATTATATACCTTCTATTTGTATTTGTTTATCTGTCTTCTTACTAAAATCAAAGTTCAAAAGATGGGCTTCAGTGATAACAAAGATCCTAGTATACACCAACGCTGCTCCATAAAGTGTAAACTCAGACAACCACAAACTAAAAGCAGCTACCTGAGGGCACTGGAGAGTGACCACACGCAGGCAGATGGGGCGTCCACACTTGGAGGAGGAGAGCTATAAGAATGAGTTCCTGGTTTCACAGCCTTTACCTGAGGGTCTGGGGGCGGAATATACAGCCTTGCTTGTCTGGGAGCCAGAAGACTAAATCTGGGAAACCACTATCCACCAGAAAGGAAAGGAGGACTTGGCCCACATCCGGCTGACCTCTGAACTACATACACACAGAGTACATTCAAAGCAACTCAGCTACAGGCAAAGGGCTGACCCAAGATTTAAGCTGCCATCCAAGAAACAGAATTTGTAGTTTGAGTCCACCAAGATAACTGCTGGCTGAAACTCAATACTCATGGAAGGAAAATAACAGAATCCAGCGTCCCTGAAATTTAATATGCTCGGTATCTCAGATAAGGTCCAAACCTACTTATTTAAGACATTACTAAAATACAAGAAAATCAATTTAGATCATCCCTGAGATGAGGCATGTACTGGAAATAGCAGGTAAGGATTTCAAAGATGCCTTTATGATTATTTTTACTAAAATAAAAGAAAGCATATGAACAAAACAACAATGAAAAATCCCAGCAGAAAAATAATAAAAAAGAATAAAACAGAAATTCTACAACTGAAAGATAGAATACACTAATAAACTGGGCATGGCAGAGGAAAAGAGTGAATGAATGTGATGAAAGATCAAGAAAATGACAGGAAAGAGCAAATGAATGTGAAGACAGATCGAGGAAATTATCCAATGAGAGAAATAAAAAAAAAGACTGAAATAAGCATTAACAGATATCTAGAGACCTTTTAGATCTGGTATTTAAATAATACAAAAAGGAAAATACAGGAAGAACAGAAAAACAAAAGAGAGAATAAATAGAAAACAAACAATAAAATGACAGCCTCAAATCCAACTATACCAATAATTACAGTAAACATAAATGGACTAAAAAAACCTAAGTAAAAGGCAGCAGTTGAAGGAAGAGCAACACTTGATATACAAAGACACAGATATGTTGGACATAAACAGAAAAAGACAAAGGACATACTAAGGAGTTAACATAAGTATGAAGAGGGCTATCAGGAAAAATAAATTTTAAGACAGAGTTATGAAGAGGAAAAAAAAATAAGGTCAGTTCCTACTGATATGAGGGTTGATTCATCAGATAAACATAACCATCAATTATGGAGCCTCACCCATATAACAGAGCCTCAAAAACACATGAAGCTGGAACACTACTCACCACTACAAAGGAATGTACTACTGATACAGGCTGCACCACAAATGAACTTTAAAACTGTTATGTAAGCAAAACAAGTCAGACGTAAAGGATCACGTGTTGTATGATTCCATTTATATGAACATCAAAAAAAGGCCAATCTATCTCTAAAGACAGAAAAAAGATTAGCAGTGACCTGGAACTGGGAACACGAATTAAATCCCAGATACAGGAGACCTTACTGGTGTGACTGAAATGTTCTAAAACTGCATATGGTGATAATTGCACAACTCAGCAAATTACTAAAATCACTAAATGGCTTAATTTTATAGTATGTACCTTATACCTCAACAAAGTTGTTTTTAAAAGTCAAAAAGTTCATGAAGCAAAATTGGCTTAGAAGGCGAAATACGGCAATCCCATGCAAAGATTTTAATACCCCTTTCTCAGCAACTGATAAAAAGGCTGACAATTAAAGAATACAACATCTTTAACTTTAGCAACTGCCAAAGATACATTCTTTTCAACTCAGTGGTTCTCAAAAGGAGAAAGTTTGCTCCCAGGGGGATATTTGGCAATGAAATGTTTTTCACTGTCATATCTTGCAAGCTACCACTGGCATCTCGTGGGTGGACGCCAAGGATGATCCTGAGCAAACACCCTGTGCTGCACAGGCAGCCTCCCACAGCAGAGGAGCACGGATCCAGAATGTCAGTAGTTTCAAGTATATTTAACAGAAGAGACCATATGTTAGGAGATAAAACATACCTCAATAAATGTAAAATAATGAAAATCATAAAGAATATATTCTCTAACCTTAATGAAATTAGAAATCAAAACTTTTAGGATGTCTAGGAAAATCCCCAAAATTTGGATTTTAAACGACATACTTCCGATTAACGCATGGATCAAAGAAAAAAAATCACCAGAGAAAGTAGAAAATATTTTGAAAGAATGGCAAAGAAAATCTAACTTCAAAACCTGTGGGATGCCTGGTCTAGTGGGTCACACCTGTAATCCCTATTGCCTGGGAGGCAGGTTGAGACTGGAGGATTGCTCAAGCCTAGGAGTCTGAGACCAGCCTGGACAACATAGCAAGACTCTGTCTCTTTAAAAAAATTTTAAAAAAAATTTTTAAAAATAAGAAAAATTCTGGGACTTGCCTAAAGCAGTGCTCAAAGAAATGTATAGCTTTATATACAAATATTACTAAACAAAAATAGCAAGGAACATCTTTTCTGTTTTAACTGAGGTATCTGTAATACCTAAAATAATTCCCAGGATGTAGTAGGTACTTAATAAATATTTACTAAATGAATAATAATTAAACAAAAGATTGAAAAAATAAGGGGATATCTAAACATCAACAGGAGTATTCAAGTGGCAGAATTAGGAATGATTTATTTTCTTTTTATACATTTCTTTCTAATTTTTTAAATAATCCACAGGGAGTATATTTTGTAACTAGTAAAACTTTCTACTTAACCTAAATGGCCCTTTTCTGAAATAAAACAAGAGGATAATAGCTAACTGAAATAATAAATTAGACAGCTAGGATCAGGTTCTACCTAAGCTCTTACAGGGAGAGGGGGAAACATTTTATCCTCTTGGATGCAAATTTTTCTCTACTTAATTATTTCAGGGAGAGAGAGAGAAAGTGTGTCTTTCTCTACCTCCTGGCCAAACACTGATTAAGCCTGGCGGGTGGGGTGGATTCAACACTCATGAAGCAGAGTAGGTCTCATTAGTCTCATCTACCTCCAATGTGTCTATTCTTATTTTTTTTTAATAACTAGAGACTTTATTTTATTTTGATATTGGGTTTTTTCTATTTTTTTTAATTTCAAATTAATATGAGGGTACACATATTTAGGTTATATTGTTTTCAATTCTGAAGTTCAAGTTGTAGTTGAGTCCTTCTCCTGGGGGGCGTGCCAACACCCTCCCATTGTGCACATGAGGGGAGATCCCGCCAGTTGCTCCCCATCTTCCCCCAGTTGCCCTCCTTCCCCTCCCCGTCCTCTTCCCCTCCGGTGCCCTCCCCCTTGCCAGACTGTATTCCTGCTTTATCATTCATGTGGGTATGTAGGTGTTTATATATTTATTGGTTTCATATTAGTAATGGGTACACTGGATATTTTTTTCCTTCTTGAGATATTTTACTAAGAAGAATGTATTTCAACTCCATCCAGGTAAACGTAAAAGATGTAAAGTCTCCATGTTCTCTTATGGCTGACTAGTACTCCACAGTATACACATGCCACAATTTATTAATCCACTCATGGGTTGATGGGCATTTCAGTTGCTTCCCGACTTGGCAATTGTAAACTGAGCTGCAATAAACGTTCTGGTGCAAATGCCTCTGTGGTACAGTCATTTTTGCTCTTCCTGCAGGATCAAATGGAAAGTCGACTTTCAGAGATACAGATCCACAGGATAGAATGGAGAATCTAGAGATGAATCCAGCCACATATCGCCATCTGAGCTTTGATAAATCAAACGAAAGCATGTACTGAGGAAAAGACTCTCTAATAAGTGGTGCTAGGAGAACTGGTTAGTCACATGTAGAAGACAAACTGGACCCATTCCTATCACCAATGACAAAAATTGGCTCTTGCTAGCTAAAAGACTTAAATGTTTAAGACATGAAATAATAAAAATTCTAGAGGAAGACTAGGGAAAATGCTTAACAATATTGGCCTGGGAAAAGATTTGTGAAGAAGACCCCCCCTGGCAATTCTAGCAACACCAAAAATATGGTGTTGGGATTTGATCAAGCTAAAAAGCTTCTACACAGCTAAGGGTACCACAGCTAAAGCAAACAGACAGCTTTCAGAATGGGGGAAGATTTTTACATGTAACAACCTGACAAGGGCTGGTAACTAGAATCACTGAGAACTCAAATTAATCAACAAGTAAAGAACAGACAACTCTATTTACAAGAGGGCAAGAGACTTAAACAGCAACTTCTCTGAAGATGACAGACCAATGGCCAACAAACACACATGAAAAAAATGCTCCTTGTCTTTAATCATCAGAAAAATGCAAATCAAAACCAATCTCAGCTATCATCTAACTCCAGTGAGATTAGCCCACAAAGTCCCAAATCTACAAATACTTTTGCACTGCTCAGATGGGACTGCAAACTAACACAGCTTTATGGAAAGATGGATGGAGGAGAATTCTTAAAGAACAAAAACGTCTAATTATTCCTAAGCAAACAGAAATTGTTGGTCCTTCTCTCCCTCTGTGGATCTAGACATTCCTTAGGCAAAGAACAGGACTTGCAGTGTCTCTTCCGGTTCTGTGAGATTTCCTTCCAGGTTGTAGGAGATTTACAGCAGACAACCCTCTGATCTTTCACCTGTCTCCAGCAGATGACCTTTGATCTCTGTCATAGCACTCCGGCCACCTCCTGAGTTACACCTGCACCACACCGTGAACTGCTGGGTGTTGTCAGCATTTTCCATCGGTGGTGGTGGCTCTGCTTGAGATGCTCTCACTAGATCTCTGCCGTTAACTCCATGCGGCCTGGTCTTGGCAGCACCTCCCCACCTTTTGACATCTAACAAATATGTACAAATCAAATCTCATTAACTGAAGACATGACCGTCTCTTTCTCCATTCCAAGTACAAAGTGCTTCTAGAATTAGAGTGTGGGAGAGTGCCGCTCAGGTGAATCTACCCTCTGGGGATGTCAAAACATGGCATTAGAGCTTTCTTTTCCATTTGGAGCAAGGCCTGATCATGCAATTGTATCTTTTGGAGGGGAGGGGCTGGGGGTTTTTTGAGGGGGGATGGGTCCCCCCATCCAAGAAAGCTGCCAGAAAAGTAAACCATTTTCTTCCCCCACACAGGATCTCATTCTGGTGTAAGTGAAAATACAGCTTGTCTCCAAGGAAACATCCATCACTGAGCGACTCTAACACTCTCAGCTAGGACAACGACATCTTACTCCCTTTCTTTGCCCTCAATTCTGGGTAATCTGGGGAACACCAAAAACTCTAGTTTAAGAAAGGTACAAGAGACCCTACCTGCTCTTCTTTTGAAAATAATTACAAATCAATTAACTGAACAAATAAATATGTAGGGCATACATATAAATCATGAGCCTTGCTAAATTCTTAAGTGATGAAAGTCATATGCAAATCTGATTCTACGCCCCAGATTCCCTTCCTGGGCTTAGAAAAGGTGATAAGGCAGTCTCAGCCCTGAACTGAGACCTTGTGTGGGCTCCAAGTGGTACCAAAAGGTGGGCTCCATCAAAGTGGCAACTACAGCCACTGAAACCCTCGGACTCAGGCGCTGTACCCAGTGCGTGAGCACGCCCCACACGGCTCAGCCCCACTCCTGCCTGGGAAGTGGGGAGCTCGACTGAGCCAATGTGGAGCCCTGAGACAAAGCCAGAAGGACCTGTAAAATCAGCGATTGACAAAGCAGTTTCTCAAACAAACTCCTGGCTCCAGTAACAGATATAAAAGGCATTAGGAAGCACTGAAAAACCACAGATTTGCAGAGTAAGGAACTCTGCTTAAAAAGAAAGGGAGAAAATTAAAATAAACAACAATGAAATTAAGCTCCAACTGGCCTAATAAATCTTAGGAACCAAACAAAGGAATAACCAAGGGAGCACTGAGGCTGGAGAGGAAAATTCCCAAGTCCCAGTTGTGAAGTGCCTTTATCAAGGTTATCTGGAAAAGCCAGCAGTGAATTACCCTCAAATAGTCTCTCTCCAAGTCTACTACAGAATGAAACTGTTTGTCTACATAAATCTCTCAGCTGACATTTGCACTGCAATCATAAGCAACATTTACAAAGAAAAAATAATTGTTTTCTAAACATGTAAGGCTGGCACAAAGACATCCACAACTGCAGGACCCAGCGGCTGAGGGACTGATAGTGACGAGGTGCCCCCAGGGGCTAATTTGCCACTCAGGATCTGGGGTGGTTTAATCCCAGGGAGAGACCTAAAGCCCGTCTGCCCTGGCCACAGGACATCACTCAAAGGGGCGCCGGGTTCTATTCCCCTGGAGGAAGCTCTTCCCATTAGGGCTTCTTGCACACTGAGCCCTCAACATTTTACAGTAACAGAAAAAGCCTGCAGGCTATGTATTTTCTTAGAAAGTAGAAAGCTTTCTAACAATGAGAGCTTTCTAAAAATGGAACGCTCTGCCTTGGGAGATTGAGTTCCCTGCCTCTGGACAGGGTCCATCAGACACTGATGACCAAGTGGCTAGGACCAACTTCTCTGCCCAAAAGAGACTGGGCACTGGTAGAAAAGAGATTAGGTGACTCCTCAGATCCTAACCAGGAGAAAGATCTAAGAAAATGGAGGCAATATCCATATAATTCTAGAGAAATAACATTTTGCCTCAAATCATCTAATCATTTCAAGGGGGAACAAATATAGGTTTTTTAGATTGTCCCATTTACCAGAGAGACACACCCATATACTCTCAGCTACCTCCACAAACCAAGTATAGAACAGTTGGAATCCCGTTACAATAAATACTATGGCATTGTCCAAAATTTTTGGAGGAATGGGTTGAACACAGGCCTCCTGTTGGTGGTAACCCTCTAGGGCATAAAAAGCTAGGTGACAGCTTTCGTGATATAAATACCCGAGGGTGCAATCTTTGCATTTGCAGGGGTCAGGGGACTTGTTCAGACAAAAAGGTAACCACAGATATGACTGAGTCCATCACCTAAGTGCTCCTAAATCCACCCAGAATACCACAGGGTGATCTATTAATAGCAATGGTGTTAATTTCAAAGATAACAACAACAACAACAAAACATGAGACCAGCTGTACAGTCTGGCACAAGTTTCCCAGCTACCAACGCAGAAACATGACGCTGCACTGTGCTGGCTCCTGTGTAAGCTCAGAGCACTCTGCACCTTTTCTTTACAGCCTTTTGCAATCCCAACCACATAACTGATTATTCATCTTGTTGTTAATGTCTGGCTTTAGGCTGCAAGTCCCATAAGGACAAGGTTCTCATTGCATTCTCAGTGCCTTGGACTTTTATACAGCAGATGCTTAAAAAGAAAAAGCAAAACAACTTAGGGGGAAGAGGAAGGAGGGAGTGGGCTGGGTGTGCTCCCACCTAAAGGGCACAATGTAAAGGTATACGGCACACCTCCTGGGTGTGCTCCCACCTAATGGGCACAATGTAAAGTATACGGCACACCTCCTGGGTGTGGAACACAACTAGACAGGGGCTTTACCTAACATGCAAACACTGCGACCTGGTTGGTTGTACCCTCACATTAATATGAAATAAAGTAATAATAATAAACCCTAGCTACAAGAATTTTGTAAAGTGGAAAAACACACTACATTTACTGAATAAAAGAATACATACATAGCCACTAGATTAGGGCATGTGAAGAAGACATGAAAATAGTGGAGACAAGTGACATGGAGACATGACAGTGCTCACACAGTGGGTGTGTACATTGATAAAGTCATTCTGGGGATTTGACGCTTTCTAATGGTGTTAATAAGCATACCATTTGACCTAACAAATCTATTTCCATGTATATGTCCTGGAGAGACTGGGTTTACGTGTGTTAGATTATATGTATTAAAGTGTTCATAGCAGCACTATTCATAATTGTCCCAAGTTGGAAGAAACCAAATACCCATTAACAATAAAAAAAGATTAGTACTTTAGAGTATATTCACGCAAAAGAATACTATATGGCAATGAAAATGAATGGACTGAAACATCAGGCTACAAGACAGAGGGATCTCACGAGGGATAGCAGGCAAGAGAAAACAAGACACAAGCATCATATTTATGATTCCATCTGCATAAATATCACAATCAAGCCAAACTGAACTACATATTTTAAGTGATGCAAAGATAGGTCATAAGTTCTATCAAACATTCAAAGAATAGATGAGAATGTATCCAAACTCTTTCAAGGAAAAGAGAAAATCAATTTCATAAGAATGCTTCTAAAAGTAGATCGGGCATGGTGACTCACGTCTGTAATCCTAGCACTCTGGGAGGCTGAGGCGGGTGGATCACCTGAGCTCATGAGTTCAAATCAGCCTGAACTAGAGCAAGACTCCATTTCTAAAAATAGCCGGGCATCGTGGCGGGCATTTGTAGTCCCAGCTACTCGAGAAGCTGAGACAAGAGAATCACTAGAGCCCAAAAGTTTGAGGTTGCTATGAGCTGTGAACTCACAGCACTCTACTAGGGGCAACAAAGTGAGACTCTGTCTCAAAACAAAAGAAAAAAAAAGCTTCTGAAAGCAGACAAGTAGAAGGGAGGAAAAGGTCAAGCCAATCCCAATAATACTGCTGCAAAAATCCTAAACAAAATTCATGTCTCAAATCTAATGATGTATATAAAAAAGAAATACCAAGTTCAGTTTATTATAAAAATACAATGTAGAGCCAACATCAGAAACTCTATTAATGTAACTAATACCACTTTAGAAATAATTTGCTATCATCTAGAAACCTGAGAATGTGCATGCCCTGTGACCCAGCAACTCTGCTCCTAAGGGGATACCGCAGAAGACTTGTACAAGATGGTTTGAGGCAGCACTGTCTACAAAGCCAAAAATGAAATACAGCAAACAAGAATGGAGAAACAAACTGTAGTAAAAACATCCCTACAATACATACTACAATGTAGTATATTCCTAGACCATGCAGTACACTCCTACGATGGCAGAGCACAAAGTGATAAAAATGAATGAACCATGACACACACAGAGAAATGGCTGAATCTCAAACATATATGTGCTGTATAGAACATCTAATGACAACAGCAAGTTCAGAAGAATATAAACACATGACTTCATAAAAGCCACCAACATGTGGAAGTAAAAAAATGTCTATAAATAACAGACGCAGATCTGTGTAAAACTACAAAGAAAAACACGTGTTTACCCACATAACTGAGGGTAAAGCTTCCCTGAATTGTAAAGAAGCCCACAGAGGGTTCAGGGTTACGGAAACCTGCTTAACCTAGGTGTCAGGCACATAAATAGTTTTCAAACTATTCTTTAAAATGTATATGTAGATTGTATACACAGACACATACACTTTTTTATAAAAATATTTTCTAATTTAAAAAATATTTTCAGAGTTTTCAAACTATTCTTTAAAATGTGTATGTAGATTGTATACACACACACAAACACTTTTTTATAAAAATATTTTCTAATTTAAAAAATATTTCCAGGACTATGGATTTTACTATGAATTATTCCCCAATTGCAGCTCATGAAATAAGCAGAAATATTTTCTCCAAACAGTTTTCTTCTTAAGAAACATGATAAACATTCTCATTTATTCACCCACTTACCTATTTATTGGGTAATTACTATATGTCAAGTAATATTATTTGGGCACCAGAGAGAGAAGTAACAGACAGGACTTCCCCTGTCCTCATCATCTTAGTAAGAAAGATAGATACTATATAAAAATACATACAGATAAATATACAAATACAACTAAGTGCTACCACAAAAAAGTAGAGTGCTGTGAGACAGTACAAGGAGACTTATATTGAGTTGGGGGTTTGAAGATGGCCTCTCTCAGGACGTTTGGCTCCTGATTTGAATTAGCCTAGTGCTAAAAAAATGACATCATCAGAGAACTGTGAACACTGAGTGGGCAAAGATTTAAAGAAATTGTTTGTAGGTGTGATAATGGCATTGAACTTATTTAAAATAAAATTCTCACATCTCTTAATGCTGTGGGCCCCAGCCCTAAGGACCAGGCAGCGCAGTGGGAGTCCAGCGGGAGGCGGGAGCTGCTTCTGCAGTCACAGCCCCGCCCATCACTGGCCTCAAGGCCAGAGCTCCACCCCCTGCCAGATCAGCAGCAGCTCTGGACTCTCCTAGGAGGAGAACGTGGAGTGATCTAGGTTGTGTGCTCTGGACTCTCCTAGGAGGGGCGCGTGGAGTGATCTAGGTTGTGTGCTCTGGACTCTCCTAGGAGGGGCGCGTGGAGTGATCTAGGTTGTGTGCTCTGGCTTCTCCTAGGAGGGGCGCGTGGAGTGATCTGGGTTGTGTGCTCCTATGAGACTCTATGCCTGATGACCTGAGTTGGAGATATAACATATCTGAACTATCCCCGCTACTCCCCCCAGTCCACAGAAAAATTGTCATCCATTTGGCACCAGATCCCTGGTGCCAAAAAGTTGGGGACTGCCTAGTTAGAGAGATAGAACCAAGTAATAAAGAGATTACAAATGCAATATATTATCTGGGACTTAATAAATCCATGTCATGAGGGGGGCGGGGGCGCTGAAGGGGAGAACAAGATAAGCCAAGTTGTTAATAATCACTGATCCTGGAAAAATACACACATGGCATTTACCATCATAGTCTCTCTACTTTCGTATTCTTTTGAATTTTACTGGAATATAAAGGAACAGAGGGAGAAAGGGAGGCAAGGAGGATCTCTAGATAGATAAGTATGTACAGAAAATGTTCTGGCAGGATAGATTTTAAAATGTTCAAGTGGGTATCTTAGGCTAATGTAATCATAATTTTTAGAAAGTGTTACAAATTTATCATCTTTGGGTGGGAAGATTACTGGTAATTTTTAGTCTCTTTTGCTTAGCTATGCATTCTAATTGTTCCTGCAATAAGCAAATCAGAATGTTGATTCAAAACCTGTTTAAAAAGACATAACAAAAACTGCCAAAACCCAAATAACCTCTCCCATTACATAGAGGTTGATGTGTCAAGCCACATTTCTTAACTATTTCTGGGTCACAGCTTACAATGGACTGAATGTCTGTGTTCTCCCCAAATTCACAGGTTGAAACCATTATCCCTACCGTGATGGGATTTGAAGGTGAGGCCTCTGAGAGGTGATTAGGTCTTGAGGTGGGGCCTCATGATGGGATCAGTGGCCTCATAAAAACAGACATGAGTCTGCTCCCTCTGTCTCTGCCCAGAGAGAACCCAGCCAGAGGGTGTCCTCACCCAAACTGCACCCTGCTCACACCCCATCCTGTGGGGGGCAGGCTGGCTGAATTCTTCCCGGGCCTTCCGACTCAGGGAGATTGCCCAGGCAGAGCAATGTCTCGGGGACTATCCCCGCATGGGGATTCAGCAGGGCAGGTGGGCTAAGACCTTTAGATTCTTGATCAATAGTTTAAATTAGGGAAGTGAAGAGAGCTCAAAGGGACAAAACCTATTTCCCCCTTCTCTTCTCCCTGTCTTCGTTATCTGCTGTTTCAGATGTCCCATTGCCTGACGGCCCTGCTTACCCAACTGCTGCCCTTCACCCAGCCTTCCTGGGGGCCTTGAGCTCCACTTTCTTTATCCTTAACTGCGTTCATTCCTGCATCTTTACTCGGTTGCTGTGCTCAACAGAAGACCCCTGGGAAGCCCGACTGCCCCTCAGGCTCTCAGACACTAAGCTGGTGTCAAGTCTCCTGTTTCCTTTGGCGTGTCTCCCATGTTGGCCACCATCCCAGGCTGGGGGTCCCTGAGAACTCCGACATCATCTCAGATGTACAGCTTCCAGAACTTTGAGAAATAAATTTCAGTTGTCTAAGCCAATCATTACGATACTGTGTTGAAGCAGATTCACCAGACTAAGATACAGGCCTTTTGCAGAATCTGATAAAAGTTATTTCCTTTCCAGAAAAATGCATAATTTTTCATAAAATGTCAAGACCCTGCGAGCCCTAATGAGCCTATAGGTTTTCTATATTGTTAGTAGTTATAATAATTAATAGCTGACATCTACTGCACACTTGCTCAATATTCTGCAAGTGTTAATTCACTTAATCCTCCCAGCGTCCCTAGGAGATGGACGTTCTTATCACCCTCATTTTATGATGAGGAGAGTGAGGACAGAGAAGAGGAATGATATGCACTGGGGCACTGGGCCCCACAGCCACTGAACAGAAGGGCCACATACAAACTTGGACAGCCTGTCTCCACAGGTGGGCTCTTAACTAGAAAAATGCGAGGCCACCTATGGAGTTTAAACTAAATATACCAAGAAAATATAACATCCTGAACTACGCTCTGAAGAACATGTCTTCAAATTCAATTAACATTAAGTGCCTACCATGTAACAGACACATCCAAATACGTAAGCCCAACCCTGAAACAGCACCGTGACCTGCCCAAGGAGCCAGCTAACTGCTGTAAAAATAAGAGTCGAAGGTGTCTTCTAAATTCAAGTTCAACATAACTACAACTGATTCCCTCTAATTGTGGTGAGTCTGTTTTAAGCCACATGTGACCTCATCATGACCAAAATCTTTTCAAGAGAACCAGTCAAGGTCCAATTCAATAGTTCAATTGGTGAACCTATTGATTTGATCATAGTGCAAAGCAATTCAGCACCGAAGGAGAGTTTCCTTCATTACTCTGCTTCCGTTCACGGAAACATCCTGGATGGATACACATTTCCAGAAGTTTCATAAATGGGCCTGCCCACACACGCTGGAGGCAACTGCGAGGTGGGTAAGACCACGCTGCACTCACATGCAACAAAGCCTGTATAAAATGCAGGCGTAACCTGCGTGAGAGTCCAGTACTTACAGTTTCACAGTTCAAGCATCGAGTCTCATTGGTGAGCGTTCCCTGAAAAATCTCGTGAACCCAGGTGAGTTCTGGTTTATTATTCTCCGCAGTTTCGTTCATGTTGCCGTTTTTTAATTTTCCATTTTGCTTTTCCTGTTTTTTCTCTTCCTGCAGGATGTCCGCAATAGTGTTTAACAAATAATTCAAAAACTCATGAGCATCCTGCTGCATGTAGTTATCAAAGAGATCTGCAAAGGAGAAGGCCGTTACTTCAGTCTCTGGGTCTGGAGAAGCAGAGGAACACACTTAGTTTCACACGCCGCACTTGAGTAAAGTTTATGCTGAACAAATGGACAGGTGTGGAATACAAATATATTCACTTCTACTATGCATCCTCAGTAAGTTCCAGAAGAATCTTTGTTTCCATTTTCTGCCACCTACAAAGAACTAAATTTCCCCTATCTTGCTAAAATCATTATGTTTACAAAAAACTACCAAAATTTGTATTTGTTCTACAGAAGATCAGAAATTGCCTGATAAGTTATCTGATAAAATATCAATTTTTAATATCAAGTAACCACCAGTGATCAATTATTCATTGGGTAGCTTATCCACAGCAACTGGGGGTCTCTTCTCAGAGATCACAGTAAGCCCTTGCCAGCCTGCGAGCAGCTCAAATGAAACACAGATGGGAGATGAGGAGCACGTGTGAGCAGGTGTCTATCTGACAGTGTTCTGAAACCAAACACACGGACTCCAGAGCCTGCTGCTGTTCCCTGCCATGAGGAGAAACATCGGAGACGAGCGCGGCTGTGAGACCTCATGACTAGCCATGCTCAGGACTAGACCCAGAGTGCTCTGCTCCACTCTCTACCCAACTTTAACAACTTCTAAAGATAGCAATCAAACAGGACTTTTGAAGATAAACATCTGATTCACTGTGCAAGTCGGGTGGAGCGAGGCTGAATCTGGGACACATACTACTTGCCATAATCAAATATTTTTTATAGTCATAACAATTACCAACACGAGACTTCTGGAATACGCACCTTGTTTCTACCACCACTCCCGCAAAAAAGATGGAAAGCCAAAAATAGTGGGGTACTTTTTATCCTATCAAGCTATCAATCTGATATCCTTTCATTATCTTAGGTAAATAAAAATCAGAGGTATTATTAAGAGTAGAGGCTCTGATGCATTTACTTTAGTCACTTATGACAAGTTTATAAAACAGCACACAGTTTATTTAATTACTGCACCAATCTACTTTCTCCAATGAGTGTCCCACTCAGAAGGTGGTCTCGGACTCTTTTCTTTCTTACAATGATCCCACCCAGAATGCAGCAAATAAAAAGATCATTATAAAATGGGATGACAGATCTGCATTCTAAAATAGTTACTGCCCAGTTTTATGTGTACTGAGTAGAGAAGAAATAACATTCTTTCCAAATGATACTTGAGGAGTTGATCATACTTATTTCCCTTAAAAAAAAACAAACAAACAAACCCCTCTGGCTTTTCTGGGTACACAGACGCGTCAATTCTCCTTATTTTGGAGCAGAGCCTCACACACGTCACCTGGCACGTCACTCACCGTTCTCTTTTCTCAGTCTCGAAATGAACTTCTTTGGCGGGATGACGCCGACCTTCTTCTTCTGCGTGGCGATACTGTGGAAGAGGTCCGCCAGGCACGTCAGCAGGTTCTCCTTCTTCTTTTGCTGGGCCTTGTACGCCAGCACGTTCTCCCGGAACGGCCGGCAGAAGTACAACGCCTGAAGCACGGAGTTACAGTAGCATGTGTTTCCAAACTGCCAAAGGACAACAGGGATGCTTCAAGTCACCTTCTGAGGATGAGCCACCTCTGGGACGTGGTGAGGGTAAAAAGGCCATCTGCTGTGAACTGGCCCCGATGTCCCCACAACCGAATCCAGCATGCCAGGACAGAAAACCAGTTAACCAAAGACCAGTGACTGTCAGAATCAACAGGGAAATGAATTAAAATGTCCACAACTCTAGTGCTTCTCTAGCACACAGACGTCTCTAAAAGGATAAGAAACACTCTGCCTTGATAACAGTCTATTGAGACCTTCTGGTGCTTATAGAGAGAGGAAAAGGCTATAGAATGTAAAGAGCCACAAAAACAGCTGCCACCTTCACAACACATCAAAACTCCCAAGACAGGGAAATGAAAAGTCCAAACCCAGGAGACATCCAGCACCTGGGAACTACGTGCTCAGCTCCAACAGTCTGAACTGAATGGGGCCTGGTTTCCAGGTTCTCTGACAAGATTCCAGGGCCCCTACCCTCTAGCTCAGACCCCACTTCCTCACTTACCCCAGAGCAACAGAGGCAAGAAGTTGCCTCCTCAGTTCCCCTCCCGGCTGTCCACCCTCAGACTTCTAATTTGCCCCTGGACATTATTTCTCTCAGGGAGGCAACTGTTCCAGCACAACTCACCGGAGCTCCCAGCCTCCTGCTGCTCGGCTGGGCCCACACAGCAACCCCTGACGTGTCTCACAAAGCACGGACCCTGAGTTTATGATTAGAGAGGGAAAGGGTCTCCCTGGCTTTCAACAGACTGGAAGAACAGCTCTGTGGGAAAACACAGCTGGGACTATCATTTTAGAATTTTTCAGACACAGCAAAATGAAAAGGAGAAAATTCTAAGGAAATAACAAGATTAACAAGATAGATTACAAAATGCAATGGAAGATTAAAATAGAACTCCTTCTCAGAACGGGCTGTTGACTGGTGTGGCGTTTACCTGGGAGCAGAACGACACTCTGCCACACTCACCGTGACGTTTCCACGTATGCCAAGACAGAAGCCTGCCTAGTTTTACATTTTAATCTACTTTGACACAATTATGTAACAGGAGACAAACCTCTTTTTACAGAGAAGCTAGGACTTTCATAAATTATCATTCAAAGGGAACACAAATGAAGCTATTAATATAGATCTCACAATTCTTCACAAACGAGAAAACAGCCTTAATTATTTATTTCTTCCTAATCTACTTCTGTGTTTCCTTAGCAAGGGAAGAATTCCCATTGAACAACTATCTTCACAGAGCTCGGTAGAGACCTGCGCATAATGGCTGAAAAGTCTGTATTAAAATTGGAAGTCGGTGCTTCACCAGCACGATGCCCTACATTCCAGTACCTTAACTTTCCTCCTTCTGTTCTTTCTCTTCTACTCAGTATCTCACCTTGACCCAGACACCCTTCAAATGAGTGGCCCTGATCCAGCAGACAAGTCCTGGGAAAGAAAAGGATCTAACGTTTTCTGAGTGTCCACGTGTGCCTCACCCTCATGCCAGGGTCTTAACCAGGAGCTCTCACTTACCCTTCATTATAATGGCAGAAACCATTAGGAGCCCATTTTGCAGATGAAGAAATGAAGACTCAGGGATGGCAAGCAACTGGCCCACAATTGCACCCCAGGGAGCAGCACAGACAGAAAGTCAACCTGCGCCCATACTACCCTGAAGCCAGTGCTCTCCTCATTACGTCACAGGCAGCATTTACTTGCAGAAAATATTTTTAGCTTTCCCAGGAGAAATTACCACTTATCACATCTGGACACTGACAGACTACGCTCAGAGCCAATGTCCAGAAAAGCCAGTATTTATGAGTTAATACACGGTGTCACTTAGAACCTCCACCCCCAAGAGAAGGAAGCCCCTGAGGCTGGGGGTGCACTGCCCTGCCACCTACCCCACTCACCAAGGGAGCAGATGCCGCTGGGTCCAGCCTCGCACAAGGCGGCTGTGCTGAGCACAAGCTCAGTGAGGCCAAATTATTCTTTCTTTTTTTT
>NW_003852478.1:6006362-6008529 GCF_000181295.1 Otolemur garnettii
AGCCGTACTAACACTTAAAAGACAAAGACTGGCTGCGGAGCTCACCTAGATGACAAAGGGAGGACGTAAAACAGGACTTGGATAACAAGACAGCAAAACCACAGGAAAGTTACAAGTGCACAGGGAATTCCTTAAGGCCTGGGGAGAAAAAAGTGAATTTGGCCCAATAAAGCAGTAATTTAATCCTTTTTTCTGGGACAACTCAAACTTTCAAAATAGATTAAACTGCCCCCTCCTCAACGGTGGCTACTTCTACTAACTAAAAAGCACGGCCAAACACTTGAAAATTGATGGTGGAGTTGCTTCAAATACTCTACAACAGTTGATGCAAACAACACATTTTAAATACTTACATTGACCAATCCAAAGTAGTGTTCATTGATCGGAAACTGCTCTGGCCCAATGTCTTTTTCCAGAGCAGAGGCATTGGTGCCCTAAAAAAGAAAAACAGCAAGAGTTCTGTCACATGTAAAATACCTGACAGAGTGTGTTACTGAGACAAGCACCTCCCCGGAGGACCAGGCGTCTGGTGACGTTCAGGCTCATTGAGAGGCGTCAGAAGTAAACCAGAAAACACGCGAGTGATGTCGGCCCTGCTCCTCTCCTCAGACAACTTAATTATTCCCCCAAACCTGCTCTGCTTTTATCTTCTATCAGGAACAGAGGCTAAGATGGGCGAATAACCAAACAGTGGCTAAGAACTTCTCAGCAACACGCTGCCGTCCCAGACAGCTGCAGCAGCTTCCAGACCACCTGACGGCATATAGAATCTTATCACTGCTTTCAAAGTCAATTTCTTCCTTCCGATAAAGATTTACAGCACACCCACTGGGCCAGGTACTATTCTCTAGGTCTGGGCCCAGATAATATAATAGAACAGTGAGCAGAACGGACACGATGGCTGCCCCCATGGAGTTCCCATTTCAGTGGATGCAGACAGTCTGAAATAAAAAGCATGCTGGACGGTGTACCAGAAAGCGACAGTGGAATGCAGAAACGGCAGGCAGGCTGGGAGTCGGAGGGTACAGGACAGGCCTGCAGCTGGGTACCTGCGGCTTTCTATCACGTGGTGGGGAGGCCTTCCTGAGAAGGCAAAATGTTCAAAGAACATCGTGAAGAACAGAGAAGTACAATTCAAAATCTAACGACCCCACCCAAACGCATCAAACTGGCAAGCCCCTGGGCATTCCGACATGACAACAGCAGCTAGGGTGCCCCCTATGTGCCAGGGGCAGTGCTATTCACTCCTACAACAGCCCTGTGAGCTAAGTACTGGGGTTTCCCCATTTTACAGACAAGGAACCTAAGACTCAGAATGGCTGAAGAATCTGCCCAAGGTCCATAGTTAGTAAGTAGCAGAGCTAGGATTTGAACCCAGAGTGAGACCTGGGAGCCCAGGACCTTAACCAAAGGGTCTACACGGCAATCCAACTGGTCAAACCATTTACTTCGTCCCACTAATAGGTCGGTTACAGGAAACCAATTACTATTACTCTCCAAGGCCTGGCTGAGTCTGCTGCAGTCAGGAAAAGTGACCAAAGCTCAGTCCAAGAAGATGAGTATTTTGAGGCATGGGTAGATGAGGACTCCATCTACCAACCATCACAACTTATCAGGGTGTCAGAAAAGACCCACATGTTACAGAAACTAAAGGATTCAGGAGATAGGTGTTTTAAAAAGAATAAGCACACTTTATTCAAAAAAATATAATAATCTGCTGCTACTAATTGTTCTTGACTTACATAATTAGCACGTTATCTCATGGGAAGGAATGGCCAAAAGGTAAGCTGAGAACCATCAAGATGGCCACTAGTCACCAAGCCAACATTAAATGCAAAAGGACCCAACTCACAGCAAACAGAACTAGAGTAGGAAGTTGGTGCATGGCCTCCCCTTATCACAACATCCTTCCATTTTCTAGTTCCTTTATACTGTTCTGCCAAACTAATAAATTCCTTTACCTGGTCACATTAGTGGGGCTCAGCAGATGGTTTAACCAGTTGGACTGCTGTGCATTTGGTTAAGACCATGGGTCCTCAGACCTGACTCCTGGGTTCAAATCCTAGTTCTACCACTTACTGGGGATGGGGAGTGGGGGCATCATTGCCTTCATGATACCGTGATCCAAATGCAAGGCTCAAGTTTTGAAAAAAACATCAAATTACTA
>NW_003852478.1:6009666-6011032 GCF_000181295.1 Otolemur garnettii
CTCCCTGCGTCTCCAGTGAGTCCTGTACTCAGCACTTCCTCACCACCCTCAGTCAAGCTTGCTCATCCTCCCGGGTCTGGAAGGGTCAGGAGAAGTTGGCTGGACCTGATCCCTGGTACTTATTCCATCTTCACTCTCATCAAAACACCCTCCTTTCCCAGGCCCACGCCACCGCACACACCTTCCTCGCCCCAAGCCCTGGCTGCCCCCTCCACGGAACACCTACTGTTGCATGGCAGCCCTGCCACCCTGCTGGTGGTGTCGACATCCACCGCCTGAGCCAGCCCCACCTGCTCCCGCAGCAACCCAATGTCCTATTTTCCAACTGTCTTGGTCTACTCCACTTCAGCTACCCACTCCCAGCAGCACCACCCGGCAGCCTCGCCTGCAGCTGCCCACAGCTCCCGCAGGCTCAGCTGGGCCCACCAGTGGCTTCTTCATTGTTCCTCCCCGTGCCCCACAGGCAGTGTTGCCGCGGGCTTCTTTAAGCATGCCATCACCGCCAGAATGTCCACACCGCTCCCTTCCTATCCAGCTCAGGGTCCTGGTCCCAGCGGCTTCTCCCAGTACCCACTGCCTGTCCTTTGGCCACGACACCTGGCAAAAAGCCCAGCCAGCATGAACCAAAAGCCCACCTCTCTGAACACACCCAGACCTATGTGAAACGCTAGAAGGGAAAAAGCCAACAGCCAAGCTGGACTAGAGTCACCGGGATTCACAAATTCAAGGCGGCCTTGACATTCCTGCTCTTGCCACAGTGACCATTTCCAGCTTTCGCCATCCTCTTTACCCCTCGCTCTGGCATCCCCCTCAGCAGACAGGGACTCCCTTAACTTCCTACTCACACAAATCCACACACCTCTGTCTCACTACTGATGGAGACGTCCCTCCTGTCCGAAGCCAACCTCCTCCTCTACCAGATCCCTCCCGTCAGGATTCCATAACACAGCAGCTCTCCCGTTTGAGAACACACACGCGCACATACGCGCACACACGCACGCACACGCCCACCCCAGCCGCCACTGCCTTCTCACTCCCCTCAGAGCTAGACTGCTTAAAACAGCGGTCTGTTCCAGTTTCAGATGAATTAGATGATTTCTGAGATTTGTTTCAAGCAATCCAGTGGAGAGGAAGGGGGCAAAGGGGGGCAAAGTTGTGTTGTTTAAGCTGAGCAATGGTGTGTGTGTGGGGGGGTGCTACGTGTTCTATTTAAACTCTACACGTATGTGACAGGGACGCAGGAGGGTCAGAGCCAGTGAGGGTCAGCCAGGGAGACTGAGGGTGCCACATGTTCTGTTTAAACTCTACACTTATGTGACAAGGACACAGGAGGGTCAGGGCCAGCGAGGGTCAGCCAGGGAGACTG
>NW_003852478.1:6011128-6013058 GCF_000181295.1 Otolemur garnettii
AGACTGAAGGTGCCACGTGTTCTGTTTAAACTCTACACGTATGTGACGGGGACGCAGGAGGGTCAGAGCCAGCGAGGGTCAGCCAGGGAGACTGAGGGTGCCACATGTTCTGTTTAAACTCTACGTGTATGGGACAGGGACGCAGGAGGGTCAGAGCCAGTGAAGGTCAGCCAGGGAGACTGCCATGTGTTCTGTTTAAACTCTACACATATGGGACAAGGACGCAGGAGGGTCAGAGCCAGCGAGGGTTTTTCAGGAGGACTGAGAGTGCCACACTGCCAGCCTTGAGCCCAGAGCAAGGGGTCAGGAGCCAAGGGGTGCAGGTGGCCTCTGGAAACTGGATTCTCTCCTGGAGCCTCTGGAGGGTGTACAATGCTGCCACAACTTGACTCTTCAGAACTGTAAGATAATATATTTGTGTCTTTTTTTTTTTTTTTTGAGATAGAGTCTCACTATTGCCCCTGGGCAGACTGCCATGGCCTCACAGCTCACAGCACCCTCAAACTCTTGGGCTTAGGCGATACTCTTGCCTCAAATCTCCCCAATAGCTGGAATTACAGGCACCCACCATGATGCCATGTTAGTCTTTCTATTTTTTAGTAGAGATGGGGTCTTACTCTTGGTCAGGCTGGTCTTGAGCTCTTGAGCTCAGGTGATCCTCCTGCCTCAGCCTCCCAGAGTGCTGATTACAGGAATTAGTCACAGTGACTGGCCCTATTTCTGCCTTCTTAAGCTACTAAGTTTGGAGTGAATTTTTACAGCAGCAATAGGAAAAGAAAGTACTCCCTCCCCAGTCTCCATGCCCCACTCACAGCATCCCATACACCTCCTTCCTCTGTTCCAATAGTTATTTATATAATTATTAGCATCTGCCCAAGCCCCTTCTGGGAGAAAGACCATGTCTGACTGCGTCCCACTGGCTGACACAGAGCAGCCCCCCAGTACCTGCTGGATGGGTGGGGGGCTGTGAGGACGGGCAGCCCAGGTGCTCTGAGCAGCTCCCCTGTACATGGTAGTGGCCTCAGACGCACGTGCTTTCCCTACACACTGCTCAGTGAGGCCCAGGTGGCACCTTCCACCACTTCCCCTTCCCTGTTTATAGACACACGCGCTTAGAACTGGTTTCCATGGATACAGAATGTCACTGATACTGACATCTGGAACCAAACTCTCGCTTCCCATGCTAGCATTTTCCATTGGCAACATGAATCTTCATGCATCTTTAACAGACTTGGGGATTAAATATGCTAAATGTGAGGGTGGGCACGGTGGCTCATGCCTGTAATCCTAGCGTTCTGGGAGGCCGAGGCAGGTGGACTGCCTGAGCTTACAGGTTCGAGAACAGCTTGAGCCAGAGCGAAACCCCATCTCTAAAAATAGCCGGGCGTTGTGGAGGGCATCTGCAATCCCACCTACTCAGGAGGCTGAGGCAAGAGAATCACTTGAGCCCAAGAGTTGGAGGTTGCTATGAGCTATGACGCCAGGGCACCCTACTGAAGGTGACACACTGAGAGTCTGTCTCAAAAAAAAATTTTAAATAATAAAATGATTTTATTTAAAATAATGAAAAATTAAAATAAATAAATAAGTTAAATGTAAATGTTTTCATGATAAAAGGACATAGATAAGGAGAATGTTTCAGGAGAGGAGGATAACTGCTTAGCGATGTCTTAGGCAGCAGCAACAGAAGTTTAAGTGACCGTGCCCCTCACCCCAGGGCCTCCCTCCTTACTCTGCTTATATACTCACACGGGTGGGAAAGGATAAAGACAGTAACAGACCTAAATAATCAAAGTGTGACTCAGGCTCAGCGTCTGTGGCTCAAGGGGCTAAGGCACCAGCCACATACACCTAAGGTGGTGGGACTGAATCCAGCTCGGGCCTGCCAAACAACAGTGACGGCTGCAACCAAAAAGATATATATATATAG
>NW_003852478.1:6013335-6017295 GCF_000181295.1 Otolemur garnettii
CTCTGTCACCCTTGGTAGAATGCTGTGGTGTCATAGCTCACGGCAACCTCAGACTCTTGGGCTGATGCTATCCTCTCCTCTTGCCTCAGTTTCCCAAGTAGCTGGGACTACAGGCATGTGCCACTACACCTGGCTTTTCTTTATATATTCTCAGCTCTTTGAGTTTTATAGTATAAACACAGAAGCAGTTGCATTAAATTAATCAAGTTAATGAAAATGTAACTGAAGTTCAGTAAGGGACCACTTGCCGACCAGTCACGGAAGGCCTGCAGCACGCCCTGAGTGGTGGAGTTGGCCCTTTTCCCTTCACAGTACGAATTGCCTTTAGTTTCACCACTTCACCCTCTTTGGGCTCTGCTCCCCAGATGAGAGGCTGGGGTGCTGATTTCTCCCTGGCTGAGAGGCTGGGATGCTGATTCCCAGCCTGCCTACTCCTCAGGGTGGCACAGTGAAAGCAGAAAAACTGGGGATGTGGTCAGTACCACGTGAAGGGCAAGTGTATCACAGACCCCAGAGAGTGCTCTTCCACAGCTGCTGTCACTGCACCCGGCACAGTGACACAAAGGCAATGGGGGGGGGGACTGGAAAATAACTGTTTGATGACCAGATGCTGAACAAAGAATGTGTCTATGGGCATAAATCACAGGCTCTGGGAGAACAAGAAACAAGAGTTCTTATTTCCATCAGTAAAAAATGTGGTAACCTTTGAGAAACAATGCAGCCAACTTTATTAAAAATAGCAATGGAGCTGGGACAAGTTCCAACAAGACGGCTATAATGGTGGCTCTTCAAAGCCCTTCTGAAAGCAATTCTATGACTGCCAAGGGGGCTACCAGAACACAAAACAAACAACAACAATAACAAAACGTCAGGAAGGATGAATCATAAATGCATAAGATGGGTATAGAAAAAAACATTTCTTTTTAAAAAGCAATTTGTAGAGCCAGGCGCCATGGCCCATTCCTGTAATCCCATCACATCCTGTAATCCCGAGGCAAGTGGATGTCCTGAACTGACAGGCTCAAGACCAGCCTGAGCCAGAGCGAGACCTCCATCTCTAAAAATCGCTGAGCGTGGTGGCTAGTGCCCATAGTCACAGCTACTCGGGAGACTGAGGTAAGAGAATCGCTTGAGCCCAAGAGTTTGAAGTTGCTGTGAGCTATGACGCCAGAGTACTTTATTGAGAGAGAGAGAGAAAAAAAAGCAATTTCTAAGAAAAACAAGTTAGAATTTCTTCCTTGGTGGAGGGTGGAGGGATGGAGGCAGATCCTAGCCCAGGAATAGGAAATGATCCAAACAATGGCATTACAGGGTCTGTAAAAACCAATGAGAACATGGCCAGACCATGGGGAGCTTAAAACTAAAACCACGGGGACTGGGAAGGGGCTTGGAGAATAGCTAGACCACAGCCGCAGATAAAATCCCAAGTCCCAGAGAGGTAAAGGGACGCGCCCAAAACAGCCTCCCCCAGGTGGCCACCTGGATGCACCCACCTGCATCCCAGGGCCCTCAGCCCTGCATTCACGTTTGTACAAAGTAGACAAGGGACTTAGTTTCTTAAGGCAAAGATGACATGTATGGATTTCTAAATTAACAGAGGAAGCCATTAGTTTAGTCTATGAATTAAAATAGACAACCCGAGAGGTGAATGTTGCTGCTAAAATCACATTTCTAGGTCTATGTTCAAAAGGACACTTCACTTACTAAGTATGTTTTTCAAGGTACAAAAAGATCGTAAAGGACTAGTTTTCCAAAGGACTAGTAATCCCAACCTCTGATGACAAAGGTCATCCCTACAATCCTATGGAGAAAGTGAAGCAAAAATGAAGCCATGCAGCCCAAAGTCTCAGGATGAGTCAGGAGTCACCTGCCAGGATTCAAGGGTGTTTGAGGAGGAATTAAAAATAGACAATTCATAAATAGCATTTACTACGTACAGTCACTGTTCTAAGGACTTTGAGTATTTCACTCGTTTTAATCTTCATAGAGATTAAAGGTAGATGTCATTATTGCCCTTATTTTAAAGATCAGAAATCTGAATGGGTAAGAACTATTCAAGTTCACATAGCTAATGAATCACAGAACTAGGCCAGGCATAGTGGCTCAAGTCTGTAGTCCCAGCACTTTGGGAGACTGAGGTAGGAGGATCATTTGAGGGCAACAGTTTGAGACCAGCCTAGGCAACACAGTGAGACCCTATCTCTACAGAAAAATTAAAAAATCAGCCAAGTGTGGCGGTGTGCACCTGTAGTCCTAGACACTCAGGAGGCTGAGATAGTAGGACCACTTGAGCCCAAGAGTTCAAGGTTGCACAAGCTTGACTCTTAAAAAAAAAAAAATTTAAATAAAAGACAAGTATGGAACTGATAAGCAGTAATGACCCACCAACTATTTTTGTCAATCAAGTTCCACCAGAACACACCCATGAATACTCATTTACTTATTGCAACCACGTTCACTATACGATAACAGGGTCTGAACTGACAAGCCGGCTCCAGAGCATACCCCCAACCACTCCAGAAAACTGACTCTCCAGGATGTGGTCTCCTGGGAAACATAGAATTATCAGAACCGAAGAACTAAAGGGGTCACAGAATTGTTCAGGAGAATCCCTCTACTTTTGAGGCACCCTTGAAATACTCTAGAACACAAACCCACAAGTCCTTTCCTGTAAAATCTCTACAGATGACTCCGTAAAGGAACTGTAAAATTGGGGTTGGGAGTCAGGGGAAACATGAGATGTAGTCAAGAGGAAAACAAATTTTTTCCAAAACTTTTTCAAAGGCTGTGAATCTTTATCTAGCCAAATAAGAAAAGAAAACAACATCATTTTGAAAGGCAAAAAGAGTAAACAGTATCAAAAAGCAAGTTTGAATTCTAAGGAGTAAACAATTTTAAACCTAATAACAAAATAATTGCAATCTTCCCTAACTTCTAAATTCTTAGATACTTGTAAATAATATCAATATCATGAAAACAATGGAATGCAGAACAAAATGTGTGAATACATTAACACAGCTTATCTCTCAGTATTAGGAGTATGAGGGGGAGGAGAGGATTGGCGTAATTAGGAAAGCAATTATTTTTTTGATGCAAAGAAAAGCTTCAGGCTGTGATTCTGAGTCAGCGAGTCCAGTATCCCTGCCCCTCAGGGCCTCCCCTACGCCAGGAGCTCCCTTCCTCCCCCTCCCTCTGGCCACCACCTCCCCCATTTGTTTTCAGCATCACTCCTCAAAGCTACCTTCTCTGACCCTTCCTCTCACAGAATCCTGTATGTTCCTTCATAGCAACTATCACAACTTGTAACAGCATAATTATTTGTGATTGTTTAACATCTGTCTTCTCGCTAGGCCACAGATCTACAAATTATAGCCCACGGGCCAAATCTGACCTGTTGAGTTGTAGATAAAGTTTTTATTGGAGTACAGCCACGATCATACGTTCACTCATTCCAACTACTCTCACCATACGATACAAGAATTGTGTAGCTGTGATGGAAGACAGCTTGATCCACCAAACTTAAAATGTTTACTCTCTAGCCCTTTACGGAAAAGCTGGCCAACCTACACTAGACCATAAGCTCTGGAATGGCTGCAACTGTGTTTGATTCATGGGCCCAGCACCTGGAAGAGCGTCTGGGGTGTAGAGGGCACTTGATAAACTCGCTGACTGAACATACGTAGGAAGCCTGGGAAAGGCAAGCAGAGAGCTGCACCTCTATACGCTCTTGGAATTCAAGGTAGATTACTCTTAATATTCCCACTCCACTCAGGAGGACGTGGAGGGAGGCTGCCCAAGGTCCCTCAGTCTGCAAGGGGACAGCTGGGATTCAAGGCTGGGTCATTCAGTTTCAGAGTCTGAGTTCTGGACCACAAGTCAGGAAAGAGGAACTTTTCATTCACATTTTCAGTGATTCTTTAGCTGCAGATGTAGAGACTGGGCAGAAAGCCAGGTCTGTCT
>NW_003852478.1:6017663-6022531 GCF_000181295.1 Otolemur garnettii
GGAAGCTAAAACATCTGCTGCTGTAGAGAGCTGACCCTGGGCTAACTGACTCCAGAAGAGAGCTGACCCTGGCCACCTGACTCCAGAAGAGAGCTGACCCTGGGCCACCTGACTCCAGAGGAGAGCTGACCCTGGCCACCTGACTCAAGAAGAGAGCTGCCCCTGGGCCACCTGACTCTAGAAGAGAGCTGACCCTGGGCCACCTGACTCTAGAAGAGAGCTGACCCTGGGTTACCTGACTCCAGAAGAGAGCTGCCCCTGGGTCACCTGACTCTAGAAGAGAGCTGCCCCTGGGCCACCTGACTCCAGAAGAGAGCTGCCCCTGGGCCACCTGACTCCAGAAGAGAGCTGCCCCTGGGCCACCTGACTCAAGAAGAGAGCTGCCCCTGGGCTACCTGACTCAAGAAGAGAGCTGCCTCTGGGCCACCTGACTCCAGAAGAGAGCTGCCCCTGGGCCACCTGACTCCAGAAGAGAGCTGCCCCTGGGCCACCTGACTCCAGAAGAGAGCTGCCCCTGGGCCACCTGACTCCAGAAGAGAGCTGACCCTGGCCACCTGACTCCAGAAGAGAGCTGACCCTGGCCACCTGACTTTCAGTGATACCAAGTCATCACAAGACAGTGCATAGACGGATAGCTAGAAAAAAGCTTGGGCTGGCAAAATGACTCTAAATGTATTTAAAGATAACACAATGACGTCTTCACGCGAAGGTAAAACTTAAAGCCAAACAAAGAATACTGGGCCCATGTCTGTGTCTAAATCACTCACAGTCACTGAACTCAGTGAACTGGAAGCAAGAGCCGCGTTCCCAAGTCAACTTTCTACAAAGTCACCAAGAAGCCTCCCGATCATGTCATCCCTCAGCTCCTACTTTACCTGGGGCACACTTCCCATCCTTCCCTACAGGCAACAGGGGGCCTAGGGGCCTGGATCAAAAAGGCCCACTCTGCAAATTTCACTAACAGGGTGGGCTCATCCTCCCAGCCTCCCACACAAGCTCAAGGTCTTCATTAGAGAAAACCAGGGCACGAGCATCCTCGCTGGTGCAGCCCCCCTGCCCTTGGAAACCGGCCCTTTGGAATCCGTACCGCACCATCAGAGATACGTTAGTCTAACGGAATGAAGACATCTGAAACATAATGATTATGAAACCTAAGATACAAAATTCTGTGTTCGGTCTCCCCACTTCCAAGCAGGGCAGCGATGGGAGAAAAGAGATGAGCCAGGAGTCCTTTACAGCAACGTTACTCAAAGTATCAACGCTCTGTGTGAGCCGAGTACAGAAACGAAAAACGTGGAGCTGGGATGAGTAAATAGAGGAATTCTCGATCTGTCAAGCGTAGTAATAAAAAATTGAGGTTTGTGCTTTATTTATCTTTGGGGCTTTTATTCCATTTTGCTAGTGATTCTCTTTTATTGTATTTTACAAAAATATTGGTCTGAGACAGATTGAAAATAACAATAAAGCTGGTCCTTCCCTACAGACTCTGAAAGTAATTGCCAACAGCCAAGCATTTAAATGAAATTGAGTTTATCTTCCTAAACATGTGAATAACTGTTGAAGCTCACTTCTACTAGGAGAAATGCCCACTAAAAATACAAAGATGCCACCTCCCGCTAACTGGCAGAAGATCACAGGGTTCTGGATAGCACCGTGGCTCTGGTAAGGCTGCAGGCAGCAAGAGTCACACGCATTGCTGGTGGACGGCAATTCGGCAAAATCCACCCAAGTTACACCTGCAAATCCATTTCTAGGAAGCAGGAAACAGATACACTCCCACATACGGACAAAGCTGTACCTTGCAGCCCTGTCTGTAAAATTCAAAGACTGGAAAACTACCTGCATGTCCTATACATTCAAGCAACTGGATATTCTCCGACCCGTAAAAAAGCATGAGGGTCCGCTCTGCACAGACGTCCTCGGAGACACAGGACACAAATGGCAGATCAGGACGGGGCATACGTACTGCACGTGCTATTTGTGTTTTTAAAGACTACAGAAAAAACATAAACATCTTTGCTTGTATATGCAAAATATGCCTCTAAATGGAAGCATAAGAAACTGTAAATATTGATAGAAGCTGGAGATAAGAACCGGGTAATGGGTCTAATTTCAACATACAATCCTTTTGCACATTTTGAAATTTCTACCACATGAATCCTCATATTACCTATTCCGAAATTTTGTTTAAAATTAAAAAAAGAGGCTCAGCACCTGTAGCACAGAGGCTAGGGCGCCAACCACATACACCGGAGCTGGCAGGTTCGAATCCAGCCCGGGCCTGTGAAACAACAATGACAACTATAACCAGAAAATAGCTTGGCGTTGTGGTGGGCGCCTGTAGTCCCAGCTACTTGGTAGGTTGAGGCAAGAGAATCACTTAAGCCCAAGAGTTTAAGGTTGCCATGAGCTGTGATGCTACAGCACTCTACCCAGGGCAACAGCTTGAGATTCTGTCTCAAAAAAAAATTTTTTTAAAAGAAAGAAACTAAGCTTAGCTACTTTACATATTTCTCAGTTTTAGGAAGACTTAACTGTATGTACCAAATATTACAAAAAGGTTATAAGCTTTTTCGAAGACTAAATAAGTGTTACTATTCACATGCCCTCGTCCTCAGGAAAAACATTACATGCTGACCGGTGATGACAGAAGCCTGACCACACCGTCAGCACCATGACTTCCAAGGATATTTCAGCACAGCCAGAAGTCGCAGCCTCTCCCTCCTTTTGTCCTTTGCCCTCCAACCCTCCTAGACTGGAAGCCGCGGCTGGTCTCCCTGCACTGTCTTCCCACTGCTCAGCAGGAGGAACGGCTGCTGCTTTACAGACCAGAGGCCTAGTGACCTACCCCAAATCACGCAAGTCAGAAAACTGTAGGAGCTGAAATCTCAGGTTCCAGGCTCAGGGCTCCGTCCACTGTGCTCTTTGGACTATTTTGCTAACAGAAAAAAGAAGGACACTCGAAAAAAAAAACAGCCATAAAATGTCTAGGCACCAGTTGGGCCCCACCATGACCAGGGAGGTAAGTGCTCTCACCACCCACAGGCTAGGAAGGAGAAGGGCATCTGGAGAGAGCGCAGAACATGGAGCTCTCACACCCAGCTGACAGCAATGCAGAACGTCCCCGCAGGTCTCAGCCAGGCCAACCGGCCTCCCAAGGAGCTCCTTGACCAGATCTGCCATCTGCAAAGCAGCCTAACAAACGGCGCCCCTCTGAGAGCCAGTTCCTGGAGGCCCCGCAAAGAACCTCTTTACCTAAGCCAGTGCCACCCAGACCATGGGCCACAAATCCTGGGGGGAGGAGACAATCTTAGGTGGCCCAAATATGAACATCTTTAACTTCAGTCTTTATGTTTTTGATATGTATTAGAAAAGCATAAAGCTAGCTGATCAAACCCATTATTTCACAGATGTTTTAGCACAGAATGAGGTCAACTTAAAGTGAAAAGACTGAAGGCAAACCACTGAGTGAGTTCAGGTGGGAGCACAGATGCAGAGGGAGCCACGAAGGACCACAGACGCCCCCTGAGAATCGCGGCCTGAGGAGCTGGCTCCATCCCGTGTGTTTTTCTCCAGAGGAAAAGAAGCCTGGGAAGGGTAGGTACTCGCCCTGCCCACCCCAGCAGACAGCACACACCAGTTCTGAATGTTACTTCATTTTCTAATTTATTTTTATTTGCCTTCTTCTTTCTATACCACAGTACATCTCTCAGATTGATGAGGCAGGTCCCCAGCTACCAAGCATCTTGAAAATGGCAGTCCTGTGGGGTGACCTGGGTCTAGTTTAACCTGAATAGCTCAGATTACACCTGTAAATCATTTATATCTTTAATTAATGCTCCCCAAATTAGCACTAATCTCGATCAATTAATATCTTATACTCATTAAGAATCAATATGCTTTTCACTTTAGGAAGTGTCGGATTTGGAGAATAGAGAGTCTCCCTCTATCCTGGCACCTGCCCCAGTGGTGACAGGATTAGGAGGATGTGAGTGACAGAAACAGTGGGAAGGAGCCCCTCGCCTGCACAGCACCCGCAGTCACAACCAACCCAGCGCAGTGAACCTGACCCCTGCTTTTGCTGACTTCCTCCCCTGACACCACTCCTCCCAAAACGCCCCCACTATATGTAGAAAGTTGATCAAAGCAGAAGAACTGCAATGAATCCTGCAATACCAACAGTGTTACACTTTAAGCAAACACAAGGAAAATAATAATTGAGTAAAAGTGAGTAACTAACAGGCATGAGGGTGTCGCAGCTGACCAGGGCCTTGTGCAGGCTCTCCTGTGCTGGTCCAGGAAGAGCGATGAGGTGGGTGTTTCACCGTCTGCATTTATTTGTTGTAAAGGTAAAGATACAAAGAATACATTTCCCAAGCAGGATTCTAAATTTCAAACTCCCCCACTTTACAGCTACTGTATACGGAAGACAGAAATTTCTCTTTTCTCCTAGGTCCTTGCTGCTCTAAAAGTGCTCCCCAGACCAGCATCACCTACGTCACCAGAGAGGTTGTTAGAAACACAAAATCTCCGCTCCACCCTGACCTACTGAATCAGAACCTAACAAGATCCCCAGGTAATTCACATCCATAATAAAACTGGAGGAGTGCTGCTTTGCTGCAAGACGACTCTTCCATTCCACCAATCTCTTTGTTTATCAATACCTACTTATGCAGCATCTAGCACACGCATACTAGGCACCGTGCTGACACTGGGAAATCCAGAGAGGGAGGCAGACACGGTGCCTGCCCTCAAGGAGCGGCCAGTCCAACAAAGGGGTTTCCCAACCTTGCGTGCTCATCACAATGAACCAGGGCATCTTAAAACACACGCACACCCACACACTTGGAGGTGCCTAGGATCCACCC
>NW_003852478.1:6023053-6032964 GCF_000181295.1 Otolemur garnettii
AGACTCTGAGACTGAAGTCCTGGAAGCTGCATATCCAAAAAGATCCAACTGGTGGCACCTTCTGGAGAGCGATCTGACACAGCCAGCACAGCTGAGCCGGGCATATCCGAAACGGAGCACCGCCAGGATTGAAAGTGTGTGTGCAAGTAAGACAGGAGCAAGGGCAGTCACTGCTGCCAGAGAGAATATTCTGGAAACTATTAACTGTCTGGGAATAAGGGAATGAATATGTAAGCCATGATTCAGTCAAAGAATACTTTTATACAGCAGTGGCACAAATAAACCTGATCTCCACGTGTGGACATGATCTCAAATAGAAGTGTTGAGTGAAGAAAGACGATTGCAAAGATTTTCTGCATACACAGATGTTGATAAACTGCTTGTGGATTCAAAAATATGAAGTAAATTAGAAGACATAGTTGGTAAACACTATACCAATTTCACAAAAATGGTTTCTTCTGGGAGGAGGGGAAAGACCTAGGGGAGATTAGTGGTACTTTTTAAGGCATTATGTCTTTAAAAAAAAACCAAATGTGACTAAATTTGAGTATCTGTTAAATCTGAAAGAGGGGTGGATGCATATAAAATACGTTACACTCTTTTCCCCCCATATTTTCTTGGGTGTTAATGTTTTGCAATTTGTTTTTAAAATTTCTTTTAAAGCTTCACAAGTGATATGATATATAGCCAGAGTTGGAAATCTCTGATCTAGGAGCATAAAATAATAAAAACCCGGTTACTTACTACCAAGAAATAATGTCTATAGAATGGCAACAATCTATGGCTCTTGAAGTTAAGTTACTAACTTAAATAATATTACATTGATTTAAAAAATCTTTCACATGGCAGGTAATTTCTATAAGCAATATTTTTTAAGAGACCAAGGTGAGGATGGTCACAGTGGCTCACACCTATAATTCCAGCACTTTGGGAGACCAAGGCAGGAGGATGTCTTAAGCCCAAGAGTTGGAAATCATAGTGTTCTGAGCAGTGAGACCTTGTCTCTACAGAAAAATACAAAAACTAGCCAGAAGCAATGTCACACTCCTGTAGTCCCAGCTACCCAGGAGGCTGGGGCAGGAAGATCACTTAAGCCCAGGAGTTTGAAGTTGTGAGTCAGCTATGATGATGACACTACATTCTAGCCAAAGCAATAGAGCAAGACCTGTTTCCAAAAAACAAAAAAAAACAAAAAACCAGGTATAGTGGCTCAAGTCTGGAATCTTAGCATTCTGGGGAGGCCAAGGCCGGTGGATTGCTTGAGCTCAGGAGTTAGAGATCAGCCGCAGCAAGAGCAAGATCCCATCTCTACCAAAAACAGAAAAACTAGCTGGGCACTGTGGTGGGTCCCTGTAGTTCCAGCCACTAAGGAGGCCGAGGCAGGAGGATAACTTGAGCCCAAGAGTTTGAGGTTGCTGTGAGCTATGATGATGCCATGGCACTGTACTCAGAGCGACAAAGTGAAAAAGTCTCAAAAAAAAATGAGAGAAACTGAGGTTATTATCCAAGGAAAGCAGTATTTCTCCAAGTGTGGGCCTCTACTCACCTGTAACAGAATGTGGAATAGAAAGGAGGCCAAAATACTACTTTAAAATGCAGATTCCAAGGCCCTATCTTAGACCTACTTAATCAAAATCCCTGGGTATAGAACCAAACTCTGCATTTCTCATAAGACAATGCACATGTGGGCACTATTCTTTAGTACACTGAGGAACCATAAAGTGTAACACACTTTTTAAAACTGTTGTTATCACTTTATATTTCTGCATTCAATAAAGTGAGATTTGTCATACTCTGAAAATTAAAATGTAGAGAATGTTTTCTAAATATTTAAGACTAACAATTCCACTAACACATTCAAGCAGATCTAAGAAAAACTAGTTTCCTGCATTGTGTATCTAACCTGAAGGATAAAGAAATACATGTATTCTGGGAAGAAGACCATAATTTCACATCGCCTCTCTCTAAAAAGAACTTTAAAAAGCCAACTGGTAAACGAAAAAACTGCCTAAGTCCAGCCTTGCTGTTGTTCTCACCAGAAGAGGCCTCAGACTCGATCTTCCGCAAAGCCAATCTCAGTTTAGACACCAAGGCTTGAACAAGACCTGCCTCGCGCAGAGGGCATCCCGAGTTTGCTCTCAGCCCTGAAGACACCTTCTCAACTCTAGTCTGTAATTTTTACAAGTTTTCACCTCTCCACAGCTATCTCTCGGCCTCATCATGCCTCTGACCTACACCCTCCAACCATCCCTTCCTTTCCTAACTTTTACTTTGGTCTAAGTTTCCTCTTGTTCATCCATTTCCCTGTTTTCAGACAAAACCCTGTAATCCTGACCTTCAAGCCCTGGAAAACTCCAGAGCTTGAGTGAAAAACAACCTAGCACAATAAACACCTGATAAGATGTTCAACCCCACTAGTAAACAGGAAAAGTGAAAGTTTTAAATGACACAGATAAAATTGCACAGCTGTCAGGTTGGCAAGGTATTCAGGTCTAACGACACTGAGTGTCTGCAAGCACAGGGAGCAACTGGAACTCCCAGATGCTGCTGGTCCGAATGCAAATCGGTACGACTGCTGTGGAAAGCAGTCTGGCAATTTAGTAAGTGGAAGATTTCCATTTCCTCTGACCCAGTAATTCCCTTCCAGGTTCATATCACTGAGAAACTGTAAAGACAAACTGTACACAGGGCTTGGTGCCTGTGGCTCCAGTGGCTAAGGCGCCAGCCACATACACCTAAGGTGGCAGGTTCGAATCCAGCCCAGGCCCGCCAAAACAACAATGACGGCTGCAACCAAAAAATAGCCGGGCCTTGTGGCAGGCACCTATGGTCTCTGCTACTTGGGAGGCTAAAGCAGGAGACTCGCTTGAGCCCAGGAGTTGGAGGTTGCTGTGAGCTGTGATGCCACAGTACTCTACCCAGGGGGGACAGCTTGAGGTTCTGTCCCCCCTCCCCCCCCCCAAAAAAAGAAAGAAAGAAAAACTGTACACAGGGAGACAAGTTCACAGTTGTTCACTGCACCGAGACGGCACATACACAACTCTGAACCTACGTGTACAGCAGTAAGATGAGGAGGTTATAGCATATTCCTAAGAAGGAATATTATATAGCAGTTAAACTATAATTATGCGTATGTTAGTAAACCGCAAAATCATAATTTAAAAAACAAAGGCAAATGAGAAGAATTTGTCCAATATTACAAAGCATGTTTAAAACACCAAGAAACATGAGTGTGGCTCTCAACTATAATCCCAGCTATAAGCACCTGAGGTGGGAGGATCCCTTCCAAGAGTTCAAGGCCAGCTGGGGCAGCACTTCAAAGACCTTGCCTCTAAAAAATAAATAAGTAAAACAAAACATGAGGAAGCAATACTATACCTGGTTTATGAATACATATAAGTCTAGTGAAAGTATTAAAACAAGTGATAAACACCAAATGCAGAAAACAGGTCACTCTGTCTAGAGGGCGGGGCAGTGAGATGGGGACGGGCTCCCAGGAGGTCTTAACTGTCTTTGTAAAGATGTGATTTCTTCACTGGGTGGGGAGCACGTAAGTACTCACTCTTTGCTGCATACCTTCTTGTCTGCCCCAAATTAACCACCACCCAGAAGAAGCAGCCCAAGTCTGAGCTAACGCAGGAAGAAGGCTGGACCTATGAGAACAATGTGAAGCTGGGGTAACGACCAGGACTTTTCCGAACCCCACGATCTTAAAACTATTTATAGCAAACAATCATTCTCGAAATTGCAGTAAAATTCCAGGTAGAGGACTTATGACATACCCAAAATTCTAAGCTGTAATCCCGGAATGGAGCTGCATTCCACAAAGCCTTTGGGTGGGGTTGGTTGCTGATATGGAGTTCATCTCAAGAAAGTTTCACTGGTTTATTTGTGAGTGGCCTTTTCTCTTGAAAGACTAACAAGTCCTCTTACATCTCTGTGTTTGGTTTTACCACACTGAATGTTTATCACAAGATGCTGCGTTAATTAGACCAGAAAAGTTAACTAGACTGACGATACCATCTTCTACAACTCTCCCAGTCTGCTCTGGGCTGGCTTCCTAGGATAGAAATAAAACCACCAAGGCTACCTTCTTGATGATGCCACAGAATTTAATACCATCCTAAAATCTCAACCAAACTAACTAGAAAGAGCAGGCGGGGGGTGGGGGGGGCCTCTGAACTAGGGAAATTTCTCCTGATTGCTAAAAGAATCAAAATTAAAAATGATTTGTAATTATAACCCAAACACGCCAAAATTCCACATTAGTAAAACATAAATAGGTTTTATGGTATGAGTGGCATCCAGAAAAGGAATTACAATCTGTAATTCTAACAAAACATTAGCCTTCAACTTTGTTTTCTCTTAGGATTCCGAGAAAAACAGAGAAAACTCTGTAGCCCTCAATGTTAGGTCTTGACCTAACATAAACTCCTGCATATGAGACCTGTGGGTACAGAAGAACAGAATTTTTTTCTTTAAACATTAACCAACCTCACCTCAGGCTTCATTTTCTAAGGCCCTTATAAATGACTTAACTCCTAGTTGACACACTCAACTAGACCTACTGTCATCAATCATCCTTGAGAATGCACAGCCTAAAGAACAGCAACAAAAGAAACAGCAAGACATCTCTTCCTCAGAATTAGGAAACTGAAATATTCTTTTTTTTTAAAGACAGAGCCTCACTTTTTGCCCTCAGTAGAGTGCCATGGCGTCACAGTTCACAGGAAACCCCAACTCTTAGGCGTAAGTGATCCTCTTGCCTCAGTTTTTCATTTTTAGTAGCAATGGGGGTCTCACTCTTGCTCAGGCTGGTCTCAAACTCATGAGCTCAAGCAATCCACTTGCCTTGGCCTCCCTGAGTGCTAGGATTACAAGCGTGAGCCATCCTGCCCAGTCTGAAATATTCTTTAAAAAATTTTTTTAACCATTCTCAAAATTCTTGCCCCAAGTCAGCAGTTGACTTAATCAAGATAAAACTATCTTTATAAAAATCCTCTGGCTGTTTCAAAATTTACTAAGGTTACTTTACCTTCATTTCAAGTAACTTCACTTATTTAAAAGACCTCAAACGTGGTGTCAAATATTATTACCCCAGGGTTGCTGTACAGATGCTAAAATGGTAACACTGGTAAACTCAACATGCTTTTAAACAAGGTAGTTAGGGAGCCAAGTGGTCACTAACCAATTAAGAGAGGTAGATTTTTATAAAGATTTTATCTAAAAACTATGACTAAGAAGCTTCTTGTGCCTCCCCCCAAAACTAAGTTTTATTAGATGAGGAAAAACTAAGGTCCTCAGAAAAACAATTTGCCCAATGACACACTATTAGATTCATGCTTAACTGGAGAGACACATAATGGTACAGATTCCCATTCAAATTCACAATGACTATAATTTTCTTATGGAATAAAAGCCATAAATAGAAAGTGTATCAAATTTTGGTCAAATACATGTTAAAGAAATGTCCTATTGTATTAATCAGTCTTTCCACTGAACTGCTTCTGGGATTTTGCTCCATCTTTTTCTATGCTAATACTATACTATTAAAATTGTTTCATCTTTTTTAAATTTTTTTAAATTTGTTTTGAGAGAGTCTACCTGGTCACCCTTTGGTAGAGTGCTGTTGCATCATAGCTCACAGCAACCTCAAACTCTTGGGCTCAAGCAATTCTCTTGCCTCAGCTTCCCAAATAGCTGGGACTACAGGCACTTGCCATAATGTCTGGCTATTTTTAGAGACGAGGTCTTGCTCTGACTAAGGCTGGTCTCAAACCTGTGAGCTCAGGCAATCCACTGGCCTCAGCCTCCCCTGTGCTGGGATTACAGGCGTGAGCCACCGTGCCCAGCAAATTGTTTCATCTTTACCAATTGTTACGCCCATGAGTAATAGCAAAGCTCCCTGGGGAGGGGGCTCCAGTTCACCCATTAATTAAGCACCTACATATGACATGTGCTGATGCTACCAGAGTAGGTGCTCATCAGAGGGCCACTGACTGAAACAAAACTTGTAACTTAGTTGATAAACACTATTTTCTCAGAGGCACAGCTTATAGCACTATTAAAAAATGAAATGAAGATCCTAAGATTTAGATCAGTTTGCACTGGTACAAGTCACATTTTGTTTTTCCTAACAAATGCTGCCTCTGTAGAAAATTCCTCAAATTCTTGAAACAGAAAACTTTTAAAAAATTAAAAAAAAACTATGGCCCGTTTGCAGAGCCATAAAAATATATAGGAAGTTAAATCCATTGGCCTGGATAAAAATCAGAGGATTGTCAACAGGGGACATTTCCTCAGCTGCTTCATGTTTGGTAGCAGCTAGTGCATTTTGGCAATTACAACATACCAGCCAAACAAGCTTTACTATCTGTGAACCGGACGCTGCTGTGCGCCCAAGCTGACGTGCCCTAAGCAAGTTGATCAAGAATTACTATGGCAGAAATCCATACAGAAGAAAAATGAAAACAAATGGGTAGTATTAAGCTTCCAATGGACAGTAAGACTGCAGCAGGGTAGGGCACAGTGGAAGAATGAGGGTATTTTCCAAGTCCCCTATATCTAAAACTGGCACAAGTATGGGGAGGCCAGGCAAAGTGGCTCACATCTATAATTCTAGTATTTCAGGAGGCTGAAATGGGAGTTCAAGACCTGGCTTGGGGCCAGGAGCTCAAGACCAGCCTGGGCAGCAGGTGAGACCTACAAAATAAAAAGTAAGCGAACATGGTGTTGCATGCCTGTATTCCCAGTCGCTTGAGCCCAGGAGTTTGTGACTGCTGTGAGCTATCATGACAGCACCGTACTCTAGCCCCAGCAACAGAATGAGACCCTCACTCTCTCTCTTCCTCTCTCACACACACGAAGAGAAGAGAAGACTGGAAAATAAGTAGTGTTTAGTTCTTAATCAAACACAATCACCCAAAGGATTTGCTACAGATTTTGTCCCTGCTCTGCTGGGTCCTTTCTTGTCTGGTAGAGGAAACAAACTGACTCTCTCCACTGGGAGGTCTTGGTTTGTTCACCTTACTCCAGTGTTTTCTAACATCCTTTCTGGACACACATCAGCCTACTTTAAAACATGCCGAATGACCTGCTTTCAAAAGAAATTCAATCCTCGCTTGCTCTTACTACAACTACTCAAACCAGCTGGGACCAAAATGGAGTTAGGAGGAGGGAAGAATCAATACGTGCCCCGAAGAGCAGCTCTTAAAAGACCTACCTGGAAACAATTCATCCCCGAGAAAAGAACCTAAAGAAGGGTCCAAGGAATAGTTATGTCTGGTCAGGTGAAAAGACAGCAGTTCCCTCATCACCAACCCTTCTCCTCTGGGAAGTGAGACTCCCAGGGGCGGGGGTGAGCTGAGCAGCCTTTTATAAGGGGCGGAGTTAAGGGCTCCCAGCCTTTGTATCCTGCCATTCAGCCTGCTTTGCATAAATGAACATGGGAATTATTTATATTACTGGTGGTTGCTTCCACCAGGTCTGAAAAGACATAATCTCCATTGTCCCTTAAATTCCAAAAGTGACCTAATAATGAAAGATGATGTTGATGATAACAGCTCACACTCACTGAGTATTTGCCAAGTCCTAGGCCCTCTGCCCCAGCAACTCATTTAATACAACAGCCCAATGGGGCTGGCATACAAACCATTAGCATCTCCTTTTTATAGATAAGAAAGTTAAAGCAGAGAGCGATTTGCTTAGGAACACAAAGTTAGCACAGGTTAGAACCAAGATGGGGACTCAGGAAGTCTGACAGTAGAGCCCAAACTCCGTATCACTTGCTTAAGACACAGTGTCCAATAGGTACATAAAACTCCCTTCTTAGGAATTACTGGTTCTCCATTTCGCCTGAGTGATGGTCCTAAATTTGGTCCCTTTTAGGTCTCCACACGAGATGTCAATTCTCCAGACAACACTGGCCTGCTTCTCTCAGGTCCTCCCGGTATCTTTTCTGCCTGACTGAGTTTCACAGGGAACAGATTGTGACATTCAGCCCAGGTGTTTCAAGAAGCCCCAGCTGTGCTAAGGGCAAAAAAAAAAAAAAGCTGGAGGCTGGCAGCTGGCTTCCTCTTGGGACATACTAGCTCTCAAGTTTCTAGCCCGCTTCAGTACAGAGAGGTGTCACCACACACAAGCAGGACAGGAACCCAACCAAGGGCTGGGACTGTGTCTAGCTACCCTGTAGGCCTGAGGCCACTCCACCAGGCACGAGCAGGAGTATTCCAGTCACTCCAGTTTCACAGTTCCCCCCAGGAGCTGGTCACTGCAAAGAGAATCTGAGAAGGCATCACCTTCTCACTGTGCCAAGCTACATTAATGGCCCTCAACAGAAATAGAAAACCTATCTCCTCAAGAAAAAAAAATCGAGGAAAAGTTCCAGGAAGCACCCCCATATCTAAGTTGTCCTGCACCCATGCCCGTGCAGTTACCACTGTGGGAAGCCCAAGCATCTGCTCTGCTGGCCCTGACTGCCACGTCCCACTGAGCAGAGAGCTGAGGCCAGTGGGTCTCAAGTCCAGCCATGTGCTAACACAGGGCTCCTTAATGCTCCAGGGCCTTGTGTTGATCTGGCAACAGAAAGTGGGACAGAAGATTTAAAAGGCTATTTGATGGGGGAAGGGCAACCAGATCACCTTACCCCAAGGCTTCTGGATCAAGCCTCCTTAGATTCCCTTTAGGGGCCAGCATTACTAACTTCAAGGCAGCTTTTCCCCAAACTGGCATTAAAAGAGCACATGTTCCAGCTGGAGGCGGGGATGGGGATGGGGGATGGGGAAGGGGGTTCTGCAGAATGGAGGCAAGGCGCACACCCGCCCGCCCTGCACAGGGCAGCACACCCTTACTCCACGCTGAGCTCCCCAACGCTCTGATAAGTGAGGGTGCCAGCTGGGTACACCCTGGGGACGCTAGGGCTGGAGGCTGTCCCTGCAGAAACTGAAAAGCAAGGGGAGGCAAAGCTCAAATTAAACTGACCACCGGGTCATGGACCCAGACCCCATCCCAGAGATGTCTCTTGCTGCGTCCATGACCGCCAGCCTCCCTGGGTTTACAGTGGACCAGGCAAGATAACCACGGAGATCTCCGCCAAGCCCACAGCCGGCCGCACCCCTAGGGCCTGCACATACTGCTCTCATGGAACCTTGTCCCGCTTTCACAGATGGGGAAACTGAGGCACGCAGCCCCAGTACCGTGCTTTCCCAACCCAGGTTGAAGTTCACTTCTCGAGCCACAACCGTGCACTTTTTCACAGCTTTATCGCCTTTCAAATTTCTCCAGATATACCAACTGCTGCTGCAAAGTGAATTTTAAATACAATCCAAGGACTGAACTCAAAAATGGGATGAGGGCAGTCAGGGAGTCCAGCAAGGCTTTATTTACCGCAAGGAAAGGATGGGTACCCGCCACGTCCAGCTTCTCCCCAGCCCCCTCCCCCGGGACGTCCGGGGTCGGTGGCCCCCTCCCCCACAGCCGCTTCCACCGCAACCCGCGGGCCGTGAGCAGCGGCGCGGCCCCCGGGCGGCCGAACGGGCTCCGGGGTCCAGGGCCGAGAGGGGGCGGGGGGCCGCGGGCCCCTCCCCCGCCGCTCCGGGGGCCGCAGCCGCCCGCCCGGCCCGGGCCCGGGAACTTCGGGCTGCGCGGCCCCCGCCGGCCCCCGCCGCGGGGCATGTGTGCAGCTCAGGTTTCCCTTTCTCTGCCTCGCGGCGACCCCGAGGCGGCGGCGGCGGCGGCCACTCACCATATTACAGATGGAGGCGATGTTTCGGACAGTCATTAGTCTAAAGGTAGCAGCGATCCCGCACCGCCATCTTTATGAGGTGAAAACAGGGCTGTCCATGGTGGCGCGCTCGCGGGGAGGCCGGGCGGCGGCGGCGCGGCGGCCCGGGGTCCGGCTTTCAGTTTGGCTG
>NW_003852478.1:6033420-6037651 GCF_000181295.1 Otolemur garnettii
CGGGCGTGGGCTGGGAGGGAGCGCGCGGCCCGGGCCACGCACGCGACGGAGGGGGCGGGCGCGAGGCTGGGGCCGCTTTCCGTCGCTGCTTTCCAGGTTGCGGTGCTCCCGGCCCGCCCCCCAGCGGCCCTGGGCTTTTATCTTTCGGCAAGTGGAGAAGGCGAGGGGTGGGGTAACTACGTCCAACTTTTAGTTCCTCCCCAGGGTTCCAGCCAAATGCCACCGGCGAGGACCCAAGAAGTGAAATGGGGTCAGGACAAGGGAGTGGTCAGAAAGCCCTGGCCGGCAGTGGGCCGGCTGCCTAGCGCAGGGCGCCGGGAGGGGCGAAGAATCCGGGTCTGGACGGAGGCCAGGAACCGCGCGTTCAGGCAGTTGGCGACCTTAGCAGGTACAAAGGCGAAGTCTCGGTCCTGGGCAAGGACTAGGGACTGTTCAACGAGAGGAAAGAACGTGAACAAAACTTTTCTGCATCTTCAAGGAAAACACACCCCTCTCAGGGGCACCAGCCTCTAGTTTTCCAGATGGGTGCTGCAGCGGTTCATGAAATTCCCCGCATAAAAGGTCGTGGCTGCAGGCTCAGAGCACGGGATCTGCACCCCACTTAGCAAATAGGGTCACGTGAATGGAAGGAGCTGATTTCTGAAGACGTGAAACAATCCTTTGAGCAAGGCTGCAATTCGATGCTTTCATCGGAGAAGTTGTATGAGTAAAACGCTGATAAATTCTTAGGTCATTGACTTAGAGTATCCCTAGGACCTGTGGCAGAGCTAGAGAACAGCTGCCCGCTGGGGGTTTTAGGGGTCTTGTTCGCACTGTATTTTACAATAGACGTGAGGAATAACACTCCTGTTTATGTTAAGTCATCTTATGTAAATCTTATTTCCAAATACATACTGATGATGATAGTAGTTAACTTTCACTTCTTACCATTGCCAGTCGTTACAGTCTACATACGTGATCTCCTTTAATCACCACTGTAACTATCAGGTGGTGGGTGCTATTCTATTTTTTGCAGGTCAGTAACATGAAGCTTAAAAGATTGACTATCTCACCCAGATGTTGTTACCTAGATGTCACAGAAGTACACAGAAGCTGTTGTACTAACCCGGGCTGGGCATTTGGGTGGAGGAAGTTCCAGCAGAACACCCAAGCTAGTACCAGTCTGAGCACCGAGGCCTAGAATAGTTTATAAAGATTTGTGGAATGTGACAAAAACAAGTCCAGGAACAACCTCAAGTTTAAAACTCAGGCCTCGGGACTCAATTTCACGGAAATTCCACTATAAAGGCATTAATCCAAAGCTTCAAATGATATGGACATTTTATACCATAATAGAATTCAGTATTTCTGCCAGCATGGGCGCGTGCACTGCAAAGGCCACGGGATTGAAAACTCCACTGACATAATGAAAGCTGAACAGCATTTGATTACCGAGTGTTCTATCAGCAAGTTAAAAGGATCTTGTGCATGCCTTTTAATGGCCTATAGCCTAAAACTGAAGTGCTCAATATAGACAAACATCCAGATTGAACCTTGGGGCACTGAATCACATATACAACAAATCAATTGAACCTGGCAGAGCTTGCCAGACTTGTGAATGATTAAGTACATTTTACACTTCAGAGAGGTTGGCATTCACAGGTCTAAATTGGAAAATTCTTAAGTTGAAGAAGAACCGTAACATTAGGTTGAGTCAGTGAGGAAACATTATTCAGAGCTAGAGGAGGTAAAATCTTGAAAATGGTTGACAAGCTGATGAGAGAACTTTGTGGGAAAGTGTTCCCCATTCAGAGATCAACTGGTATAAATTTAAGTATAGGGGGTTAGGACTGGGGAAAGCAGGCAGATGGAAGGACAGGATATAGGCTGTGAGGAAGCCAGTCACTCCACCTGGTGTGCCTCTTACCATACCAAGTGTGGGCCATAGACCAGCAGCATTGAGGTTGTTAGAAGTACAGATTCTCAGTTCCTACCCCAGACCTAATAAAATGAGACTCTGCAGAAAGTGGGAGCACTGCTCCAACTAGTTCCTGTGATTTGTCTCCCCTGCATCCATTCTCCTTCCAGTAGCAGGGCCTAGGTTCTGCTTTGGGCAATGTTCTGGGTGGCTCCCAAAGAAGGCCCATGGGCTGGCCAATAAGAGCACTCCATGAGAGCACCCAGCCACAGCAATTGGTCCTGCAAAGAAGATGTAATACAAGCTGAGCCAATGAGAGTCAGCTCTAGGACTTTAGGGGAAAGAATGCCCCCTTTCTTGAGTTTGCTGAGCTGATAGGATGTATGTTTAGAACTGCTATTTTCCCACTGCCTAAGAATGACACCAACACAGGAAAATGGAGCTGAGGAATGGAAGAGAGATCCTCTTGCTGCCCCATCTAAATCCTAAACTTTTTAGTAACTCAAGCCAGCGAAGTTACTGTTTTTTGGGTTTTTGGCCAGTTCAAATTAGGTACCTGCTACTCACAGCTGTTTGTCCCCTTATCCCTGTAACTCAGCAGGCTCATTCTGAATTCTTGATGTTTCCTTTTCTCTCGTCTCTGCCCTCTAAACTGATCTTTCCCTTGGGTCCTGTGGATCACACCTGTGGTCCCAGTGCTTTGTTAGGCCAAGGTGGGAGGACTGCTTGATGCAAGATGTTGAAGACCAGACTGAGCAACAGGAAGACCGTATCTCTAAAAAATAAAAAAATGGAAGTCTTTCAAGGTTTGTCTCCTCCCTGAGGCCTTTCCAGACTCCTTTCCCCACATACTGCTCTCACTAACCCCAGCGATGGACTCCTGTGTCCAGGTAGCTAATATTCCCATGCTTTCCCTTCTGTAGTTACCAGTTTTTATGTCTGTCTCTCTCCTCTCCCCCTCCCTTTGCTTAATTAACACCCACTCAGCCTTCAGATGTCGCCTGAGACAAGGCAGGATACCTTGTTACGGGGTTTTATAGCACCATCCATCTTCCCTTCCTGGCACTCATCTCTGTAATATGTTTACCTAACAGCACAGAATGGAGGCAGTAAAGTGGGGCCTCAAAGGGAGACCCTGGTGTCAGACAGGCGGGACTAGCTGTATGGCCTTGGGCAAGTATCTTCACCTCTCTCTGCCTCAATTTCCTTAACTATAAAATGAAGATAATAAGAGTACTCCCCAGAGTAGGATTTTGTTAATTTATGTAAAGTACTAAGACCACATCTGGCACATACTAACCACTATTTAAGTGATAGCTATTATTACTGCATGTGGGATTATTTGATATCTGTTTCTCCTCTCACAAAAAAAAAAGGGTCTGTTTTTACTCATCATTTTAAAGTACAGTGCCTTGTCCATAGGAAGAGTCAATACACTGAATATTGCTTCCCTCTCAGTGGTGTGGGAGCTCTTAGAGGGAAGGGGTTTTCTTTTGTCCAGACAGAGTCTCAGTCTGTCACCCTGCTAGAGTGCAATGGCATCGTCCAAGCTCACAGCGACAGCAAACTCCTGGGTTCAAGTGATCATCCTGCTGCAGACCCCCAGAGTGCTGGGATTATAGGCATGAGCCACCAAGCCCGGCTGAGGGAAGGAGTCCTGTGCATTTCAGAAAGTCTCATCCACTCGCAAACCCTGTGCCTGGCACCTTAATTCCTTTCCTTTCTTCCCTCCCTGTGAAATAGGCTATGGCATCTCACCCGGTGTACAAATGCTAGTGAACGGTGGCTGTCTGGTGAGGGAGAAAGTATTCACTGGGTGCAGACTTGAGTTTGATTACCTAACTAGTTTCTGGGTTATATTTCACTCCTGTGCAGAACTTTATGACCACCCTCTTTTACTTACTCATCATGTATCCAACAAGTATTTATTACAGACATACTCTGTGCCATGTGTGGCACGCAGGACCCTGGGATGAAATTTCTGATACAGCATTCATTAGCATTATGAATATCTTTGCTACATTTGTGTGAACTATTAGAAAAATAAAGATAAGATGACTTTGGAATAAGCATCAAGTTAGAATTGCTACAACCAAAACTATATCTGGATCATGACAGTATTTATAGGTGGTTAAGATTCCCTAAGACTTTAAAACCACTGGTATATTTGGAAATGCCAATTGAAATACCATGGAAGGATTTTTTTTTTTTTAGAGACAGAGACTCATTTTGTCACCCTCAGTAGAGTGCTGTGGCGTCACAGCTCACAGAAAACCTCCAGCTTAGGCAATTAGGCAATTCTCATGCCTCAGCCTCCGGAATAGCTGGGACTAC
>NW_003852478.1:6038386-6041359 GCF_000181295.1 Otolemur garnettii
AGGAGCAGGTATAGGTGATCAGGGAAGATCGAGTCCGGGTCAGAGGTGTTGGCTTTGACATAACCATGAAACACCTGAATAGTTGTAGCAAGTAAGCCCATAACTGTATGAGTGTGGGGCTCAGGAAGAAAAGTCTACACTGGTGAACTAAATCTAGGAGAATGAATACACAGAAGATAACGGAGGACAGGAAATTATGGATGCCCAGGGAAGGAGTATAGAGCAAGAATAGATGGGGGGATGGGAGGGGCAGGCGCGGCAGCTCGCACCTGTAATCCCAGCACTTGGAAGGCCAAGGAGGGTAGATTGCCTGAGCTCACAGGTTGAGACCGGCCTGAGCCAGAGGGAGACCTTGTCTGTCAAAAAGTGTCGGATATTGTGCCCTGTCGTCCCAGCTACTTGGGAGGCTAAGGCGAGAGAATCGCTTAAGCTCAGGAGTTTGAGGTTGCCGTGAGCTATGATGCCACAGCACTCTACCAAGGGTGACGTAGTGAGATTCTGTCTCAAAAAAAAAAAAAAAAGAAAGAAAGAAAAAGAATAGTCAAGGGGTCATGATGACACGCTCCACCATGCAAGGAGCAGGTGGAAGAAGAGAAGCCAGTGAAAACCAACAGAGAGCTTCCAGGTGGCGGAAGAAACGCCAGCGAAACATGCAGCGGGGCAAAAGCTGAAGAGTATTTCAGGATGGAGGGAGCAGATAAACGATCAAAGAGGATGAATAATAGTGGTGAAGAGTATTTCAGGATGGAGAGAACAGATAAACGATCAAAGACGATGAATAATACTGGTACGGTAGTCACTTCTTGAACAAGGCTTTAAGCGTCATTCGACAGCCTTCTGAGACCCTGTGAGGGAGGCAATATTAGAATCCTTATTTTAGAGAAGAGAATTGAGGCCAGAATCAAGTAAGCATTATCTCAGCAGAGCCTATTACTGAGGAGTCCTTTGAATTCTATCAAGGGCAGTATGGGTGGAATGGTTAGGATGGAATTCATACGGGAACGGGTGACCAGTGGAAAGGGGGTCAGGAGACAGACTCGACATACATTTGGCTTTGGAGGAAAGAAGAGAGAGGCAGTAGATGAGTGCAGAGCTCAGAAGTGCCTCAGTTCTCATCCTGGTCTGCGAGGACCTGCCTCCATCTGGCTCACCCCTACCTCACCCAGCTTTCAAGCCAACACATCACTCACTCATGCTTCCAGCCTGCAGGCTCCCAACTCCTCCCACCATCATTTCCTTCTATTTCAAGACCACTTCTTAAAACTCCTTCAGGCCCAGAGTACTGGCTGAGGACTGTAATCCTAGCACTCTGGGATGCCGAGGTGGGAGGATCACTTGAGGTCAGGAGTTCAAGGGCAGCCAAGCAACATATCAAGACCTCATCTCTAAGAAAAATAAGAAAATTAGCTGGGAGTGTGTGGTGCGTGTGCCTACAGTCCCAGCTGCCCGGGAGGCTGAGTCAGGAGGATCACTTGAGCCCAGGAGTTGGAGGTTGCTGTAAGCTGTGATGATGCCACTGCACTCCAGCCTGGGCGACAGAGCAAGATCCTGTCTCAAAAAAACCAAAAAATAAAAAATAACGGTGGAAGTTAGGTCTGTGGATCAGACCTAACTTCCATAGAAAGTCTCTCAGTTGCTTCTTCCTCAGTAACTTCTTAGAATTCTGTAGAAGCCAACATGCCCAGGGTGGTGCCAGGTGCCCACACAGGAGTTTCTCAAACACTTAGCGGGTAGCTCTTTAGCCTAAACACTTGACTCCCTTCTCCCCATCCTGCCCTCCTGGGGCCTTTCTCTCTCCCCTGCATTCTGGTTTTCATCACAGAGGATTGACAGCCCTCGTGTGAGGGGAGGACCCCGTACAGAAGGTCAGTGGTGGTGAGGAAGCTGAAGCTATGCTTCCTAGAAATGACTTGCTGGAGAGGTTTGGCTGTGACATGAGGAGAGATTTCAGACAGCAGCTTGAAAGAGGTGGGAGAATGAATGGGTTTGTCGTGATATTTGTTCCTTTTATCATTAATGTGGGAGCCCCTGAATATTCGCTATTAAAAGGTGAAGGGCTACAGGACAGCAAGTCTTGATGGGGGCAGTTATTAGAAGGGGCAAGGGGCGGATCAAGGCACAGAAGCTTTGGAAAGGAAGAAGTCCTTCCACTGGGTGGAAGAAGTTAACCTGAGATGGCCTGCATCTTCTCTGACAGTAACCCCAGGAGTTTCCCTTGCTTTGTTCACTGCTGTGTTCCTCTAAACGGTAGGCTCACGGTAGGTGCTCAGTGAGTATTTGTTCACCAGGGGTATGAGTGGCAGGTCAGACCAGAAGACCACTAAGCACAGACACTGAGATGAGTAGTACACCCCGGCACGGTTAGAACAGGCTTTGGGGGATTTACATGCCTTCCATGTCCACAGACTTTACAATAAAGGCAGTTATTCTCCGATCCAGATCACACCCCAGCATCCTCACAGCCCATCACCATGGACCATGTCCATAGCTTTAAACAGCCCCGCCCCCACAGGGCGGGAAGGCAGTGGCCCCTGGAAGGAGACTTCCCTCTGGGGAGGGGGACGCAGAGGAGGAGCAGCACCTATGATTCTCTTTGTTCCTTTCCTTCTGGAAAGCTGAAACCCATGTGGCCCATTGAAACAAGGTAAGCCTATCCTACATCCCCTCGCTGCGTAGTTTTGTAACCAGCCAGGGGTTAGGGTTCCACTTTTCCATTTCTTCTTGGAAACTAGAGTCTGAGGGCCAGATTAAGGTTTAGGTTTACTGGCAGGGCCACCGGCATAGTATCCTCTAGTGGTGCTGTAGTCCCCTCCACCTTGGAAAGCACGAAACAAATGCTGGACACACCCACTGTCACCAGTGGCCAGACTGGGTAGAATGCTGTACTTATTTGTTAAGCCTTTCAGATCTTCATGAACTAGGCAAATGGATTCTAAAGTCTCGAGTGCTGAGTGATTCATATGATTACAAGTC
>NW_003852478.1:6041840-6043079 GCF_000181295.1 Otolemur garnettii
CATCCAGGTAAACATAAAAGATGTGAAGTCTCCATCTTTTTATGGCTGCATAGTATTCCATGGTGTACATATACCACAATTTGTTAATCCATTCATGGGTCGATGGGTATTGCCATGTCTTGGCAATTGTGAATTGGGCTGCAATAAACATTCTGGTGGAAATCTCCTTGTTGTAAAATAATTTTTGGTCATCTGGGTATATACCTAGTAAAGGAATTGCAGACTCAAATGGTAGGTCTACTTTTAGTTCCTTGAGTGTTCTTCAAACTTCTTTCCAAAAAGGTCATATTAGCTTGAATTCCCACCAGCAGTGTAGAAGCGTTCCCTTCTCTCCACATCCACGCCAGCATCTGTAGTTTTGGGATTTTGTGATGTGGGCTAATCTTACTGGAGTTAGATGATATCTCAAAGTGGTTTTGATTTGCATTTCTCTGATGATTATGGATGATGAGCATTTTTTCATGTGTTTGTAGGCCATGTTCAAGTCTCTTGCCCACAGACAAATGGGGTTATTCTTTTCTTACTGATTAATTTGAGTTCTCTGTAGATTCTAGTTATCAGACCTTTGTCAGAAGCATAACCTGTAAAAATCTTGTCCCATTGGGCAGCGCCTGTGGCTCAAAGGAGTAGGGCACCAGCCCCATATACCGGAGGGAGTGGGTTCAAACCCGGCCCAGGTCAAAAACTACAAAAAACAAAAACAAAAACAAAAAAACTCCAGTTCTGAAGGTTGTCTGTTTGCTTTGCTTACTGTGCTCTTGGCTGTGCAAAAGCTTTTTAGTTTGATCAGATCCCAATAATGTATTTTTGGTGTTGCTTCAATTTCCCAGGGGATCCTCCTCATAAAATATTCTCCTAGGCCAATTTCTTCAAGTGTTTTCCCTACACGCTCTTCTAGTATTTTTATAGTTTCATGTCTTAAGTTTAAATCTTTTATCCAGTGAGAATCAATTTTTGTTAATGGTGTAAGGTAGGGATCCAGTTTCAGTCTTCTACAGGTGGCCAGCCAGTTCACACAGCACCATTTGTTAAATAGGGAGTCTTTCCCCTACTGAATGGTTTTGATAGGCTTGTCAAAGATCAAATGGTGGCAAGTAACTAGGTTCTTCTCTTGGTTCTCTATTCTGTTCCATAAATCTACTGCTCTGTTTTTGTGCCAGTACCATGCTGTTTTGATCACTATAGATTTATAGTATAGCCTGAAGTCTGGTAATGTGATAGAGTAATGTATTTGCTATT